>NW_015090831.1:6148795-6650094 GCF_001431845.1 Calidris pugnax | reverse complement strand
ATTTTAATAAACTCTCTACATATCAGAGTTTTTTTAATCTCTAATGAATCTAACCAAAACCCATTTCCCTGTCTTTCCCCTTCTGTGACACCTGGCCCCTGGAAGGCACCAAGGAAACCCACCAGGTGTGCCCTCCTCTAAAGTTTGGGGACACCACCTTCCCTAAGTGAGGCTTGGGGGATGTGGCTGGGCAATCACACCACATGCTGCCCTGGTAAGTGCTCCCAGGGGCAGCAGAGGAAGAGGCTGTAGCCCAGGTCGCCTTCCCAGTACACCTGATGCAGCCTCAACTACGTGCATAGTTGTTTTCTGACCCTGTGCAACCAAAGTTCCTTTGTAATCAGAGAAAACTGGGACAGGATAGATGCAAATAATGATGCTGGTTACGTGACTGCACTTGCCACCTCTTCAGCTGACATTATGATCTGCACAATTTTCAGTACTGATTCAAGCAAAGCATGAATTGCAGAATGGAAACCTATGTTTAAGTTAATCTGCCATCAAGTCCTACATAACAGTACAGTTATTTACATGTGCCTTCTAAATTTATGCAAACAATTTATCTTTGCTGTAGGGCAGAATATTTTGAGGGACAGAAGCACAACATGCACAAAAATGAGTAAGAGTTTCAGATACAGGCTTCAGAATCAAATTAAAGTGGAAGGATAAATCCTCTCTTGCAATTTTTAGTTCATTTCAGTACAGCAAGTTCTATCAATAAAGAGCCCATAGTATAAGTCAGCTAGAAAATAAATGCTATGAAGGATGTTCCATTTTATGTCATTTGAATTTGATTAGTGATTAGTCTTGGCGGTTAAACCACATGGGAACAGTAATCAAGGTTTCTCTACTGCAGTTCTGTAACAACTGGAAAACACTGTTGGCTCATGTCCTATACCATGAATTGGGATACCTACTCAGAACTGAATCAAGAAGGGGAAAAAAGTTCAAGAAAGATTTTTGAAATCTTATATAAAATGTGTTTGTAAAGAGACAGATTCTATCCCACATTACACTGTAGAAAAAATTTCCTCTCAAACTCAGTAAATGCAGGATCGCACTCATACAACATATAATCTCACAGACATTTTCAGTAATCGGGGTCATTTTTCTGTATGGCTGTTCTATCCTCAGACTACTGCTCCTAAGTATTAGCTGTGTTCTTACCTGTCCTCATCTTCCACCTTTGGCTTTTTTGAACAAGACTATTTATTTTGGTAATTACAAAGGCACTTATCCTCTCACTCTCTGGTGATGTCTGAGTTTCTGGCCCGTAATGTCTGGATGTCAGTCACCCAGCATACTGATGGAAAACGGAATTGCACTTCAAGACTGCACTGCAAATGATAATTGGTAGTGGGTAATGATTTTCCACACTAGTAATCCTCTTTTTTGAGTACTGGACTAGATTGACTGCAGGTTAGCCTGTGAATATCCAAGGTATATCAGCTGACCTAAGGGCAAAAAGACAGAAGCAGCAGATAGAGAAGGAGCTACGTTTTGTGGTAGCATCAAGAGCAAATCAGCAGTATGAAGAAACCATGTACAAATAATTCTCCCAGCGATGAAAACTGGCTTGCATGCCAACGCTAAGGGGGCTGCGCTGTCTGCAGGGGAGTTCAAAAAGAGGATGAATCTCTGCTAGAAGACCTGCAAAGGAAGGAAAGGGAATGTCCCTTCTTACAGGTTTTAAAGATGACTCATAGAGGTCATTTAAACAAAGCACTGAGCTCTACAGCAAATGGTTTTCTCATTTTTAGCCTTTTAGAAGGACAGTTGGGAAGAGACAAACAATCTTTCCAGACCCATCAGCCCACCTCTGCGTCACTGCCCATTTACCCATTGTGGAGGGAGCCTCCAAATGTTCATGTACATGATGCACAATCATGAGAATGATATGTCCTCCAAGCTCTCACCAAGCAGAAATAGAGAGGTGATAATTTTCACATTTTGAAGCACGATTTTTTTTTATTCTTTAAAAAAATCTGAATGAGCATGCTTAACTGTCCGTCCCCCCCCCCCACCAAAATAGTTTCTTTTAGGAGCCTGAAGTTGACATTTTCCTTTCCACTCCAGATTTTAATAAACTCTCTACATATCAGAGTTTTTTTAATCTCTAATGAATCTAACCAAAACCCATTTCCCTGTCTTTCCCCTTCTGTGACACCTGGCCCCTGGAAGGCACCAAGGAAACCCACCAGGTGTGCCCTCCTCTAAAGGTTGGGGACACCACCTTCCCAAAGTGAGGCTTGGGGATTGTTGCTGGGCAATCACACCACGTGCTGCCCTGGTAAGTGCTCCCAGAGGCAGCAGAGGAAGAGGCTGTAGCCCAGGTCGCCTTCCCAGTACACCTGATGCAGCCTCAACTACGTGCATAGTTGTTTTCTGACCCTGTGCAACCAAAGTTCCTTTGTAATCAGAGAAAACTGGGACAGGATAGATGCAAATAATGATGCTGGTTACGTGACTGCACTTGCCACCTCTTCAGCTGACATTATGATCTGCACAATTTTCAGTACTGATTCAAGCAAAGCATGAATTGCAGAATGGAAACCTATGTTTAAGTTAATCTGCCATCAAGTCCTACATAACAGTACAGTTATTTACATGTGCCTTCTAAATTTATGCAAACAATTTATCTTTGCTGTAGGGCAGAATATTTTGAGGGACAGAAGCACAACATGCACAAAAATGAGTAAGAGTTTCAGATACAGGCTTCAGAATCAAATTAAAGTGGAAGGATAAATCCTCTCTTGCAATTTTTAGTTCATTTCAGTACAGCAAGTTCTATCAATAAAGAGCCCATAGTATAAGTCAGCTAGAAAATAAATGCTATGAAGGATGTTCCATTTTATGTCATTTGAATTTGATTAGTGATTAGTCTTGGCGGTTAAACCACATGGGAACAGTAATCAAGGTTTCTCTACTGCAGTTCTGTAACAACTGGAAAACACTGTTGGCTCATGTCCTATACCATGATGGGATATTAACCGAAAATCTAATTAATCTATGAATGAATTATGGTTCTAGAAACATACTATATTATAATCAATTTTAAGTGAGTTCCTAAAAGAAGATAAGATGAAGAAAAAGCTGTAAAATTACCAGAGGTTGATAAATTCTGTTTACTATGACTGATGATTTTTATGGACGATAATTTTACAATCCATCAAACTTTTGTCAGTTCAAGAATCATGCTGCCAAACGTATGCAGTAAATTAATTTTTAAATTTACATATTTATTAAAAATCTTATTGAAAACAGCAGGAAGTAAGCCTTGTTTGAATAATAAAATAACTTGTTATTCTACTGGAAAGAAAACAAAACAAAAAAAAAACAACCTTCTATTAAGATGATTTTATAGTAAGGCAATAATTATAAACAGCTACATGAATTAGTTAACCAAACAATGTATTAAATAGCCAACCCCAAATTAATCAAGAATTAAAAAAAAAACTGTTGGAAGACAATCAAGTAAAAAATGTAATTTAAAAGCTGAGAAATTAATGGCTGAGTTTCAGATGTGCTTGAGGACGTGTTTGTTAACTCGGGTGCATTGGCAGGGGCTCCCAGATTCGCTGTCAGAGCATGGGGAGCTGCAGGAGTCTGCACCTCAAGGTGCTGCAGAGGAGTGTTAGCGATCTTCTCGTGCACGTGGCCACAGGAATGTGCCCAGCGTGATGTGCTGCTAGCTCAGGAAATCAGTCTGTCACCCCAGACTGCATTTATTCTCACACAAGTCCACTGTAAGAAGGCATTACACTTGCACCCTAGGTGCCTCCCAATAAAGACCAAACAAGAACCATAGAAACATCTGCTGAACAAGGGAATAAAGAGGGACAACAAGGAGCAAAGACCAAAGCATGCAGTAGGACGCGGCATAACCCATGAGGAGAGCAGGAACTACCATTTATAGGTAGTTCCTTCCCCACCATTTATACAGGGAAGGATGAAGAAGTGTGCCAAAATGGTGGAACTGGGAAGCATGATGATATGATCTGAGGCAAGTAAGGCACCTCAGAGACCACCTGAGCTGTGTCTGCTAGCAAGGCCTCATCTCAATGCTACCCATCGTTTTCATTACAAAGATTTTCTGCTTCACCTTTGACCTATTACCCCACTGCTGTGATTCCTGTGCTGTCCATATCCCATGGACATGGTCCTCAAAAAAGCACCAGAGCCAGGTCTCATTGTCTTTTCTGTTTCCTTCCCCGGTTTCACCTCAACAATTGCTGCAGTTTTCTTTGACTGCCACCACCGCTGGGACCAGCCATTCACGCCCTTAAGATGCCTACTTTGCATATACAAAATACATAAGCCATCCTGCCTGCATCCATCAGAAATGAGACTTGTGTTAAATATAACAACTGTGCTTCCTCGCTCAGCCCCCTCACCTGTCTCAAGAGAGACCCGTGTCAAGGAACAGGGTGTCTCATTTAATTTATGGATCACGGAGTACCTGGTGTATGTTCCAATCCTGCAGTATGCCTGGTACCTGAGAGAATCCCTGTCATTTGGGGCAGCCACAAGGGTTACCAGGAGAAAGCACTATGTCTGTGCTCGTGGTGACACCACTGAAAACAGAAGCAGGCTAAGATTAGATTTAATAATTTAGCCAGAGAACTGAAATATATCTTGATGGAAAAAACATAGATTGTAACTAATCTCATGTTTACCAGACAACTCAAGGATACAGTTCTGGGCTGTGACTCAGTAACTGTGTGGATTAATCCAAAAGGAAATGAGGGAGACAGGGTTACATGCAGGGAATAGGGAATTCATGTTGTAAGTGCAGATTGTTGATTATATTCCTTTGTCCAGCTCTAAAGGATGATCAAAAAGAAACGTTGTGAAATAGGCAGAGTAATGCTGGGCACCAAGATGACCACCAAGATGATGCAGATGGAAGTTCCTACAGCCAGAAGATTTATGAAGTGTTCAACTTGCCTCCTCACAAAATTAAAGCAGCAATACACATTTTGATTAATACACATATCATTTGGCTGTGATCTGAGGGGAGTTAATTTATGGGTTTAGATTTGTTTGCTTAATCTTTTAGATATCAGTACATCTATTTCTGGTCATGAGAACTTCTATCCTACTTTGGGGAGCAGCCAGGCATACAAAGTGTCTCTCACCTGGATCTGGAAGGAAGCATCAGTGGCTTCAAACTCTCTGTGAGGGGCACAGACTCAAAACAGAAGGGAGTCAAGGACAAGTGTGCTGGATAGACCTTTGCATCTCCACCTTTGCCTTCCCTGGATACCAGCAAGGTTCAGGTTAAGCAGCTAACAGGATCTAAAAAAAGGATTTGTGCTGGGCTATAAAAGTCCCCTCAGACTGTGAGGTCATATTTTGACAAGGCTCTGGAGGTTTTTTCAGAGAAAGGAAGCAGAGTGAAAATATATATTGGGAACCCCAGTTCTGTGGGGTCTTGCCCCCCTACTTGGCTGTGAGAAAATCTTTGTTGGGAATGCTCAAAGAAGGAATTCAGCGTGAGGAACCAGGACAGGCTCCTGTTCCCACAGCAGGTTACCTGCAGTGACAGAATAATGTAGTATTTTTTGTATTGATTTTGCTACAACTTGTGTATAAATAAAGAAAAGTGTACATGAAGTGATAGCTAGTCACATTAATGTATATGTTGGACAAATGCTTTAGAAGATTTGTTGACCTTAGCAATACAGAAAGGTTACTGCAGTATTAATGCTGCAAACTGTTGTGAGATACTGGCAACACAGAACATGTTCCTACGCCTAAAATACAGATTATAATATTGTTAATATAATAGGCCACTAGGAGGACTAAAATACAACTGGAATTCATGCAGACACATTGTAGAGCTAACACAGACTCATTTTCTGAATGACCAAAGATGACACAAACAGGAAACTTGGATAAAAATACAGAACACAGCAGTTCCCACGCCTTATTAGCAAATGAGTAATTTGAAAAGTGTTGCTGAAAGTGAACAGGCATTTGATATTTACTGGAATACAAAAAGAAAATATCTTTAAAATGTTGATTTCTTTGATAATTTAGATTATTCAGGATTCAAACACTTGTAAGAATGGGATAAAAATTCCCTCTGTGGGCGGATGTTTTTAGAAGCCCTGTCTGGACAGCAGGACTGCTGAGGGTGGTATAGTTCTGCTCATGCAAAACTCTTTGCAGGATGAGGGTATGAATTTGCTTCTGACATTCTGAAAATTCCTCAGCAGAGGGGCAATGTGTTTGCAGTTAGCCCTTGTAATGCAAGATCCCATCTTGAGTAAGAATGCTTGATGAGAATATTAAGTGATAATGATTATTTGCTTAGCACTGCTATGGGGCCTTCAAAGCCCTCAAAGCAGCCTGTTAACAGTACTGGATTAAATTCTAAATGCAGCTGGAAGGTATTATTTGTATTCTTTATTTAAAAATGGGGAACTTAATAGCAAGAGAGGTTTAGCAATTTGGACAGTCAGCCAGATCCTGATCTCCACAGTCCTGCACTCTTAACTGCTAAGCTTTTTGTCACTGTTTGAATATCTATTTTTGTCTTTGCAGGCAGAAAATTCTCTGTGGAAAGACAGAGGCCTGTATTGTTCTCCTCACTAGAGAGCATCTGAAATGCTCTTCAACATACAGGACCTGGCATTTTATCCAGTGTATGTGGTAGTTAATCAAATGTTTTGCACTGACTTCAGTAGACTTTGGATCAGACTCTTGATGCATTAGAGAGATAAATTATTTAACTTGCTGAGTTCCCCTAGAAACAAAATATTGAGCTGCAAACAAAGCTAACAAACACCAAATGGGATACCATCTGCTGCAATGAACAGAACATGACCAGTTTCCCCCATCCTTGAGATTCTTCCAAAATACAATCTGAAATAGGTTTGTTAAACTCCCAACTGTCTCACAAAATTGGCTTAGCACAGGTTAGCAAATGCTAATGCCACCAGCAACAGCAAGCCAGACTCTGATATATCAATTGGAGTTGTCTGTGATTTTATTTCTATTGGACAGCCCTGCGTCAAAGCTCAGGCGTTTTCTGCTATCCAGAGTCTATGGAGACGTTCCTGTTCATGCCCTGTGTCCTAGGGCCTATGGACACTGAGTAGTTTCTGCCCCTGAGTAAATATGAATCTTAATTATCTGTATCTATTGTTTATTCATTCATAAACCTGGATTCTTCTATCTTTTTGACATCCAGACTCCATAACATACAACATTCTGGAAAAACTGGATATGGAGGCAAAAGAAGCTCTCTCTCTCACAGGAATAGCAGGAGATACCTGAAATCCCAAGTACAGAGCATTCCCTACTTGGTATCAAAGTTTTTTGGCTGTGGTAGAGAACGTGTTGGTTCCCAAACCCTTTCACAGGGACAGAAGGACACTGCTGTGAGTGCATATGACACTAGTAAGCGCCATCAACATTAGCCCCATTCCCACTTAGAAAACATGCTAGTTGAGCAACCACACAGTTTTTATGTAATGTGAGGAAAAAACCCAACAGTATTTGCCTTGTAGAATGAGACAAGAAGATAAATGTCTTCATACCTAAATTTCCTACATAGCCAGACACTTCATCTTCTACTTCACCACTGCGAGTGATGAAACTACCATGAGCAAACAGAACCTCCAAAGACTATTCGGTCTTTAGCAGTTAACCAGGAAGGTTACAGCTCTCCACACTATGCAGCTCTTTTAGATGGTGACTGTTCTTTGACTTGTTCCACTGCCTGTTTCATTGCTACGCTACTAATGATGTCATACTACTTCCCTGGAAATGTTGAAGGCCAGGCTGGATGGGGCTTTGAGCAACCTGGTCTAGTAGGAAGTGTCCCAGCCCATGGCAGGGTTAGGAACTTGATGATCTTTAAGGTCCCTTCCAACCCAAACCATTCTACGATACTAGGATACAGATTCCATGTTTTTATAATGGATTCCATTTACAGAAATGCTGCATTATAAATGTTGAACTCTGGCACCCTGGCTTATTATAGTGGTTCTCAGAAACATGATAAGAAAGGATGTTGTTCCAATAATAGCAATCAAAATATTCAGTAGAATGATGGAGATGAAAGCTCTAGCATTTTCCAGGAGCTCATACTCTAATGTTATGGAATATGGAATAAAGAAATGGGTTTAAAAAAACAAATAGTTTCATTATGATATGATTTTCACTGTACATTGTAGGACCAGATTTAAAAATACACAGTATTTGGCCTTCCTTTTTTAACTCAGACGAAAATGTCTGCTGATGTTCCATGACACTGCCCAAGAAGTAGGATGCTACAGATCAAAATTCTGACAGAGGGAGAATATCTAAACCAATTTTCAAGAACCTATATAAACACCACGATTTTCACAGGATCCAAGTCCGTGAATCTGTCAGAGACATCACCACAAGCTGCAGATTTCCAGCACCTTTGAAAACTGGGCAGCTGAAGTGTCTAAATACGAATTTAGGCACAACCACTAGGAAATGCAGCTTCAAAAATGGCCTATATTTTTACCCATTAGGTGCCACAAACAAGACTCTCCAGTTAGGCTATGCAGGGAAAAATAATTCTTGCAACAGCAATCAGGACGTCTGTGCTGGCCACTCAGCTACTTCTATTCCTCGGTTTCAAGCACTGTCTGAAAAGCTTTTACATATCAAATTTGTTTTGCATCTCAATAGATGTGTTACCAACAAGTTTCCCAGTCTAGTAACTTTTCTGTGGATATAGTGTCTCAGTGAAGTTTAGACACTCTTGGTTATAAGAGATATCATAGATTATTACTGCATGATTAACGTTTTAATTTTATAATGCTCAGCAATATAATTTATTCATATTTAATTTCTTCATTCCCACCCACTTCTGCTTTACTCTTCATTCACCCAAATCCATCTGAGGTCTTGTTTTACAGAACGCTTTACAGAGCCTGCAATAACCCACAGGATATATGCATATGTAACAGGATGTCAGAAAAATCACTTTAAAATGTTTGACTAGCAATTATTCAGATAATTCTTCAAATAATCACTTAGGGTTTTATTTACTGAGAATACCACTACAGTAGTTAAGGGAAGTTCTTAAGGCTACAGCTTTTTATAGTATGTAGAAGTTTTAGTGACTTCTACTAATGATTAGGCAAAGAATTGAGTAATCCAGAGAAAGCTGCATTAGTGGGAGCAGAGCTCTCAGGATGTGTCTCCCTCACTGACGGATTGATGGGCAGTTCAGGCTGGGAGGACTCTGACATGTGCTATGAAAACTCTTCTTAGCCTTTGTGACAGATAAGTAGACATTAAAATTACATACCTGTATCTTACAAACTTCCCAAAGCTCCCTGTGTGACTTACTGCTAATAACTCTGCTAAATCCCATGTTTGTTTCTCCTACCAAATACAAATATTACTTTTCATTAAAATAGTATGGATGCTGCACAAGGCCTGGAATTCATGTACCAGGGCCTAAGAATGCAGTAAGAAATAAAATATTTCACTTTGGGACTTGCTATAGAGTGTTTGACTTTACAAAAAATATTTACCCTATATTTTAATTAAGGATTTAGACAATCTGTGTGTCATGTTGTACAAAATCCAGTATAATTTCTCATTTAAATAAAAGGTGAGTCGCTTTTGAGAGACGAAAACAGCTTGTGGAACAAACTATAAACACCTGCAAATTGTTTCAGTTTGATTTTTGCCAATATTTGACATAAAATTCTTTTCCAAGAGTACGTTGATTAGGACATAATTGTCTGTGTACGTGTGAAAAGAAAAAACATCCTCTTAAAAAAAGAAATAGTTTGCTAATATATTTTCGGTATACTGCCACTGTTCCTGCTTCTATCAGCTGTGTAACTTACTCCTCATATTCTGCTCAGAACAGAACTCTCATACTAAAGGTTCAGTCATTTCCTACCCGTCTGTGCATGATGTTTGAGTGTTTTATGCAAAACATAGCACTGTTACAGATGGGGAAGGCAAGTTTCAGCTGGAAAAACAATTCACAAAAATATTACAGCATTATTCATCTCATTTAACTTTGCTAATCAGATGCTCCTCTCGGAGTCAAAATATTTTCCAGCTTCAGAAAACAAACAGCTCACTGAATACCTCTCTGCCCTACTGCTCTTATCTTGATTGAGTCAATCCAATGTTTATTGTATCCAATTTATTTTTTAGCTTTTTCTTTTATTACTACTAATAAATTTCTACCATTACAACAATTACACTATCTCACAAGCTTACTAATATTTATCATTTGCTGCTGTTAATGTGCCCTGAATTCCATTTTGGCCTACAGTATTATTATAATATTCTAATTCAACACAGAGAGAAATGAAACCTAACATTTTATATCCAAAGATGGAGGTCTGAAGAGTGTCTGGTTACAAATGGCAGAAACATTAGTGCACTTTGGGCCACGCTGCAAATCACAGCAGCTCCATCTGTCAAACCTTTGAAAAACAGCTCGGAACATTTTCCACTCAGGGAAATCACTAGCAAATGATACTTTTATTCAATATGTACTTTTGCTTCTTATTAGACTAAAGGATCTACCTACATACACCTAAGAGCCACAGTGTCTATTATATCTTTATGAAGTCTTCAGTTATATAGGCAAAAAGCTGTTACAATGCTCAGGGGGTACTGCAAGGCACAGTGCAGTGTGCTGCGAAGGTATCGGTGACCAATCTGGGGGGGCTGGCACCAGACGCGGTGGGGCCTTATCCACACCCTGCTTATTTCAGCTACTCAGCCCTGCTGAGAAATGGCCTGGGGTAACCAGGCCACAAGGAGCTGTGCTAACACTGTGCCCAAGCAGGCTCACTGCAAATTAGCTCCGTACAGCTCTGTGTTGCTCTGGGCGTTTGTACACAAGCAGTTTTGGACTGTTTCTCCAGGGACTCCGACAAACGAGCTGCAGGACTTCTTTCTGACATCTGGGCCAGTGTGTAATGTGGTTACGCAGCTCCTACATGCTGAAAAGACAAGGTTCTCTCTGTAATTTGAAATTACTTGCTGAGATGGTGGGATATAAGGTTTCTGCTCCAGTGATCAAGTTTTTCCACTCAAAAAAGGGCAAAGTTCTTCCCTCCTTACAGTGCCAGAGCGGTTATATTCGGTGAGCACAACACTCCAGCTGTGCCCACAGGACAGCTCACGGCGTTACCTTAAATCAGAGAAACCCACACATCTGCATCTGGCACTCGACAAACCTCACAGGCACACTCCCCTCCCTGCTGCGAGTTATGTGGGGATTTAGCGTTAGGTGACACAGTGCCACGGGCACTAGAACCGCACCTACCTGCCAGCGAGGCTTCAAGTCCCCAATTTTCCTCCCGTAGCTACAGCTTTTCACTTCCTCCGCGTCTTCTCTCAGACTCCCATCCAAACTATTCTCCTGCTAGCCCTGCACACCATGTGTTTTAAATGCCACGCAGCCTGCTCTACTATGCCAAAGACTTTCGGTCCCTCACCAGCATTCTTATAAAACGCTGTGCTAAAAGATATTTGAGTTAAAATGCCGCCACCTACCCATCCCCATAAATACACTAACCAAACATAAAATAGAGAGAAGTTTTACACCAGCTGGAGGGCTAGTCAGAATGGGATTTGGTGGCACAGTACTAAAACTACTGAGTCCATTAGTGCTAGAAGCAGAACTGTATCAGCAGATAACAGCTTCCAGTTTTTTTTAGGATATGTTTTTCCTAAAAATATCCCTTGCATACCATTAAAAAAGTTATTTTCTCTGGCGGACTCTGCCTTCCAAATGTCGCTATGCTTTGCCAAAGCCTTTTAAAAACTTTAAAAAGTTATGGAGAATGTTATCATCCTCCTTGCTGAGCCACACTCCATTGCACGACTTTTTCCTAAAACTCTCAGCAGTGTAAGAAGCCTCAGTTGTTTCACCTAGAAGGCACAGGGAGAGAAATGAGTCTCCGTATAAACTGCAGCTTTTTATTGTTGCCAAGCTAGTTCCTCAGGCTAACTGTAAGAATGTTCTTCCACACTGCACAACATTTCTTTTAAGTGATACACGTCAAGTGAGACTTTGGTCCCAGGAGACTGCCTAGCAGTCTTCAAATTGCTTGTTTTGCTGTCTCTTCACTTTACTTTTTGAAGGCAACTTTGATGGCAAGATACTAGAAACAATAAGACCTGATTAGGAATATAAGGCTCAGTAGCGGATCTCAGAATGTGAACCTGCCCTACAGAGGGGGAAAAAAACATGCAGAGAAGTGGAATTTATTGATGTTTGGAGACATTCTAGCCAATTTCTAATTTCACATTTCCCCACGTGAGTTGAATCAGACTTGAGGCTTGAAAAAATATTTTTAATTCTGTACTACTCCCATGGGTAGTACGGTAAAATCTGTTTTCTTATCAGATCATGGTCCTGTGGTTTTTGTCACTTATGTTGTCAAATACTCCTATAAAATTCCCTTGACAATAGATCTTACATCAACTTGGGTAATTACTCAGACAGCCTTTGCTTTGACGGAACAAGTATTGCATCATTCATCTGAGAATCAAAAACCTTTGATTAAACAGAAAGGAAGTCTCGCAGCCCCAAGCCTGTCACTGGGTGAATTCTATTCAGACAATTTTGACAAATGGAAACACGTGTAGCTTAAAGACCTCCGTAGACACCCTGTTGAGGGAGCGTGATGGGGCTGTGGTGAAGAGTGTGGCTATCTCAGTAGTGCACTCCATGCCCAGTAAGGCCTCGTGCGAGTGGTGGCAGACAGACACGACCTTGCCCAGCAGCCCCAGCCCCAGAGACAGAGGTCCAGGGCAGCTCTGAGCAAGCACACGAGGCCAGTGAGCTTGAGGGCACCCAAAGCTCCAGCTGGGCCACTTCAGGACTGCCGTGACTGACCTGAGAGGGTACCTCTGCATGGCTTCACACCACCATGAGACTCCTGGCTTGGTCCTCACCCATGTGAGCGCAGTGCTAAGTATGTGCTCCTTGTCTGTGGGTGAGGTAGTTCCCTCTGCTTTCAAAACAGAGCTGCTGAGTTTACTTTCCCTTTGTAACACTGCCCTTTTAAAAACTACTGCTGGATCTTCTATATACACCCTGTGCTAACATGATCTGAGTTTTGAAGATCTAGTACAAAAAGATAAATATAGTAAACGTTACTTTCAGTTTCTGTGGCAGGGAGAACGAAAGGATAGCTGATCCTGACTGAATTAGAACTTCAGGCTCTAGGCTGGCATCACCTCATGTTTATGTTAATAAACCACCTCTCAAACATATAGGACGATTTTATATAATTCCTTACATGAAAGAAAAACATTGATCTTTAAACACACAAGCCAGACTTACTCCCTATCTACAAATTGTAATATAGTAGTATCTCCCTTAGCATCTGAGTTTCATCAGGGCTAGGAAAGGAGATATAACTGACTCCTTCCTCACCTCACAAGCTTCTGCTGTTTTAAACCTGGCAAGGAAAATAGCAAAGAGGGGGCGAGGTTCCTGTGCTTGATACGGAGGAGCTGAATTAAACAATCAGTACACAGAAATCCATAATCAATGAATACCTGGATTCAATCCAGCCCATCTAGATACATTTTCTTATTGACAAGGGACCCCTTATATATTCTATTACTTTCTAGTATAGTAACTTGTAAGAGTTGCTTCAAATTCTGTATTTGCAGTAACACACACATTGTACAAAGCAAACTAAGACCTAAGACATCCAGAGCATTTGCTCTTTTCTTCCTGGCTGTAACATGAAGTAGTTATTGCTGTCTCCAACTTACAGACAATGAAACTGAGATCCTGAGACCAAGCAACTACCCAAATATCACCCAGTGCTGCCCCAGCTGCAGGAACTCTTGTTAATATGAAAGTATAAGCAAAGTAATTATTTAGTGCTTACCTGAGGGTGCACTGAGACGCAGCTTCACTCTCTAAAATACAAATGGTAGCTACAACAGCTGCTTTTTACTAGTTCCCCACAGAGGAAAGCTTGAGGCAACACTCATCTTGCTAACTTTGGGTTGAAAGTTTGGTACTCAGTATAAACTAGCTGCGTAGGCTCCCATTCTCTGGTCAATGCAAGGAATCAAGTAGTTCCACAGGTCAATACCTCCTCCCCACTTTAAACTCTTAGGATGCAGCTCTTCCCAGCTGCTAATTGGACCCAGATCATTATCTTAGGCTTTTTCACATGTGATAAGCAGAATCCCTCCCTAGGCACATCTGATAATGTGAAAAAAATTAATTCTCTGTGAAAGCAGAGTGCACACAGTCTCCCTGGAACCACTTCAGACATTTAAATATAGAGAGTCTCTTTTAAAAGGGGCTCCATTTAGGAGCATAAGACCTTTTCTCTTTCAGAGAGAATAAGACACCTTCAGAAAGTGACTCAGAGAACTCAAATCAGGCACATAAACTTTGCTGGCATGTTCTCCAAGAGCTGCCTAAATAGGTGAACACTGCAAAGAGCCCAGCATGCTGTCAGTCATACACTAACTCAAGACTTTACTCAAGACTTGAGATCTCCATAGGAGATGAGATACATGCAGAAGCAGCTTGTGCCTGCCTTACTCTTGTTTAGTGAGGCCTGCAGAAGTGTCTAGGCTGCTTTAATTATTGCTGTAATTCAGGAATGCTGGAACATCCACTAGGGTTCCAGCTTAATGCTCTGGGATGCTGGAGGATGGCAAGTTTTGTGCAATTACCAAACTTTCTTATTCTTGCTTCTAGTCCTTTTGTGGATATTCCCCTCTGTTAATGCGATGCATTAGAAGGCTTGTGAGCAGGATGAGTCAATCATACAGCATTAACTCCCCATCAGCTTGCTCAGCTGTGAAAAACCTTGAGTTTATCTGGGAATGCCGCCACTTCAGTCCCATTTGTAACTGCAGCCAAAACAGCAGCAACTTCTCTCATTTTTCCTTTTGCTGTATTTGCCAACAAGCTCTAATATCTGCTTGAATTGCAAGACATGGCGATTTGAGCATTTAATCTCCTTCATGAATCATCTGCACAACGCATACAAACTCTGCCATGTTGAATAAGAACATAACTTCACATTGCACATACAAGCCTCTTTTCATTAAATTGTTAAGTTAGTTGAATTGCTGATGTAGTTAACATTGTAACTGTGCCCAAAACATCACATGTATGTCATCACAACTGAGAGAAAACAAGAGGTTTTAGAAGCTTGTGATGGGTACCAACCCCCTCCATAAAGGATCTTTTCTTTAAAGGGTTAAGTCATGCCTTGAAATACAAGGAAGCCTTGATGGTGACGAAATTGAGTCATATATAGGGACAAAAGAAAGCAAGAAGTATTTCTGTATTACAGAATAAAAGTATCTGATGGTTGGTTAAAGTCACAGAAGAAAACAAATTTTTCATGATGCTTTGGGATCATAAGGATGATTAAGTAATAAAATCTTTGACCAACTCAGTTACTTCTCCAAGGGAACAAAGAAGACAATAGAAAGTTTTGTGTCGGTTCTTGTTTGATCAGAAAATAAGTTAACGAACAATGGGCCTGGGTGACGGAAATTTATCATGTTTTCTGAATTCTTATAAGAGAAAATAAATCACTGAGCTTTTAAGTCTAAACAGTAAGTTAATTGAAATGTGAAATAATTTTTTTCATTGCAAAAATACGGGAGCAATCATGATGTCAGTAAACTGCTCAAGGCACTACCAGTTATGGCTACCAGGAAAAGGAACAGCTGTTTAAGGCAGGACTCACTGAAGTTTCACTGAACAGGGGTCTCCCATGGGGGGAACTGCAGTGGACTTTGGATCAGGTGCTGCATATGTTTTATTAAATCAGAAAAAAATCTGTTTAATTAAAAATAATTCAATTGATACATATAAAAATCATTGTTTCTACTTCTCAAAATCCTACATGAGAAGAATACAGGGTGGCTGTTAATTTAAGTAAAAGTTTTATGTCCATGATTCAATGCATTTTATTCCCTTCTTTGAAATTGTGATTTGTTTTTCTTGTCCAAAATTCTGCAGCGTACAAAAGGATGACTCTATTTCAGAATATGTTTTCCAGGTCAAAACAAATGTAACATCAAATTGGTCCCAGTGCCAAGCGAATTTAACCAGGATGCTGTTTAAAGCTTGGCAGATAAGAAACTGGAACAATAAATATTTCCCCTTTCAATGTGTAAAAGCCTTTTTTGATTCTTCCAACTGTCCATTCAGTGTCCCTTTATCACAGTAATTGCCCATTGGTTGTTCCCCTTCTGAAACTCCTTCTGTGCAATACTTTTTTTGCTGATAAAACTTGTTGTGTGTATACTTTGGGGGTAATGCTGGTGAATATGTTTGGTGAGAAGGAGACAATTCAAATGACAGTAAGTCTGGTTTAACAGAGCTTCCTGCCAGAATGTCTCATTAGAGCACCCCAGTCTGAAGCCACTATCGTACTGGTGCTGTACAGTCCAACTTAATTGGGCTGAGGGACTGATACAGCACACTGCTCTTTCGACAAGCAGCGTAAACTCATTCTGTCCATCATGACACTTGGTTGTTATTTTTTTTTTTTTTAAAGGCTTCACACACACCATTTGGGAATGAAATTCAAAGCACGTAGCATTTCCTTTTTCGAAATGCCAAATATTCTGCATGAAAGCTGCATTTGCCCCCCCCAGCCCTCAAAATTTATGGTTTTTTTTAGAGTTGTGGGCCATAAGTGCTTCAGTTTCTGGTGTCCCCGCTTTTTTGTGGGTAATGTTCCAAATCACACAGTTCCAATTTAAACAGACTGTGGATCTTCTTGGGTTGGACAAATTACAACTCAGAAAAAATTTGCCGTGATGGTTCAAACATGGAGTTCAGGGCAACCTGCTTTTCATGGTGAGTGCTTCTCATTTGTCATCCTGAAAAGTTTAATACTAATAGGCAAATCTCTAGTGCTTTATTGAGGTTCCACTGTTCATCGAGAGGCAATGTCGGTTTGAGAGCTATTTCAGATCCTCAAAAAGTAATCTCAAAAGCCCTGCAACATAATGCATGAAAAACACTAGTGCTGAGTTACACCTGTTGCCTTCTAGTTTAATGATAGATTTTTACAAGGCTCCTAAGGCTATTTCAATGGGTTCTGTTCAAGTTTTGATGCTGGTTTGGCACATTGCAGAGATGTCATATACAAGAAATGCACAAGGAGAATGAATTAAAAGTAGATGCAACTCTGAGCCACTCTTCTACAGTGGAACTGAATCTAATTGCTCTCTTAATAGCAAAAGACCTTGTCCTTCATAAGGCAGAACTGGCATTTATATATATATACATGCATACATATATAATTCATCTAATCTGCATAATTAAGCTATAAATTTCTAGATGTTCAAGATGAAGAATTAAGTGGATGCTCAAATTATTTCCTTTCATCTATCCTATTTAATGCTCTTCTGCTACCTTTTTTGTTTTCCTTTTTTCCTTAGTAACTGTGAAGCCGGATTCTTGAAAATTGTTTTTTTCTAATATGACTCAAATATATTCAAATTGAATCATATTCTGGGTACGAGTGGAATTTGGTTGATTGGGAAACGAGGCAGATACATTTCAGGATTTTGCTTTTGAAGTTTGTGAGTCAATTTAATATTCAGTTAAGCAGGGCTTTCATGCCAGCAGAGATGGAATAAACAGGGGCATTGCCAGTTTGTTCCACACATTCCTTCTGCACATTTGGCCCAGATTCCTGAAAACTGTAACTTTGACTCTAACTTTGGTTAATCACCTCTGAAGTTACAATGCATAGTGATTTTCTGAAACTGAAAACTGGGGTCAGGGAAGAGATAAAAATTCTTTTTCACTTATGTACTACATCAGTATGCTACAAAACAGCAGCTCATTCATTATTTTCTGATACCACTGTTGATTATGTGGTCACAGCCAAAATGTGCTGAGTGCTACACACAGAAATAAAAGAGCTCGTATTTAAAAATAAGAGCTGGGGAAAGAGACTGAACATGGAGGCAAAATGATTACAGCGGATCATGGCTGGGTGGCTCTATTTTCAAACAAATAGGGTTGTTAGAGCAGAGAGAAAAAGTGAGAAAGAAGTGTGAGCATGAGTGGAGAAGGCACGAGAAAAGAGGAGGAAAAGAGCAGGCTGGGAAGTTGCTTTTCAGGGTTGTTGAGACTGCATGATGTCAGGTTCAATGTTTTTAGAGACAGAAATAAATAGCAAGTGGATTCACATGAAGTAAGCAGAGAAAACAAATTTGTTTCAGTTTAGCATCAAGATCCGGATTGGTCAGGACCAGATTAGGACTGATCTTCATCAAAATAATGTTTAAAACCCTGAAATAAGGAGTTCCAGAGCTAACACCGAGAGTTATTTCCAAAGAGACCAGAAGGTATCTGGCTTCCATAGCGTAGTTTCATTTGAAATTTCAGAAATACTACTTCAGATGTTTAAGTCATTTACTATGTGTTGTGCTACAGATATTATCTAACTATATGTGCAGAGGCAGCCTTAAAAGACGAATTCTGTGTTTTCCTGCTATCCTTAGATTTCAACTCCTCTCTAATGGTAGAGTGTTAGTACAAGCCTGTCTCTACTTGTCAATTCTGGAAATCTAATTCTATGACAGGTGAGCATCAGAATGTAACATTCTATTCTAAAAATATTTAGATCTTTACTCTTCTGCAGATCATGCTGGTTTTTTTTTTCAAGTCTGCCTGATTTTTGTAATCAAACAACAAGCTGAGGAAAAAACCAACAGGCAAATAAAAATAATAATGAAGACAATAAGAAGCAATATAAAAATCTCTAACTCACACTTGGGCTCTCCTTGCCCTTGCTGTCTTTACTGGAAGCTCCACTCAGCTGCTCAATTAAACTGTAATGTGTTAATTGTTCAGGTCCATCCTCTCCAAAATGGCCATAGAGACTGTGTTGGTATAAATCCAAGATTGACATTGGGTTCCCCAGAAATGACTTTCTCTGATTTTGTTTTTCCTGCTCAGCTGTAAGAGATGATAAAAATAATATCATTATGGCATGTTTAATTGATGAAATGCAGTCTACATACATAATAGCATAATTTTACAATTTTTTAAATGTATTTAAAATATTTTAAGGTATCTGGAATTCAATGTAATAAAAGCATTAAAATGCTAGGTTCTAACTCTCCAATCAACGCATATACAGGGGACTGTTCATATTTAATATTGAAGGTGAAGAAGATGGTATGAGGCCGCCAGAATTAATTTCCTTTCTTTTTAAATTATAGATGAGATAGTTAATATGGGGGGAGCACTGTACTTATTTATTTGCTATAAGATTTTGTTCTCTCTTAACAGCCTTCCATGGCAGATGCGCTAAGTTCCTTTAGCACATCTTTCAGTTTGACTGCATTTGATATTTCTTTCCTTTCCACTACATTTTTAGCTAATGAATTCAACGGAATAAAAAATACACTATTACAGTAAGAAACAGGTCCTACCCGTTTGTTATAGATCCTACTGTAATTCAAGGACATTAGGAATAAAACCTCAGTTTCCAAAGTCCAAGGCTAAAAACTCATTCAGAAGATGAAAACAAACCCAAAGAGATTTTCTTCAGCTTCATGAAAATGCACAGGAGTCAGAGGCTTACGTGATCATTAGCTTCTTTCCTCACGTTTCTTGTTACACGAACTTCAACTCTACCTTATAACCTATAGCATTAAAAGAGCCTCTGCCTCCAGTGCCTCCAACAGAATCACATCAGGATGAAATCTTAATGAAATGGGAATACAGACATATTCATGGTTGAAATGGAAGAACCTGGAATGTTTGGCTTAATCCCTGCAAGTCCACTGACCTTCTCCACAACACTGGGCAGTGCACTGGGAGTCTCATCCAAACCTCACTAAATCAATGCAGGTCTTATCAGTGACTTTGCATTGGGCATTCAGTCTCCCAGTTTTTCTGTTCCCTGCTCATAACTTGAAAAGTGAGATCGCTCTTATAGTTGTGCAACCAGTGAAAGTTCATTAATGTTTTGGGGACTCATCTAATAAATATAATTACCTATACATATAAAAATATTCTCTGTGAAGCCTCTGCCTCAGCCTCATGTGATGTTTTGAGGTTATATCACTCGTGTGCATAGAGAAGCTATGATCTTAGAACACAGCATGGAATAAAGTACTGTTATTAATACGATGTGAGAACTGCATTTATAAAGCACAGAACTGAAATCTTGACCATTAAGAACAACCACAGCAGAAATACTTTTGCAATAATGCTTTATAATTTTCTTTTCTACTTGTCTCAATCACAATTAAGAATTTTACTTCTGTTCCTTGCCCAAAAGTTAGGCATATACACAAAATCAATGATTTGCCATGTAAAATGGTGAATGCAAGTCATGCTCAGTTATCATTAAAACTGGACTCTGCTGCCATTTAATGCAAATATTTACACAGGATACAATCCTTTTTTTTCAAATAGTGATCAATACAGAAAAAAATGCTTATCTACCTCTTTAACAAAACACATCTTTCTTGCATTAGAACATGATTTGCAAAAAGCAAAATCCGTAAAAAGAAGTGTTCGTGGGCTGAGTTAAATGACTTGCAACATTTCATACAGACTAAAAATGCAAAGTTACAGAAGCAATGTAAATAAACAGTCTGAGCTTCCTACTCCGCTCGCTCTCTGGTGGAATCATAAAAAAATGGATTAGCTTTGAAAATGCCAAATGTTTAAGTCCAACTCCCAGCAGAGCACAGTAAGTCTGCCGACTATGCCAAATGTTTAAGTCCAACTCCCAGCAGACACTAAAGAGCACAGTAAGTCTGCCGACTCAGAGCACCGACAGTCTATCTAGCTGTCCATGGCATTTTTAATGCATTCATCACCGCGGTATCTACTGTAGGTGCTAATCTCTGCTAGGTCAAGCTCACTGCTGTGCAGAGGGTCAGCACAAATCCTATGAATCACTGAAGTACTGCTTAAGCTCTCGGGGCTTCCGTGGTGCGGAGACCTTGCACACTGGCCTTTGCACTCGCCAGGATTTATCTCCTGCAGGGAAGCCATGGGCTGCGTAGGCAAGGAGGTGAGCCACACTCTCCTCTCCCTCTCAGAGGGCACACATCCACACTGGAAGGTGGCTTGCAGCACAGGAAGCTTGTGGTCAAGACAAGACAGCAATTTCTTGGGTTATTAAACACAGAGAAAACTATTATCTCAAGAACGTCACTTACTGTGTTTTTATCTACTGGAATTCAGTAAATTCCAAACTGCCACCAATTCTCACAAAAAGGTTTGATACACAGAGGACAATGAGAGAGCCTTCATTGTGGTGCCATAACCAACATCACTTTGATATAGAGGTTGG
Organism: Calidris pugnax; assembly: GCF_001431845.1. Taxonomy (NCBI): domain Eukaryota; kingdom Metazoa; phylum Chordata; class Aves; order Charadriiformes; family Scolopacidae; genus Calidris; species Calidris pugnax. The sequence goes on along the minus strand of NW_015090831.1, from coordinate 6,628,780 downwards.
AAAACTATGGCCTTGATCGTTGGGTTATTTCAACTGGCTAATATAATTAGAAAGAAAAAAAGGGAAGCTATCTTTACATTCACCTTTTCAGTTTTGTAATAATGTAACAATGTAATTTCTTTTTACTTGCACTGCAGGCATTTATGCATAAAAACCTACAAGTTAAGCCCCTTCTAGTAAAAACTGTGAAAGAGAAGATATAGACATACAGAATAAAAAGCAAAAAGTAATAGAGAGCTAATGGAAAATTAGCCTGAAGTAAGATCTGGGGTTAGAAAGTTAAAACTAGAGAGTTCAATGAATGATGCTATCTGCTGCTGAGTCAGAGTGGAGATGAGGGATATACATTTTTATGTACAAATTTTCAATTACCTTGTTTGTTGTTCTTTGTTAACTCTACAAAAGTCTCCTCTGCAGCTCTGAAATAATTTGTTTCATATTCTGGCTCCGGCTCAGTGTCACTGCTGCTCGCAGAATAAGTACACACTCTCAGAGCTCTGTCCTGTACAAATAAGGGTATTGCAATCATTCAGATGATGCATAAATATCAAAATCATGCCGAAAACGGTATTAGGAGTGGAACACTCTATATTCATCATGCAGTATAAATGGATAGTTCAACTAGAAAAAAGTCTGCAGTACCAGTCTAACCAACCACTTCTCCTTCAAGTAAGTAATCGTCAGTCTGACATGGGAGAAATAACACATTCTTGTCCTGGTAAGTAACCTGAGTTAGTCTGGCAGACACAGTCCAGATTTTACCGTTTCTTTTCACAGTAACATTGTTTACCAATATTTTTAGATAATTTCATCCACCAAGTTCAATTTTAAAGCTTCTTAAGTATGTTTAATGCAGTGTATTTGTAACATTTAAAATTATCACACAACAAATGGTTTGCTGCAAGCAATTCTAGAGGCAATTAGAATGGCCAGTACACGACACTCATACTTTCTACACCACTAAATATGAAATTCTTCTTGAAGTCATGTCCCTTGTCCTGGCATTTACATTACAGTACTGGATAGCCCTTAATTGCCAGCTGATTCTTATCCCATTTCTCTTCAGGAAGCAACACTAAGGATTTTCTTCTGGGACTAAAGAGGAATGCTGACAGCTCTGGACAGCTTCTAATCATGGAAGGCCTGAAGGCATAAACCTTTCAGGAGCAGCAGCTCAGTACAATAAAACCCACAAACCAAGCATGGGAAAGCCAAGCCCAATACTGTGCAGTTAAAAGCATCTACAGGTACAAATACCCCCTCCTATCCTAACCCCAATTGCCTATCAGTGGCTCAAAAGAGTTTTTCATTCTTTTTTTCAAAGAGTGATATTAATTTTTCCATCTTCCCATCCATGTTGCAGCTTTTAACTGATACAGAAGGACATTCATTTGAAAAGAAGCACATACTTGTGGAGAGGAGACCAGGCCTGAGGATACCTGCATGTAGCCAGGTATGTCCAACACAACCAGTAAAACTGGGAGATTGCAAGTCAGCTGTAGGCCCGAAGCCATTTAGATTAATTCACTCCAGCTACACTCATACTGACCTTCTGACTCTTAGCCAGACTTATTAGCAGTAACACATGTATCATGCTAAGACGATTTTGGGACTGGATGTGGTCCATCACAACTGGGTCCAGGTGAAGACCACGCTGATGTGGTTGTTACTTGGAAGCCAACACTATTGCATCCTCTCTAGAGGATTCACCACTGTTTTGTCAACGATACACAAGGCAAGTACTTTTTATCTCTCTGTTTCTGCTGTAAATATCCGGAGCGTGGGCCACATAAAAATGTGAGATAGCCCATTTGGTAAATACATGGATAAAGCAGACACGCAAAAAAGTTACACAACAAAATGTTTTTAGCGTCTTGTACTTTGAGGCTTGTTAGCAAGCAGCGTCTGACAATTTCCTTGCCTAACGCCCACTTCCTTGATAAAGTTTTTTTCTCTCTTTGCTAACCTGCTGACCCACTACTTATCTCAGGGTTTGACAGCCTGGCATTCCTGAATATGAATAACTTGACAACCATCAGCACTAGCTTTTACACAGGTCAAGTTACTGCATTCGCCTGTTGGGTTTTTCTTTGGTTTTCATGAAAAGATTGAAAGACAGAGAGATCATTGTGGGGATTAACCAAAACCACACAGAAAGATGTAAGAGGAGTATTTTCCCTTTCACATCTGCTCAACCGCTCATACTACACAGCCAGACAGACAAGGAAACCTAGGCCTGGGGAAAAAAAGAGATCTGAATCTCATGGAAACCAAACAAACAAGTTTCTTGAAGAGAAAAACAGGGTAAAAGGTCTCCATTTCCTTGTCTAAAAAATGTCTGTGAAGTTTTTAATTAAAACATGTTTATAAACCATGAGGACAAAGTACATTTGGGTGCTGTATTATTAGTATTAATAAATAATGAGATTGCAAATGAAGGGCAAGAAAGTAAATGTAGCTGTTAGATTGCTAGTTACTCTTTCCACTATATTAAAAACATTCACCATTTCTGATTTTTTAAATTACAATATATATCTCATTTAATAGATGACAATTTGTACCTTTGTTTTAGTAGTTTTCTTGGTGGTCCACTCTGGAAGAATTTTTCTTTTTTCCACAGTAAGCTCTAATGAGGCAGAGGTCACAGAACTTGGTTCTTGTTCACTTTGCTTTGCAAGGTTAATTATTCCTGAATTATTATTTAAAGAGAGAGAGACATTATTAAAATTATAGGCCTCATCAGCATCTTCATGACAGTGTTTTGATTATAATTCAGTAAAAACTGGGGGCAAGTCACGATACTTTCATTTTGTTAAATAATCTCTTACAACTCAAAGGAACAACTTACTAACTTACTGGGACAATTCTAACAACTACAGTGGCAGAATTTGATCCAATGCCTTCTCCAGTTAACAAGAGAAGAGGAAGGAATGGATTTAAATCCCTCTATTAGTTTTAAAAGACAGACTCTTTCAAATAAGAAACAACATTCAATAACTACTTCCAGGCACTGTAGGATCTGCTTTGCTATTTTCTGTTCTCAGAGAGAGAACAGTCTGTTAACATAAATATAATTAGAAGTACCTTTCTAGCAGAAATTCTCAATCAGCCAGCCTTTTTATTTGCTATATTTGCACTATGCAAAATCGGAACATCAAAGAAGATAGATGGTGCATATGAAATAGAGTGATAATTGTAATTTGGATGAGAAAGTGAGGGAGAGAAGAATCGAATGAAAATATTCTAGTAAAGAATGAGTTGACCCCACCATGTGATGTATACTACTTTTTTTGAACATCTCTTCATGACAATTTAATTAAGATACAAACCTTACAAGGTTGGTGCAGCGAATATTAGCATTAAGATCAGAACAGTCTTACTGCTACTGACTTCTTATGAAGCAATTCAATGCTTGCAGTTTCTGTTCAATTTGTTATAATGACAGTGTTTAATCATGGACTCTACTCTATAGCGCACTGCTGAATTGAGGTCACACATGTGGCTATTCAAGCATGTAGCATATAATCTATAACTAAGATTTCTCTTCTGAATCCTTCTTAGCTCTACAAGTAATTAACAGTACGTTTATTTAAAAAATAATAAGTATTAAAATATCTTTTATTTAGGTTTGATGTGAAACAAGTAGGGGAGCCTGCAAAGAAGCACACGATGTGTGTTTGCAGTCTATTATACCATTACAATTCTGCACTGGGAATACTGCTAAATCAACTAAGTTCTAAGACGTTTAATTAGAATTCTTCTGTTATGCATCCTATAAACATATAAAAGAGGCTTCTTTCCTCCTAGGCTCAATATACATCAGCTCAATAACAGAATACATATTTCATGGCCTTAAACTAAGCTTAAACTTCGTATTTAACCTTACATGCTAATTACATGGAATGTCTCTTATAGACAGAGTGATGCAGATTTATGCAAGTTAAACACTGACAATTTATGCTGACAATGTGCTAAGAACCATAACCCAAATAAATACATGACATTGCATTTGGTCAAGATAAAACAATACTCTTTTCCATTAAACCAATTACTTTTACTGTGCTTTGTACCATTTGTACCACTATGAAAAATTCCCTGTTATAAATCCCATATGTAATGATTTCTTAGGTTATTGACATACATATTAATAAATCAAAAACCTTCAAAAACATATATAAATGGTGAGTGTGCATTTATAGAGAATTGCACAGAGTTCAATGGAACTATTTATTAATCCAAAGTTATTTGTTGGTGCTTTCCTGGATTGCTAGTCCTTTTATATGTCAGCTTTTGTTTTATAGTTTAAGCACACACATAGCTTATAAGTGAAAGTATTTTATATTCATATATAGAAATGTATTTGTATAATGCAGTAAAGTAATGACAGCCTTGTTTGAGGCCATATATTCATTGGGGCAGAATTTATGCATTGTGGACAAATGACCCCTTAGTCCAAATCTGGTTTCAAAAGCAAGCCTTTATGAATATTTTTTCCTATGTCACAGCATGGCTATGCTTTGTACTTTACTGCAAAGCCTGATCCTGAATATTGCTGAACATCTGCATTTTTATTCAAGTCAAATTCCAAGGCTGGCATATGTTTTTTCTTCAAGTACTGTTTCTTGAGAAAAGGACTTAAGTACTTAACACATTTTTCTTCCTCAGATAAGCATTATGTGTAACAAAATTTCCATATGGCTCAGGTCACAAACTTGTTAACCTTATGGATTCATAAAAAGAATATCTTCTGCTCTGCATTTAACATTTCTGTTATCAATTGTCATTATTATAGGACTTCTGCTAATCAAAACAGACTTCAGGGCAGAAATAGTGTGATTTTCAGTGTAATTGACATTTTACCTGAGGAAGCTGGTTTTGGAAGGCGACTTTGAAAAGGTCGTATACCTTTGGCAGTCATGGCTGGATCAGATGTTGAGTGACTAATTATGCTTTCCACAGACTCCTGGCTCTTAGTTATTGAAGGCACTTCTCGCTCAAGAGTTTTGGCTTTTACTGAAGGAGCTGAAATAAGAACTTGCTCAGATGGTCCAAGGACTTCTGTTTCCAAGGCCGATTCTTGCTTAGAAACGTGTCGCCCTGTAGATCTGTTCCCTGAGTCGGGGAGGGGGAAGGTTCCAATCCCACTGTCCAGCGTCCTCATCTGGCAGCAAGACTCTAAGACACAGGAAAATTGTGTGACGGGGTGGAGCCAAAGGTGTCGCTGGTATTTAAAGACAGTGAAAGGGTCTACGGGGAAAAAGGGCATCTTCAAGGGAAGGATTCAAGGAAAGAAAAACATTTTGCATTTTGTGAGCATGCTGTTACCTGTCATCTGTGTGCTTTTGACACAATATACCTATCCAACTGAATATAGTGCAATCCCACTTCGAGTTGCAATTAAACTAACAGCTGCCAGAACATTGAAACTGGCCTGCTTCAGAGTTACTATGTGATAATGAATAAGAAGGGCATGTCCTATGAAGTGATTACAGCTGGAATTTTAAAATGATTTATTCTGAAGGCCCACAGAAAGCCTGGAGAGTACCAATGTGAGGGATTGAGCAGTGTAATATATTCCCTCATAAACCCACACTCCACAAAAGCTTGGCCTCTCCCTACCTCTGCTTGCTTAATGGGTTCTCTTACAAGAAGATGTTAATCAAAATGTATCATTTCTTCCTACACAAAATTAAGATCTGCAGAATCTCCTAGAGACAGCCATCTCTCAGATCATCTTGAAAAATTTGGATAGCAACAGCCATGCCTTTGTTTACCTTGTTATGCTCTGGTTCTGCACATCCCATTTTGGCCAAGGACACCTTACGTACTTGGCTTGGAAGCAGTATGGTCACTCACAGCCCTCCAGCTAATTCATCCTACTGCAAAGGTGCTCCACTAACCATGGAACAGAGAAAGATGCAAGTGTAGATACCTGCACATTGCTATTCTAGCAGCTACGATGTAACAGCACCACCCTGCCCCATCATTTTCTATCAATTTCCAGAGACTTGCCTTTCGCTTGTATAACGAGCAAACCATATTGAAGCAACTATGATGGCACGGTCCTTCTGAGAGGCACAAGCACCAAGGAGGGTGCTTTAGCAGTAATGTTTGGAAAATGAGCATAATTTAGGTTAAACGTCTGGAAACATCCCTTGACAGTGAGATCTTCAGTCTGTGGCATACACTCCCAAAGGAAGCAGTGGAATTTCATTTGCTTTGAACAATTTAAGGCTACACTGACTAAAAGATACACTGCAGTGAGCAATTGCAGTCTAACAGGAGATGCAGAATATGACCCATATATCTCTTCCATCTCTATTTTCTGTGTTCTTGAGTATTGATTTTTTTTAATGATATGCCCATTTGTTATTTAAGTCTGTTGCTGTTTACCAGTCCTCTGTCAAGTTATTTTCGTGATTTTCTCCTCTGCAGTGTTTCTAATATTCTCGGAAATTCAGAAATATTTCTCCTCTTTAGGCTTTGCCTGTTTGTTTTTGAAATAAGAACATGGTCATTTTCTGTTAATATCTTAATCTCAATGGGTCTTATTTGATAGCAAGTAAGAAATTACTTACAGATAAATCAGATGTCTATTTATGTTTCCTGTTTTTTGTCAAAAGAAGAGCAGTCTATATTTGCATAGTCCTCATTACTTTATCCTCGTCACTCAGGATTAAGGAAAGATTGAAAGTCATACCGAGCACATTAACCTTGCAGGGCCTATCTGAGCCACAGCAGCAGAACGAACTCCACACTATCTTTTAAAAGGGCAATAAGCGTCTGATTTCTCTCACACAATTGCTGCATCCCAATTAATTCTTTCCATGGGTAAAAGAAGATAAGGTGTGGAAGCCATGGCTAGCTGGCAACTACATTTTCCATGACATTTTTGAGGTAACACACCATAATGATTTTAGAAGTTGCTGGAGGTTATCCAGGAAATGTGAAAAAGACGAGAATTATATCTGGATCTGCTCCATCAAAGGGAGGTATCCCAGACCTCAACCCTTATCCTTCCCCTATGATATTTTTTGGTTTGTTTTTGAATAGTAAAATACCTGTCTAGAAGTGAGTGAACTGTTCCTCTCAGGATACAACAGAGTAGAGAAAACTAAGTTAGAATGCTAGGTGTCTGCCCTTTCCATTTAGATGTCCTTGCCTCTGTAGATAATCAACCTTAAATGATGTTTTAGGTCGTGGACAGGCAATACTTCAACTAATGACTACCAGTGACAGAGTTAGTAAATAAAGGAAAATACAGAATAATAAAGGACTTCCATTAGTTTCCACCTGACCAGAAGCAAGACATTTGTGCAATGCTGGTTATATTGGAGAGGCAGAGCTCTTCAGCAGAGACAGGAGGAAACTGGAAACACCACAGAAAAGCACATCCTGAAAACAAAAATCTGAAGAGTCTCCCATCGACTCTCTGTATGGTTAACACTAAAGCTGATTGTGCAATCCAGTTCCACAGGGACTTTCAATGATTTTGTAGCATCGTTTCCTTTTCAAGCATTCTCTAAGAAACCAAAAAGTCCATCCTTTCTAATTATTACATCACAATTAAGCAGACTCAAGTGTATACCAAACAGCAAAGCTAAGTCTTTTGCTCACGGCAAACTGGAAGATGAGCCCTATTTTATCTTCTAAGGTCATGTTTCTTAAAATGACGTGAGGATTTGTCTTGTTCACTCTCACCTTGCATATGTCTAGCAAGAGACCATGAAAGCAATGGCATAACATCAAAAGAAATGAATATGGAGGGCCATACTTCCAAGAAAATACAGGCTCCTGCTGTTCCCAAAATAATTGGAAGAGTGATGGAGGAGCACACCAGCAGTGTCACATTTAATTAAAAGGAAAAATAGTTTTAATCGATTATAGTCTTCCTTCATGGAGACATTATCCATGATAAAGGAAATACACCATGTGGAAAACAGATTTTTAAAACAGCTCACTAATTTTTAATTCTGAACAACCACAAAAGGGTCTGGCTTTCAAAGTGCTCAAAGCCCAGCAGCTCCCACTGTGACACTTAAAGATAGATTTCTGAAAAATCCTGTGACTCAGCTATGTTGAGCAATCAACAACCTAGTCCTAAATCCATAGAGTATAGCACAAAGTTCTTTATAGATGTTAATTTTTCACTAATAAAAGTAACTAATTCACCCCTAAAGCTATATTATACAAATAAAAAAGTATCTCTCAGAACAATTTGTATTACTGAATGAATTAATATACATTATCTTGCGGTGTTTTTAAACTTTTATGAAGCAACTGCAAAATAAAAAAATACATTATACATCTCAGTGACAGCTTTCAAACCAAACCGTTCATGGTCCATCTGATTTCATCAGTTGCCCTGACACTTCAAATGACTGTTATCAGCGAAAGCTGCACAAGACTGCATAATGAAAATATGTAAAAGTTAGATCTCTGATGCAGCGACAGTACTACTCAATAGATGAAAAACGATTCTGCAAAACATTAAAAGTCTGAAGAGAGTTATATATGAACCTAATTGCTTTTGCTTGCAAATTTTTCCTGGCATACAAGCCAAATACTTTGCCTGATTCTGGGGTTTTTTGCCTCTTTCCCCGCCAGGAAAGAAAGAAGCTCATAGAATGGTATTAGTTTTTATAGTGGACACAAACAGACTCACCATCTGCCATTTCACTGAATAATCGGAATAGAATCAAAAGTCTGAAACGTTGAAATAGCTCCTTCCCTCCCTCCTTCCTTCCCTCCCTCTCTCCCTCCCATCACATAGACTTGAGTCTGGGCAGAAAACAAAGTCCCTGGAAGTCCTACTATAGAGGAACATTTCTCAAAACTGAAAACCGAAATAAGGAAGAATTTAGAGAATTTTATTGGAGATCAAGAAACTCCTTACTGCAGAGGAATCTTGATAACGGGGTGTTGTTAGTGCTTTGAGGCCGATCTGAGGAAGACCTTTAATGCTGAGAAGCTTCTCAGCCACTAAGCAAAAGCAGTTAACACTGCATAGAAAATTTTCTGAAAGCCTGTTGAACACCCTACTCCTCAGTAATTTTCAGGTTTAATATCTTCTCAGGCAAGGTGGTCATGCAGTTCATGCCCTACATCAGCTGGACACCACAGTCATTTGTACAGTTGGTCAGGCTTTGGTGTATTCCAACTTCACTGGTGTTTGTTACCAGAGGTTTTTGGTATCAGTAGACCACCAAGATCTCCTCAACAGAGTCAGCACCCAAATTAGATGGAATAAAAAGGATCTTGGAAAATTGTGCACTGTTCTGAGGGTATGAACAAGGGGAGAAGAGAAAAGGAACATTGAGGCTGACAGGTATCAGGAATTCTAAAAATGAGATCAACACTGGAGAAAATTACAATAGTAGCTCCTTCTGTGGGTTTTTTATATCTTTCTCTGAAATGCAAGAATTAAAGAGTTAGAAGTAAACATAGCCCACAGACAAGAACTGACAACCTAGAATTCCTTACAGTCTTTTAGGGCATTCTTCTGAGCTCATGTAAAAATGCAACTTAAATACCAGCAACAGATCATTAAACCTAATTATTTTTCAACTTTTTTTTTTTTTTTATTTCTTCTGACACATTTGCCACAAAGATACCAGAAACACACCACCTCTAGCTCAGAAACTACTCTTGGTACAAGTCACTGGAGACTGGGAGAGAATATCTAGGGAAGCTGACTGCTGACCTTGCTTTTGTGTTCCTTCAGAGGCACTGGTATTGGTCACTCCATGAGCGAGAGGAGCTCTCAGTCTGACACGCTGGTTTATGCTGTATATAGCACCCTTCTCTGCTCTCTTTTTACACAATGCATGTGAAAGGAAAATCAATTTGGGGAAAAAATAAAAGAAAACATAGAACAGCTACTATGAAGGGAATTGCTTCCAGCGCGACACAAGAAACTGGGTCCAGCCTCCCTCAGGCTAAGTTCTACACAGACAGTTGCAAAATAGGGTACTACTCAAAATAAGCAATGGAGCAAAATCTGTCCCCCTTTTAGAATAGGTACATGTTAGTCTTTATAATGTTGAACTTCCGTAAATCTATGTTGAGACCTAGCACGCATCCAAGAGATTTCATGATTTTCATACTATAGAAGACATAAGGTGATAATATAACTTTTAAACATAACTTCTGATACACATTTCTTCAATAATGTGAAACAATACTTTTACTAAGGGGGATATAATGCCACATGTTTTTCTAAAAAAAACTTTAACTGGATAACTGGAGACTGTTTCAAAATGCTTCCTCAGGTAAAGTAAAGATTCATGTTCTAATAAAGTTTTTTTATGTTGTATCTGAAGAGTTTCACAGATGCTTAGTCTGCTCACAAATCACGTATCAATCTTTATTTACATAGGGACTGTTATACTTTTAAGAAGTCTATATATTCACTCATGGTTATTTTGACCATCTAGTTAAACTATATGTGAGTTTTATTATGATGCTTAAATCATCCATAAAAATCTTGACGGAAACCACAGGATCCAAAGTTTTACCCACAGAGCTAAAATAAGGTGTAAATCAGCAATTCTGTTAAGCAGGTATATTGCCTTACTTGCATACAGAATGTAATTCAAAATGATCAGAAAAATTCACCCACTTTGAATTAAACATAATATGGGGAGACATTTCTGGATGTGAGCACACAGGGAAGGACTTATGTAGCCTGAGAGGAAATAATTATAGGCCCTACTGTGTTGTAAGTAAACTTTTGCCTCTCTCCCAGTTTGGGCCACGACTGACAGAGGGCACGCGCCTCTCAGTGCTGCTTGAGGGGGTCAGGATTTCCAGAAGCAGCTCAATAACCTCAGCCATTCCTCAACCACAGTCTTACTAATGAAACATACTGATGGATCCAAGATGCAATTACTGCAAACAGACATTATCTCTACTTCAAATACCTGACAAAAACTGATTTTCTATTTGGAAGTAGAAAAGTTATCTTAACATTTAAAATTAACAGTAACAAAGAGGACAACTGTATTTTATGTCAAAAAGATCCCAGGTAGTTTTGCTTACATCAGGCTTTCTATGTAAAACGCTAGTAGCATTTTGTTTCAAAGAAGCATCCCACCTCATGAAAAATGTGGAATTCTCCCCTGTGCTCACCACTACAGCTGGTTTGAGATCTTCCTCACATAAATTTTCAAGTTTTGGCCTACAAAACTGCACATGATTGACACAAATTTCAGCTGAAATCTTGGAGGAACCACCAGAATTTTCCACAGAAAGCAGATATTTTCAGGAAAAAAAGTATCAGTCAGAAATAGCTCTGTATCAAGAGCAGTTTCACTGGGAAATTTCCAGCAAGCTGTTTTCAGAAGTACAGACTCACTTAAGCCTTTAAAGAAGGTTTGGAGAGATATGTAACGCTGAAGGCTTTCTTCAAGGAGTACGTAGGACACAATAAAAGGGCAAAATTTCCATTGGTAACAGAATACAGAAGTTCTAACAAATTACCTTGCTTTGCATTATAAAGTTCAAGACTTTCTACTAAGCTGACACATGGAACCAGAGAACATGTAATTGTGTGACAGACAAATGGAGCATAATTTTTCTAGTATTTTGAAACATGCCAAATTATTAATTAATACTTTTTTTTTCCCAGAATAATATTGCAAATGTAAATAGGTCTCTGCAAAATTCCTTTATCAGTTAATAAACATCTTTAAGCTACATGTGGCATTGGCAGAAAAAACTTAAACTACAGATGGCAAAACAGATCTCTTTATTTGCACATCCTTCTCTTCATCTGCAATGCTAAAGGAACCACAAAAAAAATGAACGTATTTCTGCCAAATCAATGTCAATTTTAAGTAGATTATTCCTTCTGGGTTTATACCATAATTTGATCCAATTAGCCAAAGATGAATGCATTATTGTTTCCTATCTAGATCTGAAGTATAACTAGTATGCAAAACTAAAAACCCCCAAAGGCTATCCTAGGTAAAACTAGAGAAGACACAAGTTTTCACAGCCCTGATACTCCCAGGTGTACTGCATTGGTGAAATGGAATTATTTCTAAAGTATAGAAAGCAAGGGTAAATGGGAGAACTGTGCAGTATATTTTCAATGTATATCCATCAGTCTACGTTCCTGGCTGCTTGAACCTGCGATTACAATTTATGCTTATTTATAATACCAATAACAAACACAATAAATACATACAGACTTTACTGACTTATTCTGCATCCTTTCTATTGCTTCTTCCTAGTCAAGCTTTTTTTCCCTGTAAAACCCACCAACTTCAATATGTCATTTGTCCAATAGTTTGACAGTTATCTTCACAGTTTCCCATGACCACAATCCCATCTTTGAAATGTATTTTCTGTGTTGAACCAGGTAATTACTGCCTCATTTTAATTCCAGTCCCACCTTAAAATTCATTTCTACTAGTAAGTCAAAAGATTAGTTTTAATTATTAGTGAGTACTAATCATCTTGTACTCCAATTTATCTATAACTCCAACTTATCTATAAATTTATTTTTTATTTGCCATAAGTGCCTCCCATTCCCTTCCAGGCATTGAGATCCCTTCCTTGCATGCTTGAAAAGAATGGTGGCAAGCTACTTGGAGCAGGGTTGTCACAGAAAACAAAACTTTAAATGAGTTGGAAAAAGGACATGGATAATTCTAGGAATTCAATTCAATACAAAGGTCTACATGCAGCTTCCAGCTGGGAAAGTCCCACAGCCGATGATGTCTGGAATGATCTCTCTGTATTACGCTGTTATACTTTCTTTCTAAAAACCTACTCACTGTTCTCAGGAGACAGGATATTAGAAATAGATACCATTTTAGTCCAACTAGAAAAGAAATACTGAGACTTATAATTCATGTGAAGAACAACTTTAAGCTCTGTGTAAAAGATAATTAAATGCAGTCCAGCTGCAGCCTGGCTCTCAAAGAGGCCAGCCTAGAAATACTTTGGAGAGCTATCACTCTTCTCTTTTTGGCTGTATGTCGTCCTTTGGTTTTACTTCTGCACTTGCCAACCAATCACCCTTAGAGATTCGCAACTATCTTTAAGAAATCCTTATAGATGAGTAATAGTTGAGAAGAAGAAGTCCTCACATCCAATGCAAGATGTGAATCCAAGGTAAGCAACAGATCTGCCGCAATGCAGAAACGTGGCTTTTCCAGGCTTTTTCACTGAGAAAAAACAGCCTTCTGTTTCTCTTAGTGCCCTGAAATGTAAAAATTGGGAGCCAATAATTGCACACTGTCTAAGGAACACCTAACTGGGGATTGCTCATTCAAGGCATGGATGGATGTTTCCCTTCATTTGCCATTTTCTAACAGAAAAGACATATCTCAGCTCTCAGAAATCATACCTGTAAGTAGCAAAGCACAAGAAATGAGGGTTTATTATTTATAGTGTCATAGAATAGTTTGGGTTGGGAGGGACCTTTTTAAGTCCAACCCCCTGCAATGAGCAGGGACATCTTCAACTAGATCAGGTTACTCAGAGCCCTGTCCAACCTGACCTTGGATGTTTCCAGGGATGGGGCATCTACCACCACTCTGGGAAATCTCTTCCAGTGCTCCACCACCCTCACTGTAAAAAATTTCTTCCTTCTACTAGTCTAAATCTACCCTCTTTTAATTTAAAACCATTACCTCTTGTTCTATTGCAAAGGCCCTGTTAAAAAGGTCTGTCCCCAACTTACTTACAAGGACAGAAAGGCTGCTATAAGGTCTCCCTGGAGCCTTCCTTCTCTTCTCCAGGCTGAATAACCCCAACTTTCTCAGAGTATCATGGAGAGTGACTTGGATATATAATTGATATAATTGATAAATCAGGTGAAAATGTACTTTTGTACTTTTTGTAAAAATTCTAGTAGATGTCATTGTAGAAAAGGAGCACAAAGTCCATGTAAGCACAGTTGAAACAAATTTTTACAGTAACTCGACATATTCATTCAAAATGCTTTTCAGTTTGCTCAGTTGTACTTCAGGTATATGAATTAGAGTTAATAGGAAATGCATGACTGAAGCTTCATAGACACATCTACAGATGGTCCTAGCCAGAAGAAAAAAACAGTAAAGTAGAAAAGTTTGAAACAGAGAATGGTCCAGAGGATACTGGCATGTACTATCCTGTAGTAAGTATGATAATCAGGCAGTCCTGATTTGAGGGATAAAAACGAATATAGCTTGGGCTAGACTGTAAAGTAGTGTAAATCAACATAGCAGCATTAACTTCAGAGTTGAAGAACCTGGCCATCCTGTTTAATTGACATTTTAAGCCTGAGCGAGACCAGCAGATTCTCAGTATCTTGAATAATAATTAGATTTTATCCTATACATAATGTATAAAGAGCCACACTTCTTCTTGTTCTAGTGATAAAATTTGGTATTTCTGGGTGAATAAATGTAATGACAAAGAAGGAAATTAACAGCAAATCATTGTGGCTAATAAGAAAGTGTTGATCCAAAATATTAATTCTCTCCACAGAAGGAAGACAAGCTAGACAGTAGGCTGCAGCAGCGCTGCAGAAGAATTGGCAATTAGACAAGTGCTATGTGTGCTATCTTTTAAAGTACAAAGAAATGATTTGTCTTTGCCAGACTGTGAAGAAGGTAAGCTGACATAAATTAGAAGACACTAATGGACGTCAGTTTCTTATTATTCACATTGGCAAGGTTCTCCATCATCTTCAAGGAACATAAGTAACAACCAGAAAAATACACAGAAAGTTTCACTCTATTATTATAGGCTCCTTCAGACCATCATTTCAAAATTAATCCCTGCAGAAATGCCCAAATGCCAAACAAGAGTGAAGAACACAGTACAGCAGACACTATTCACCCCATTTCCAGTGGCCCAAACCCACATAATGCTATTCCTCTCTCAGGTCTCTCCATTCTGCAGAGTAGCCTGTTCACCTTCTCACCCATATGATAAACATGCGCTAATGAAATTCCACTGAAAAGATGCAGAGCAACTTAGTAGAAGGAGAGGATATTTAACAGCTTTATGCACCAGTGCGAGTTGTTTCCGATGAGCAAGTCCTGGAATGGTCTATGCAGAATGCTGCTCTGCACCACCCTGGAAGGCCACCCGACAGCACGACCACACCACATCTTCAGTAACATGAAAACTGCAGCATAAGAACACAGGACTGCTAAATGTTGTGTAAAGCCTCCCAAAGAAATGGCGCATTGGTCATGGACAGATTTAGAATGATTCGCTTGAAGATACTCAAAACGCAGGACTTCTAATCTCTGGGCTTCTAGGGGTAAGTTTCTACACACAAGACAGTCAGTTGTTTTTCCAGTGCCTACTAGTTATTAAGCAAGATTTCCCCTCAGTGATTCATAGAAAATCTAATACCTTATCACAACTTGTATCAAAACATAACTTTTTTGAGCATGTAGATTCGAAATAGGAACCGAGCCAGATTGGAAATGGATTCGGTGATAACTGGTTTTGTTTGACGGCTTTTGCAGACAGCAACCTCACAGGTAGAGACTTCTAGGTATTCCACAGCTTTACTGGGTGGATGGGAAGATAAAACAAACATTTTCCTTTATCTGATCATGTGTAAATGAATGATTCAACTGCTATATCAGTGATCAGATGATTGCTAAATGGTTCTTCTCAACTTCTATCAATGGCCTGATGAAAGGAATTAACACTGACAGTGATAAGTTGTTTTCTCAGGCATTGAGACTCCATGACAAGAGAGGATTTCTTCTGCGGTCAAAAGACATTTTATCAGTGGAATATTGTTCTTCATTAAATGCATTAGAGGCGTCCAAGGATTTGCCTGACATTTAAGCAACTTTTGGATTATCCTTTTACCTCTCCACAGTGATGTGGATCACCTCTCTCTACTGAATGCACAGGCTGTAATGCAGATCAATTTATTCACCATCTTTCCTCTGTCACTTATTCTGTTACATTTATCTCAGTAACTCATTACAGACCTCACCTAATCTGTCTCCAGGTTTTGAGGGTTCTTTAATGTAAATGTGTTTGCTCAAATATGTCAGACTTAATGGACATGTTTTAGGATGATGCATGTCAGAGTTAATGTATTTGCCACATTAATCAGACTTGTTTCCTTCACATCTATTTCCATTCCCTGAGAATGAGGAAACATGAATTCATCAGCTGTTTACTTAGTACTCCACTAAAAACACTCAAAGTTTTAGAGTTTACAAAAAGGTGGATAAACCCAAGTCTTTTGGGCTATCCAGTATTTTTAATTCTCTTACTGGAAGCTCGGTGCAAGCTTATTAAACAAGCAGATGAACTACTATTGTTTTCATCAAGCTTCATCAATTCATAGGCAATTGGATAACATAATTAAGCATTATGAGTGTGGATATTAAACAACACATTCAGAAATTAAATTTGAAACATACTTTTTCGGTTCCAGCATTCATCAGATCTACCTTTCAGAAAGAAAACAAGAGAAAAAAGGCAGATGACACTGGAGCAGACACTGGAGCAAGGATCTGTTGAATAGAAATGGTATCGGTGTGGAACAAAGAGGCAGGCTTTATATTGTGGTCTACATTTATGGGGAGTCAGATAACGAGGCACCACACAAGCAGTAAAGAGTGACAACCAGTTTTAAATGACACAGGTGAACAAAAGTGAGGGGAAAGGTGAGTAAAATAGTATCTTGGCATTAAATGGGCACATCTGCAGGAAAACCATACAGAAGAACTGGACAGAAAAGAGGAGTCAAACAGATTTAAGCTGGGATACTGGAAAGAATGCAAGTCCTTCTTCGCATAGAAAAGTCTGCTTGTGAAGTGTGGTTTTTTTCTTTTCTCATACATAGTTTCATAGTATGTCTACTGGGTGCTGAATAAAACAATATCAGAATACACAGATAAGACTATCATCTTTAGTATTTTGATACCTCAATACAAATAATTATAATGCTGACATTTCATTTTAAGTCAAACTCATATCTACAACATGATGTATGTCCTACGTTCACTATCAGTATATCTGTAAAATTGTTTACAAGTTGCTAGCAACGTATCTATAAAACTTGCTGTGAAGGACATTCCTGGTGTCCACTGAAAGCTTGATCACTTTTCTTTGCTGCATATAAGGCTTAAAGAGGTGGCCTTTAAAACACAACACAACACATAAATACCAACAACACTTCCTTTCTGGAACATTAGACATCTATGGGATTCAACCAAATGTTCTCTAAAGTGTTGTGTAAAGCCTCCCAAAGAAATGGCGCATTGGTCATGGACAGATTTAGAATGATTCGCTTGAAGATACTCAAAACGCAGGACTTCTAATCTCTGGGCTTCTAGGGGTAAGTTTCTACACACAAGACAGTCAGTTGTTTTTCCAGTGCCTACTAGTTATTAAGCAAGATTTCCCCTCAGTGATTCATAGAAAATCTAATACCTTATCACAACTTGTATCAAAACATAACTTTTTTGAGCATGTAGATTCGAAATAGGAACCGAGCCAGATTGGAAATGGATTCGGTGATAACTGGTTTTGTTTGACGGCTTTTGCAGACAGCAACCTCACAGGTAGAGACTTCTAGGTATTCCACAGCTTTACTGGGTGGATGGGAAGATAAAACAAACATTTTCCTTTATCTGATCATGTGTAAATGAATGATTCAACTGCTATATCAGTGATCAGATGATTGCTAAATGGTTCTTCTCAACTTCTATCAATGGCCTGATGAAAGGAATTAACACTGACAGTGATAAGTTGTTTTCTCAGGCATTGAGACTCCATGACAAGAGAGGATTTCTTCTGCGGTCAAAAGACATTTTATCAGTGGAATATTGTTCTTCATTAAATGCATTAGAGGCGTCCAAGGATTTGCCTGACATTTAAGCAACTTTTGGATTATCCTTTTACCTCTCCACAGTGATGTGGATCACCTCTCTCTACTGAATGCACAGGCTGTAATGCAGATCAATTTATTCACCATCTTTCCTCTGTCACTTATTCTGTTACATTTATCTCAGTAACTCATTACAGACCTCACCTAATCTGTCTCCAGGTTTTGAGGGTTCTTTAATGTAAATGTGTTTGCTCAAATATGTCAGACTTAATGGACATGTTTTAGGATGATGCATGTCAGAGTTAATGTATTTGCCACATTAATCAGACTTGTTTCCTTCACATCTATTTCCATTCCCTGAGAATGAGGAAACATGAATTCATCAGCTGTTTACTTAGTACTCCACTAAAAACACTCAAAGTTTTAGAGTTTACAAAAAGGTGGATAAACCCAAGTCTTTTGGGCTATCCAGTATTTTTAATTCTCTTACTGGAAGCTCGGTGCAAGCTTATTAAACAAGCAGATGAACTACTATTGTTTTCATCAAGCTTCATCAATTCATAGGCAATTGGATAACATAATTAAGCATTATGAGTGTGGATATTAAACAACACATTCAGAAATTAAATTTGAAACATACTTTTTCGGTTCCAGCATTCATCAGATCTACCTTTCAGAAAGAAAACAAGAGAAAAAAGGCAGATGACACTGGAGCAGACACTGGAGCAAGGATCTGTTGAATAGAAATGGTATTGGTGTGGAACAAAGAGGCAGGCTTTATATTGTGGTCTACATTTATGGGGAGTCAGATAACGAGGCACCACACAAGCAGTAAAGAGTGACAACCAGTTTTAAATGACACAGGTGAACAAAAGTGAGGGGAAAGGTGAGTAAAATAGTATCTTGGCATTAAATGGGCACATCTGCAGGAAAACCATACAGAAGAACTGGACAGAAAAGAGGAGTCAAACAGATTTAAGCTGGGATACTGGAAAGAATGCAAGTCCCACAGAAGAACTGGACAGAAAAGAGGAGTCAGAGACAAACAGATTTTAGCTGGGATACTGGAAAGAATGCAAGTCATTCTTCGCATAGAAAAGTCTGCTTGTGAAGTGTGGTTTTTTTCTTTTCTCATACATAGTTTCATAGTATGTCTACTGGGTGCTGAATAAAACAATATCAGAATACACAGATAAGACTATCATCTTTAGTATTTTGATACCTCAATACAAATAATTATAATGCTGACATTTCATTTTAAGTCAAACTCATATCTACAACATGATGTATGTCCTACGTTCACTATCAGTATATCTGTAAAATTGTTTACAAGTTGCTAGCAACGTATCTATAAAACTTGCTGTGAAGGACATTCCTGGTGTCCACTGAAAGCTTGATCACTTTTCTTTGCTGCATATAAGGCTTAAAGAGGTGGCCTTTAAAACACAACACAACACATAAATACCAACAACACTTCCTTTCTGGAACATTAGACATCTATGGGATTCAACCAAATGTTCTCTAAAGAAAAAAAAAAAACAAAACCTCCAAAAAAGTTGCTCCAAAGACAGACCTTCCTTTTTCTGACCAGATTGGCTCTAAATTAAACTGCAAAACCCTTTTGCAAGGTTGTTCTTGGAAAGTAGAAAAAAAAGATTATAAAGCCTGCTATAAGGCAGATGATTATCAGGAACTTTAATGGAATTGAGCGCTGGGCTACAGCAGAGCTACAAAAGAATCCCTTGACCTCAGAGTGTGTTTTTGTTCTAGCACAAAGCAGCAAAGTCTACAATGCACTTTTAATGTTGCTTTGATAGTGTGGAAACCCAACCCTCTATCTAGCTAGAGACTTTTCAGAACCTCTTTAAGTATCTGCAGGCATTTTCTCTGTAGTATAGAAAAGCCAGTATCTACAATGCTCCCATTTAATGTTGGATGAATCAATTTTGAGCAACTGACCTGGACCTCTAAAGAAAATTTCACAAAAATTAGACCCAAGTCTTTCTTCAAAGTTTCAAAAATACTGACTACATTTTTCTTCCTAATCTTCATCTGGCTCTGAATTTCACCTGAAATACTCCAAACAAACAATAGGGGTCGATGCCACAGTTTGATAACTTCTTTCCAAGAACTGTGAATCTTTCTACTGTGGATTCTAACAGCCTGCCTCAGGGAGTTAACTCCCCACACGATTTCAGTAGGTAGCATCTGGTGCTTCCACCGGAGCATATAGTACCAACAACACCCAGGTACATTTTGGATTGCTCCTACCAATTCTTGCATTATCAAATATTTGCCCTCTAGAATACCTGCTCCAGCAAACTGCACGTCTACTCATATCTTTTAAATTTATTTTATTTTTACCAGTGATGTCATTCTGAGGGCAATACCTACCTGCCGTGACATCCCTGATGCCAAAGTTCAACAGACCTTTATTAAATAATGACTCTGGCCTTTTAGTTCAATTGGTGACATATTAAAGATAACATTTGAAAGCAAAAAACTTTCCAGTTCAATAAAATAATTCCTTTAGATGAACTGTCCATGCTTTCATGTATTCCCTGATCTTCAGTGCTTTGGACTACAAGTGACTGCTTGATTCATTTAGAAATTGCTAAGGATAGAACGATCACTGGAAATCCACTATGGTGAATAAACATGTTTACACATAGAAATATCTGTGATAAAAAAAATCATCTTTCTTTGTGTTGAAACCTGAGTATAAATTTAAGAATTGACTTGAAACCTTCTCAGACGTCTCATCAGCCAATTTAGGCTAGTGAATATATGCTGAGATTGTGTTTTCTCTGAAGCTTGAGTCTATCATTAGAATAAACAACATTCAATGTTTACTTGTTTCTCTAGAGAATTTGTCACCCATTTGGGGTAACAAAGAGAAAAGGAAACTGGATGCAAAGAAATTATTATCATGCAGATTTCAAACATGGGGTTTGATAAATCACCAAAGTGTTGATGTCTGAGAAAATGGTACACCGAGTCTTTCCTCCTTCAGCCCCAGCGTAGGGTTTTATCAACACTGAAGAATTAGATGAATAATTATGACTAGTTTTCCTTTTCATTATAGATATATATTCCTAAAAAGAAAACAAGGTCAGGAACCTTTTAATTTGTGTTGGAACCTGTATAGCCAAAACACTTGTACTCTTCCAAAGTGCCTGTATTTTAGCCATAACAGATGAGTATTATAATCAAGAAAACTGTCTTTGGTATGCATATTACTGTATACTATAGTATTCTCATGTGAAGCTGTCTGCAAGAATTAATTCTTCAGTAATTAGCATTTGTTTTCTTGTGCCATGGATTTTTGACTTTTCCCTTGAAGCTGTTTATCAATGAAAACTCTTAATACATTATAATTAATACAATCACACTTCTCCAGGAGTGGCTGCTAATTTGAAACAGTACTTGAAATATGAAACATTAAACTTCCTCACAAATGCTTTTTCCTTCTCAAGATGTCCAATTATTAACTTCTCTATGTAAAGTTGTCATTTGTAAATGCCTCATAATTTTTTTGGCCATTGTGACAAGGGGGAATTTCAAGACAAACACTGACAGTTGGGGGAAACAATTCTTTCTCTTTGTAAAATGAAGGCTTTTTTTATGTTTACATGGGAGCAAGACTGGCAGGAGCTTGACACATCATCTTTGCATTCAATAAAATAATTTTATTTATAGGAATATTCAGAGACCCTGCTGTACCTGTCTGAGCTGGGGAGTCTCTCATGACATGAAGAGAAAGTCAACCTTTTTATCGTGTCCTTCCTCTTATTAGCTACTTCAGCATTTCCCGCTTCATCACTCTTTCAAAACCCAACTACTTTATCGCAAAGGGCTTGAGGAAAGAGCTCTGAAGATGCCTGGACCTGAAAGTGATAATTGTGGATTCTTAGGTCTCCTGCCTGTGGGAAGTGGGAGCACAGGTAGCATCTGTGCCAGCTGGGCCACATTAGGCTTCCTCACTGACAGTACAGCAAAAGCATCCAGGGTATAATATATTTTTGGTTTAAATTTTTAAAAATATTTTAAATATATGTTTAAGTACAATACAGCACAATATAAACGACAGCTTCATATAGATATGATCATGTGTTCCTGAAATACAGGTATACTAGAAGGGAAATTTTATATTACCATGCATTCTTGTATTCTTTCCATTTAGCAAATCCAAAGAGTCAGCAAAACACTTAAATTTGTTTAGATGAACAACTGACAATAAATTAAAGCCCTAGCAACTGGCATTTTACCCATTTTTTCTTTAACACACCCAGGAGTGTCTCATTATTAGAAAGTGATGAACCAGCATTGTCTTAAATGATACCAATCCTGAAGACTGTTCAGTTGTATGTATCTTATTTATTAGCTAATTGGGCAGAACTGATCCCAATTTAGGTATTTTACTGTGACAACTAGAGCAACATGTGTTTTTCTTAGTATGTAAAGAAAATCTTCCCTGCTTAATCATAGCCTTTCTACATCTTCTATACATTCAACTCCATTTTGTTAACAGTTTAGCTCAAACCCAGTAGAACAAACTCTAGTAGAACTAAGTACAGCTACAAAACCACAGTGAATTTTGTTTTCTTAAAACAACTGTTTACGATGGTGGAGAACGCAGTAAGAAATCAATTTAGAACCCACTGAACTTTTCAAGATTTCAAAGATGTTTCTGTTCTGGAAGAACCCCCAACACTGTGAAACTGCTCCATGAAAGCAACAGACCAAAACCCTTCACCAGGATGTGAGGGCACACCATTTACAGAGCCATCCTTCCTGTGTAATTCCCTTCTCCTTCTGACAACCAGAAGCTTAGGAGCTGATAACAAGGAAAGGCGAATCTATCTCTCTCAAACCTTGGGTAACTCTCTATACCAGCAAGTTCTCTATAATCTTCACAAGTTCTTCCTTGTGCATGCTTTCCACTAAAAATCTGCAAATATCTGTTTTTTCTTGTTCAGTATCTGCATTAAAAAATTAAACCCAAAACACTTCACATCAATTCAAAGAAAGTTTTGAGAATTTTAGGGTGGAGGCAAAATAATTAGTTTAACCTGAGAATCTTCTTCATTCAGAGTCAGATCCTTATATTCTTGACATACTGCTCTATACTGATCTCAAACAGACTTCTGCCTTGTCCTCTATTGCCTAATAAATATTTTAACATGTACTGAGGTTAAAAATTAGCACATGCCAATCAAGAACCAGGGCGGATGGTGCTATCTTCTTGAAAAGTGTAGAGCAAAGGCAACTTTATTTTCAGTGGCAGCTTTAAGGTTTTCTGAACAGACACCTGGTTTGCTACTCCTTCTGATGCAGTTTATGACAGTAATTATTCTTCTATTCAGAATTTTATTCTGAAGTTTACTAACTCAAGGCCATATGACAGAGTTACAGTATATCAGCATTATTCCCCCTGAAAGTATCATGCATAACAACCCTTGAGTTTAGCCACTATATATAGTTTTGGAGGCTGAAATGATCTTTCATAGCCAAATTCCAAAGTTCTTCTGTCAAGCATTACTTTGATCCACACTTGGTAATAGTATGTACTTATCTTTTACATAGTTGGTGAAATCTGGCTTTCCAGGAACAGAGCTAAATGAGTGCTAAAACTGACATTAGATAGGCAAACAAATAAAGTAATGAGATTTAAACATGTTTTTTTCCAAGAACTGAGACAGCAATAGAATCCAGTGTAAAATATAATTTTGTACCTATCACATGACTCTGACATGTAGTCCTTGTCATGGTGTCCTCGTCTTCTTCTTGCAGGTTTTCTGTGACTACTTTAGCCTGTACATAGTACAACAACAAAAGTGAAGAACATCTGTGACTCTGTTTACGTTGCTTCATGACAACTACAGAACACCTTTTCAGAAATAAATCAGAGTAAAGTTACAGGGCAGTGAAGAGTGGAAGCATACAGCCTGTCTTTTAAATTCATTCAAAGTCACAATATGCAGCAGTCAAAAAATACCCTTGGAAGATGCAATTCCTTAAAAGGAGAAGTCTTTTCTGCATTTAAAAAAAAAAAAAAAAGCTCAAGTCTCCTGACCTCTTTGTTTCTCTCTAAAAAAACCATGTTTCAGATTGTACGCTAAAAAAATGTGAACTTAATATGTGATGTGGTATCTCTCTAGTTCAGTTTGCAAACACTGAACTTCGGCATTTTTGTTTCCACCTCTGTTTAAAAGCATTTATTAGCTAAACAGAGAGAAAAACTTCATTTAAGAATGCAGCGCATACTAAGATCCTGTATGTGTTATTCAAGTATGTGTTATTCAAATCCCCTAGATATTCTATCTTTCAGATGAAGGCATATTTTTGCTCTGTTCTTCTGCACTCCTATTTCCAAAGTGCATATATAATCTGAGTATCTTCCTCGCATACAGTGAAAACCTCCTCCGTTACATGCCATCGGAGGCCATAATTCAGATCCAGGGACATATTTTTCTGCCACACTACATAAATCAAACAGGAATGAAGATACTTTCAGGACGATGAGAGGAGGGAAGCCAGCACTGCAGAAAAAATTACTTTCAATATCTCAGAGATATTAAATTATTTGTTAATCACTCTCTGCTGTTTTAAACTGCATACAGCACATTCTCAGTAACATTAAATATGTTCTATAATCTAAACCAGTAGAATTTATCATCATTTGCATGACGTATCTTTGATCATAGTATATATTCTGCTTGTCTGGTTTACAGAAGTAGCCCTATTGACCTCCTGTGACAAGCCTCAGTAAGACATAAAAGGCTCGCTCTCTGTATTTATAAAAATGCATTTATAATCTCTTAATCCCCGAGATCTGATGACATCCTTTTTTCTTCTGAAATGAGGCTCTTAAGGCTATGGAAAATGAAGAGGAGAGTATGTGGTCATTTGGCATCGAATTGTGGGTAAAACAGTTTCTCCCATTTGCATTCTGTGTGGCGGTCTGTGGCTTGCTGCTGATGTGACATTTCACAATATTAGGATAGATCTCTGGGTATTCCCCAAACACCCAGGCTGCAGACAGACAGCGCTACACAAAACTCCGGGTGTCTTGGTTTTGGTGCCACGCTTCCACCTCCCAAAGTAAAGCCCATGGCTTTTCTAAATTACACTGGGCTGTAATAAAATCACAAAGATGAAATGAAGCAGTGCAGCACAAAAATGATTGTATCTCACCTTAAGCTCCAGCCAAGGACATGAAAAAGTATTGGAGAATGTGGAATATCCTTGGTGTGGGCTAAAGTGTTATGTATTTCTGTTGGCTGGCCTTTAGAGCAAAGTGCTTTTTTGATGAACACTAACGGGAAGCGTATCCCTCTGAAGGTGAACGCACAAGGCCGCCATTGGTGGAACATTGCTTTTTCCATAAATTCCGTGGCAGTCAAGCAATAACATTCTTTGCATGAACAGAAATCAGAGGTAATTGGTGCGTATGTTATGGCATAATAGTGCCCCAAGTCTTCACCTGGCACATCATAAGAGAAGAGATTTAATCATCAAAAATTAAATAGGCTTTAAAGGAAAAACTTGCTAGAAAATTAATGTTAAGAAAGGCTACGGCCAGGATTTAAAGAAGCAGTATGTATATGATATGCAGTTTTGAAATACACCTTCTGCACTGAACCACCATTACTAAATACACTTTGCATTGTTCACAACAGAAAAGAAATCTTCTTAAGTTTAGGGCTTTTGCAAAGATTTATGCTGTTTTCTCCAAAAGTATTAATTTTGTCTTTTTACAAGTAAAAAAATGCACAATACGCCATTCTATTGCATCTGACTGTTTTAGTCACAGCCATCTCCCAATCCTCTGCAATCTGCTTCAAAGTGAGCAAACACCAAAGAATAGCTGGAAATCATAGTAATAAGATGCATGAACTTTGAATTTAAAGACTTTCCAATGTTTTTCTTGAAAAAGTTTGGAGGATAAGATTAAATATCACATACTGTGGAATCTTAAGGTATATCTCTTTCACAAATTAGCATTAAGAATTTTAAGTACATTTTTAATCTCATTATTCTAGATGTCCTCAATCTTTTGGCACTAGCTATTTCTTTCAGGAATTAAGTGCCACAAAAACCACAATATGAAACTCACAGCGATGAAGCATATAATGTAACTTAATCTTCAAAACAGTACAAAAAATGCTTTGATTCCCAGTGAACAAAAAGTGTACGGTATAGGACAACTAGTGCCTTTTCCCCATGACTAACATATCCTTAAAAACTAATAGTATAATTAGCACTTCTCCATTATTTACTTATATTAAGGACAATCTTTGTAGTTCCCTGATAAAACAAAGAGTGTGTTTCTTGATCATATACTTAAAGTCCTAAGTGACTATTATTGCTGCATTTAGAAAGACTTCACAAAATGACAGACAAAAAGCACAGCAAATTATTGCAGCATTAGAAAATAATAAGCTAGAAAGAAATTGTAGAAGCAACGCGTAGAGTTTTTTGTACTTCTGCACAGTGAAGATATACCCTAAGCTGTCAGGACCATATTAAATGGGGCATAGTTAAACTGAGTGGCTCTGATAAGGGGCTCTGCTTTGCTATCAAAGTTCTAGATCAGTTGGATTGAATTTCCTGCATATTGCACATTTCCAGACTTTCATTCTCTCTCTTTCCTTTCAGTGACACTACAAGGACAGCCTTAGATATGCTTATAATTTGTGGTTTTATAATGCAGGAGACATCTACATTTTCAAAGAAGAGATGATACCACAGGAGTCAGGAGGAAAAAGTTTTCCAACACATTCATTCTGCATATGTTCCCCGTAAGTTTTAAAAAATGACCTTGCAGATGTTCTTAGGAACGACATCTGCATTAAAGTAAAAAAAACATTTGCCTGAAGTTGAAACCATGCGTGGGGTACTTTAACCTTAAGCACCCTAAACACCAGTACTTAGCTAAGAGTTTTTCCAGTTCCCATCAGGAAGCTTTTTAGAATTTGTTTTACCCCTGAAATACATCCCAAATAATTTGTATTTCAAATTCTCTCAGATGAAATAGTTGCATGTGCTGTACTTCAATAACTCAGTTTTATTGGAACAACAAAAGTAATAGCCTCAACTCCATGCTCAATATTATATTTGGCACAAGTTTTCAGCCTATTTTGTGAAAATTGGGCTTATTGTTAATAATCATCATAATAATACGGTCAAGACAACAATCAGGAATGAGAAGAGAATGCTCATTGAGTTAAAGCATCTCTGTTCTCCTGGTGCTTTGACTTTAAAACATCATGGGAAAGATCCTTGCTAGGCAAGAAATTGCTCACTAAATTCCAAGGTTAATTATTAGGACCTTCACAAGGAAGAGCACCCATTCAATCTGACTTTAGGTTACAATCCTAGACTCTGTGTGTATGCTTCTTGATGCAGAAAAGATAGCCACTCGCATAACCTTTTGAGAACCAGAATCTAACTGCTAACAGAAAATCAAATTATTTTTCTTCTAAATTGCAACTTTCCTACTCGCTGGGTAAATTAAAGTATCAAGTACAGTTAATACCTTATTGAAGCATAAAACTAACTACAGGGCATTAACAGGAAAATTTTCCATGGTACAAAGAGAGACATGGGTGAAATGTATGTTTTAGCTTTTAAAAGACTGCCTCTTAAGTGACAAATATTCCCAAATGCGGTCAAATACTTTGCCTCTTTCCCGCCAGCACTGCACTTTTCAGCCTTATTGATTTCTATAATGTTCAGAGGAATGTTTAACGCTGGCATGCAATTTCCAAGGAAAGAGGAAAAAATAATAATAATAAAAAAGCAAATGGTCTTATTATTTCACTGTATTGCAGTATGATTATGGCATCATTGTGCATATATCTCCACTGGAATTGAACTGCCAGCAGAAGCAGTAGAATCTTCATGACTAGCTGTATAATCTGGCCTATAGTCAAACTGCCAACTTTCGTATTAATTCACAATTCTCTAGATACACAAAATCTTTCTATCATATATAAACACTTACTATCCTGTCTGTCTGTACTTGCAATAAGGAACACATCCAGAAGTTAGAAAGAAGGTAATAATGTTTTCATGTACTAAAGCACTTACCAGGGTCTGATTCTGCATTTCCATATCAGCTTTTGTGTTGCTGTTTTTCTTGTGGTTTCCTTGAGAGCTGATAGAGTTGCCGTGAAGAGAGGAGCCCTGGGAGCTGCCCTTCGACACACTCCTGTAGGAAACATTATTTGATCCACTTTCTGTCTGCTGAGCTGCTTTCTTATCAGCTCTGCAGGTAGAGAGTGATTCCTCTGATAAATTACATTGCCCTTCTTCAATCACTCTACTTTTCCATTCCTTTAATGTTTAAAGTAACCTCTCTGTATCTTTCTGTCTCTAGACCTTTGAGTGATAAATGTTTCTAACTAGCCTTGATCAAATCTGTCACTTGCAATTTCAGGTAGTATATCAATTTAGTCTTTCACGTATAATGATTTATATTATATTTGGGACTGCTGTGGGGCAAATGCGCAAACACAGTATAGCAATTGCTAAGTTCTTCTGTGACCAAAAGCTGTGGTAGTTAGAAATGTAATTAATTCTGACTAGTTACCAAATATATACTTGCTGGTTACAATACATGAAGATGGAATACATTAAAACATGTACCTAATTATCCTCTATCTTTACACACCATCTGCCTAGATTCTTGATTTCTGGAACCATTTGAATTTCTACCAACTTGGGTGTAACTTGCCATTCTTTAATTTCAGAGGCTGCTGGTTTCATTAACAAAGTAACATGAACAGAATTATCATCTCATTAATAATGTTTTTCCTGTAATGTTTTAAAGTCCTGATAATGTACCTACTGATCGCTACTACACATTGTTAATCAAAAAGGAAAATACATCGAACTTAGCATCTAAGCATCTGTAAAGCCACAGTGCACAACACCACATCCCAAATTGTGTTCTGAAGTGTTACCTGCTTAAAAGCTCTTTCATAAAACTGTCTTTTGGCGAGTACGTAGCTGTGGTGGAACCTTTGACTTGTTCACACTCAATCTCACCAGGCGTGTCTCGTGAAGGTTTCATAATTTTGCTCTCCATGACATCAGCTAAAATGTCACCGTTGTCTGTTTTCCGGTTAATTTCATTTTCTATCTCACAGTGTTGTTCCATTTTCTTTTTCTCTTTTCTTCTCTCTAATTTTGCCTGCTTAATTCCAAATCCTGAAACTTTTATGTCTTTTTTTTCTATCTTTGTTTTAGGAATGTCAGTTTTTCTGCTACTCAGTGCTGGGAGCTTGCTCTTCCGAAAGCCAAACCAACTCGCTATGGAGGGCCCAGTCTTTTGTTTAGTCTCCACAGTGGGAGATTTGGTTTGTCCCTGACCCTTTTGCACATTTTCTTGGATGCATAACATGACTTTCTCCTCTATGGTAGGCTGTAGAGCTGGTGAACTCAAAACATCAGTAACCTTCTCAGAGGCTTCTGCTAACTTTAAAGACATTTGCTGTCTTCGTGACTTCGTTATTTCTAGTTTGTGAGGACACTTTATTCCATCTGAGCTTTGAAACGACGAAACTTGTTTGGAAGATATAGTAGCTGATGTTTCTAGATCCAATTCTGCTGGCAGAACACTTTTTTTACTTAGAGCTTCGTGTTTAAAACCTTCAGTGCTTTTCTCACTCTGGACAGATAGACTGCGTGCATCCTTCTGAGAAAATGGTTTGTTTCCATCACATTTTGAAGTGTTGTGAAACAAGTCTACTTTTGAAGATGATCTGAAGGGCAGTTTGCTTGGGCTTCCATGCTGGCTATTGCAACTACTCATATTTCCAAGAGAACCTTGTCTAGAATAAGAATTTTCTGTGGGTTTAGGAGTATATGAAAGAGTCTCTGGTGTCACTGCTGACCCAGGAACGGCCTTGATTTGAAGTCCTTCCATGGCTGAGTTCTGCCTTGTTAGAGAATTTCCTCTCTCGGAAGTGTTTGTAATTATCTGAGTTCGTACCTTTCCAAGACCTTCTGCCCCAGGGGCAGATGGCTTTTCCCCTGTATGAATGCTAAAACTCTGACTACGAGCTTTTGCTCCATTCATGCCCAGAGCAGGCTTCAAGTGCGACTTGTTGCTAGAAGAAACGGATCTCTTAACTAATTTGTTTTCTAATCCATCTACTCTGTCTACCACCAAGTTGCAGTTTTCATGTGAATGAGGTGATGCTGTATCCATACTAAGTCCCACGGCAAAATTAGTTTTTACTTCGGTATCAGCCGTAGAGTCTTTTAATTCAGCGTCCGTTGCGCCTCTAGTGGTTACACTTATAGATCCATTTTGCTTGTACTTAGTGGAGCTCACATTACTTTTGGAAGCTGCATTTATACTGTCTTTTTCCTGCTTCCCTGGTACAGTGGAGCTCTTTCGGAGAAGTTGGGGAGATTTGACAAATAATTTCAGTCCTACAGGGAGACGGGTTTTCATTCCTTTCTCATTAGAGTTTTGGGTAGCGTGTGCAGTGTCACTACCATGAAACAGCGTTGACAACGGGGAATTGTTTACCTGAGACAGTAAAGACTCGCTTGTGCTTGTTGTATGACATTGAGGAGTTGCAGGGAGAATGTTTGGCATCTTTTGTGGCTGATCCACCCCACTGTCACTGGAAATAACTTTTTTGCTGGAATATGTGTTTTGTGAAGAAGTTGTTTCCAGTGATGGACAACCTAGAGAAAAGGACCTGGCTGTTTGAAAATCTGTGTTCGAAAATTCACGATTCCTGTGGAGACCCAGCTGATTAGGGCTTTTTGGGCAGACTTGCTTTGTGGAAACTTTGGAAAGTCCTTGGCATGCACTATGGGCTTGCTGAGATATGCATTTATTTTGCATAATTGCTTCTGCATTTTCTTGAAGGTAAGATAATTCAATTTTGGCCCCAGAAGATACATTTTTTGCTTGCATTTCATGACTAGATTGATTATGAAAGCCAGAGTTCACAGTTCCTTTTAATGGTGATGATTTCAGTATATTTTTTGCAGTTTCACTGGGACCAGCTCCTCCTAACTTTACCGCTACAGATGGTGAATGAGCGTAATTAGGCCGAATCAACAAGGATGTTGACCTGCCTGGAGGAACGGGTGGGGATGGTGATCGGGCTTCTACAGTTGCTAAATCACAATGCAAGTCTCTGGTTGGAGGTTCTCTGTAGTCACTGGGCTCTATAAGGTGCTGAGGCAAAAGCGGTGATGCTGGGCTCTGACTCTTTGGATACTTTGACCCGTCGCCTCTGCCTGGACGTTTCAAGCCTGGCAGGAGGTGGGCAGGGGGCTTTGGAACCTGGAAGTCAACTTTTGAGTCAAAATTACGAGGTGGGCTTTGTGCCTTTTTGAATTTTGAAAGCTTCACGGGTGGCAGAGCAGGTGATTTTTCAAGGGTTGCAGGGCCGACTGATTGAGCTATAGGTGTCTCTGTGCTCTGTGTCATCACAGTTTTTTTTGGAGAAAATTTACCTCTGCTGGGTATTTTAGTCAAGTTTGGCTTTTGATTGATTCCTGCTTGCACAGTGGAGCTTGAATTGGCCTTGTATGATACGTCATACACTGGCTTCACTAGTTTTTGTCGGGGAGTATTTTGCAGTGTCACTCTTCCACAATGTGAAGATTCACTGCAGGTCATGGGGACAACCGTATTTTTATTGCCAGTATTATCTTCAGGAGTCTGTTTCTCCATTTCATCTTCAGGTCTTTCTAAAGCAGTGTAGTTTCTCGCATTGGTTCCTGTCTGCAAATCAGTTATTCCCTGAGGTATAAGGTCAGTATATTCTGCACTGGACCTAATTTGTGGCTGGTTGATTGAAATTTCATTTCTTGTTACAGTGACAACTCCGGTTTGATGTGAGCTGAATTCAATAGGCTCACCGTCCTCAGCATCGAATATTACGGTAATGCACTCTTCAGAAGAGGTCTTTTTTACAACCTTTTGTTGTTTAATGAAATTACATGTCTTTGGCCTAATGTCTGAGTGAGCAGATATGTGTTTTTCCTCTTTGTCAGTAGATACAAACTGAGAATTCTCTGTGACTTTGAGCACTTCAGAGGTCTTTGTGTACTTCTCAGTAAACGGAGCCGCTAATAAATCTGATGGACTTTTCTCATCACTGCTTTCTATATGCAATTCATCCAAGACTTCATTGTCATCAGTATCTGAAAGCTGAAAATTAAGGTCCTTCCAGCCCATATTAGCATGACTTTGATTTAACTGTAACTCAGGAAGCTTTGCTCTGGTGCACGATTTTACTTCTGCCTGAAATCCACTGACAAAACTTGTCAATTTTTCAGGTCTCTCCTTAGAATTAAAATATGAACTTCTTTCTGGCAAATGTTTCCTATTAGGATCCCAGTCAAAGAGGCTGTCAGAAACGCTGTGAGTTAATTTGTTACAATAGGTCCTGCAGTCTTTGCTTGGTACTTCCTGCAGCAACAGTAAGGACGAAGAGTCGTCATCTGCATCGTCATGTGAATCTGAATCATAAGAGAAAGTTTTGTTATGTGCAACGCAAATACTTCCCATTTCCATTGGCTTACAATGAGTCTGTTCGTTATGGCTGCCACATTTAACTCCAGGGGAATATATTCCTTCATTAGAGTTCATGCAATCTTTGTAACCCCATTTTGATATTACTGAAGGTGATTCAAGTAATATTTTTTGCTTCTGTAATTTCTTCAGCCCTTCTAAGATATGGTTTTCCTTGATACGAGTTGGAGGTAGATCATCTGCAGGGCTTGAAAGGTTGCTTGGGAGCGAGGAACCAATGCTTATTCTTTTATCCCAGCTCACAGATGACTGTTAAAACAAAATAAAACTCACGTATTACTCAAAAATGCTGTTAATAAAAAGTGTTTCCATTTTAGTAAAGAGATTTAGGAGTTGCACAGAACATTACATTTCATCCATTGCTATTAATAGTAATGTTCTTTTTTAATAAAGGATTTCATAGTGGTGTGAAGGCTGCAGAGCACTTAAAACCTCTAGGAAGAACAATATGAATGAAAGGATTAAGATAAAGAAGAAGAACAATTTGAATTGTGAAAAACAGAATAAATGAGGAAACTGTGAGCAAATGGGAGTGATAGAGGAATTGTTAAAAAAATAATTAAAAGCGGGGAGAATGAGAAGGAGGGAGACATTGGGGAGTGAACCCTTACTGAGTTTAGTGAAAACTGTTTTAAATAAAAAAGAGAGAAAAAGTGAAAAAAAATTCTTGAATAGGCAGCTTTTCAATTAATCTTGTTTCAGCAGAATTTAAGCTAATAAAAGAAGAAAATGAATTTGATTTACCCTTTTGCTGCACGTCTTTCCGTCATTCCAAGTGTAGGAGGAACCACTGGAATATTCACTGCAAGCACTGGAGAGGGAGAGCTCACTGCTACTGCAGCTGCTCCGGGGATACAGGCGGCCAGG
Source organism: Calidris pugnax (assembly GCF_001431845.1). Classification (NCBI taxonomy): domain Eukaryota; kingdom Metazoa; phylum Chordata; class Aves; order Charadriiformes; family Scolopacidae; genus Calidris; species Calidris pugnax. The sequence continues at coordinate 6,595,529 of NW_015090831.1, read as the reverse complement.
ACCCGTCGCGTTTAATTGACTCTGGCATTTCAGGACAGGTATACTGGATTTCACATTCTGCTGGCATTCCTAAAATACGAGAAGAAATAGAAATATTTATGGGTGGAAAAAGATCATTTAAACTCCCCTTGATTAAGAAGGACAAAGAAGAAGCGAGTAAGCTACTTACACCTTCCTGTTATGCCATTAGCATCTAGTGAATTTAATACAGAGAACTAAATTAAAAATTGCTAACATTTTCATTTGTCAGGGGAAAAATCCACAATCCTCCATTCTTTCTTCTTTATTCTCAAACCAATATTCTGCTCTTCTTTTGCTAAAGATTATTCTGAGTCTATTTGAGTTATGCTTTGTACATAAGCAGCATGCTTCAGTAAGATACAGAAAACAAAGTTATAAGAATACAAGTACATCTTGACAACTGCATTATAGCCCTACAATGTAACAGATGAGGCTGTACACCCTGGACAAGGTAAATTAATTTAGTATCCCAACCAGAATGTCCACTGAGAATGGAATCTCTCCATTACAGTCTAATTTTGGTTTCCTATCTAGTTCAAAGCTTTGTCTAAGAAACTCTCTGACGTAGGACAATCCATCTTTGTGTCACTTGCAGACAGCTGAAGTCTCTTGCTTATGCAATTTATTGACACTTTATGGCTGCCTTTAGTACTTGTGTAGTTATCGCCCCTCTCCAAATGCAATTTCGGCTGACTGTGACTAAGTGCCAGCTTTGAGGAAGAGAGTAATGAAGAGCAGATAGCACTTTAGGTAAAATATTAAACCTCTGTAGGAGTATCTAGGATGCCTTTAATTTGTTTTCAAACTAATACTCCTGTGCCTAACAGTGTTAGAGCTTCTTTAATGTTAAGTGCCTGCACCATTCTGTTACGCTCTTCTCCAGTTTCCTCGCAGAATCAGACATCTTTTTAATTACCAGGAACATCAGACAGAGTGACATGACTCTGTTCCATAAAACTTTGCTTTGGATTTCATTAAGGCAGAATATAATTGTGCAAGCTCAAACAATATTTGTTGATTTTTGTATGTAGATATAGCCCAAATCAATTTTGCCTAGATGAACATTTTACATTTATATTCAGGAAGACACAAGAAATCTGAAGTTATAGAATCCACAAAACAATTATTAAAACTGTATATGCAGCAGACACAGCTTCCTCTTGCAAAACTCTGGAAAAATGCTCAGTTTATAGGCACTTCTCATACACTAAAATGTTTGTTAGACTGCTGCTAATTTCTTCCATTTATTCCCTCATGTCCTTCCATTTATTACTACTAGGGTTGAACCTTTTTTCAGTTAAATGGGAGAGAGCAGAATCTTTACTGCTGGGGAGTTCATCAGTACAGCTGTTCATTGCTCAACTGACATAATAATGTTCTGTTTTTGACAAACGTAACTACAGGGCAAATCATTATTCTCTGTCACAGGCAAAACCTATGAATGGGAAAATCATTTAGAGGTAGCAAGAGCACATTTCACCTCTGGGAGTTATTGGTACATGTTCTCCCAGGAAGTCAAATGGATGCAGGAGAAATAGCCTTTAAATCCACTGGCTCTGGGAAGAATACATCTTTCAGCATCAGAGGCAGGCTGATGCCTGTGTTTTTGGCTCTGAAACAGACTTTCTCGCTTTGTTGAGACAAATTACTCTTTATTTCTGACATCGTGTTCCCATGGGAGACCCTTTCTCCTCAGCCTCCTCAGCTCTGACGGCGTCACTCCCTGTAAGGTTGGCTGTACAGAGGCCAATGGCAGCATCTGCTTGTTCTGGCTATTTCGATGCCTTTCAGCTGCGGCATTGGGAAAACATGTCATGTCAAATTTCTGCCCTTTATACTAGGCTATGTCCCAGTCATCACAGTGTTTAAGGGAAGGATGCCTGTAAAATCCTTTCCTATAAGTATCTCCTGTAGGACAAAAGAGGAGATCACAGCATAGTGACAAGTACTGCCTTCCCCTCTTCTCATCTTCAGCTACTCAGAGCCTTTCCACGCACTCACTCTGTTTCCATTGCACCTCAAGAGAGAAGAAAGGCATTTGGTCCTATAGTTTTAGCAATAGGGAAAATGGAGATATCTAGGCAAAGTAAAAGAACAGTATATTACTGTAATCATCTTTATTGTTTAAGAGATGAGAAAATGTACAAAAAATATCATGTCATTACAGATTCTGAAATAGGATATCTACCCAATTTCTAGACTGCATTCAGATCACTAAAGAGAGAGTGGGATTTTCTCCTGCAATTTACCTTTATTCTCTAAATTATCTGAGAAAGTACCTTGAATAGTATGTTTATGATGCATTAATTAAATATATTTAACTTGCATATGGGTCTATTAACTAAAATGGTGGAATTTTGATTTTTTGTAATCATGACTCAAGTCATTACCTTTAACAAAATTAGAGTAAAAAGGCCTCAATGTATTATTACAATTTAAATGCATAATTTTTGCTAGAAATCACAGAAAATTGAAAGATCAGACTACTAACGACACAAAACTCTGTATTAGAAAAACCTAACCTGAAGGCTTAATTACATATAATGCAAAGGTTCATTAGCATTTTTGTGAACCTTTGAAACAATGCCTTTTCATTAAAGTATGCATTACAAAGGAGATTACATTTTTGTTGACACTACCATACTTCAAGATCAAAGGCACACACAGGTTCAATGTTCTGTTCTTGTTCTCTTTGTTTCCCTCTATCTTTATGTGACTTTTGTTTTTTAAGCTACTTTTCTCTTTGACAATGAAACATGAAAGCCACACTGGCTAACGTTTTGCCAAATAAGCACAAAGCTAACCCCATCTGAAAAAAAAAAAGAAAAGCAGAGCCCATGAATTTTTAAAAGTTCATACATAATATATCATAAAAGTAGGATGAATAATACGGTGTATGGGCTTTAATAAAAAGCTCCTTGACCATTTCTCAGAGATTCTGAGATGTAATCAATACCCAAAAAGGTATCTCGGGGACACTGCTAAGATTTACGCTTTTTTGCACAGAGTGACACTATCTGCTTACTATATCAACTGAGGACACAATATTGAATTTCAGAGAACAGAAGGAAGAAGAAGTATTGTTATCTGCCTCAACAGTGCTTCAATTCAGAGATCAGCTTTATGGCTCACCCCTGACACCAGACTTCAGAGGCCAAAAGGAGGGTTCCAAAGGAGGGGTACAAGGACAGCACAAAAACTCACGTGAATCTGAGCCTCAGCAGTTCGAGATTGCATCAGACTTCTGTTTCGTTCTACTTCTGAAAGCAAATCCCCAGATGAGAGGTCCAAGATGCGTGAATGGAGTTTCTGGGGGAGCAGAAGGGAATGAGCAAAGCATAAGCATTTGTCAAATATGCAGCAGATCAGCATTTTTAAAATTCCAAACTCTGCGGTTAAATTTCAAGGGAAATGAAGAGCCCGAGGTAAAAGGATTTGTTCTAATTTGAAATGTTGCTCTTTGTGCTTAATTTATCCAAGACTTCCTGTCTGCAGAACAGATCATTCTTCATCCAAAACAAACTCTACTTTTTCTTCTAGTCACTGTTTTGCAACTTATCATTACTTCACACACAACAATGACAAATGAACACAAGTCCCACCATTATCCATAGAGTTTGACAGGTTTCAGGAAAAAAGCATAAAAATGAACTACAGAATTAACATTTATAAATCAATCAACATGTTAATGTTGTTTTATTTACGAGCTGTTACACCTTGATTGAATGATTGCAAAAGTGACCCTATTTTTAAACAGCATTGATCTACTGAAGGCCTCCTTTGCACACATTTTAACTCAAAGTCATTAATGTCATCTGTTAGGAACAATTAATGTGAATAGAAAATAATTGCATCAGGGAACTAGGGACTCAGAGGATTTTGTGCATTAATATTCACATGCTGTTCAATTATATACACAGTTCTTTTCTTAGTTTTGCTCGGAAGGATGGCTAAGCTTGTGCCTTTTCCTCCATGTTCACCTGTATACTAATTATTAAGACTTTTAGTGTGCATTAAGCCTGATTTCTTTTAATTGCAGTTTTGATAAAATCCATGATTTATGTGAATGCCGTGGCTGATGACTTCAAAAGAAGAAATATCTCCAGTCTTGTCAGTCATTGGACCAACATATCATGTAATGGGCAGTACGGATCTGACTGATCACTGGAATCAATGAAAAAGGACTTAAAAAACCCCACAAAATCCAAACAAAAGGACTTTGGATTAGTTGCTTTCCATTTTCCCAATAATTCTCCAGACTTGCAACCTGAGAGACCACATCTACCTCCTCCTCAGCACCAGGGCGCTCAGCTGGGAGGAACAAATGGTGCAGACCCTGCCAGGGCACTCTGGCTCTTGTCAAGGCTGCATGAGTGGTCCATCAACCTTCCCATCCAAAAAAGCCTGGTCAAAGAGGAAAAAAAGACTCTGTAGACACAAAATCCCTTCCACGCTGTGCAGCAGTGGTCATAGTAAGACAGTTCTTTGCAGGGCCCTGAAACATCAGTCACACAGTATCTTATGGCCAGCTACTCCCCAGCCCGCTCTCTTGGTACCCACTGCAGAAATTCATCTGCTGGAGAACAAAGCAGGTGGCCATTCCTACAGCCTGTTATTTATCTACACGCTGTGCTTCAGGCACCTATTCCAGAGAACCTAGCAATTTTAAAAAAAACTATTAATTATAAACGTGGGAGTAATTTCTCAAGAGTTACATATTCATCCAGGTTTCTTCATGAGGTATTATCTGTTGCAGACGGCTTATGGAGAATATTTTCAATGATCAATATTCTATATAAACATATTCTGTCTAATATATTGTTGAACAGATTAAAACGCTATAAGCACTCAGTATCCAAAATACTTTTCATTATAAATATTAGCTACATCTAGGCTATGTGTTTTTTAACAGCAGTGATGCCCATCTCCTATTACTCAGCATCCACCTTTAAAGTGTTATTACTAGAGTTACTGTCAGGTGTTTGTTCAAGATTTAAGCTCCAGGTAAAATGCCTTCCCAAACTCACAGATTCACTGACCTAGTATACGTGTTATTCTTGACAATAATTCCAACTGCACTGCTGAACCACCAAAGAATTCCACTGTTTTCAGAATGAAGAGCCACCAATGTTATGAACAAGTGCCATACCTGCTCTTTGCAGTAGAACTAATTACTTTCTCCAGTGAAACCAGTCACCTGATTTTTGCTTCCAGAGATTTTTAAGCAGAAGCTACTCTAGCCAGATCTGTGCATTAGAGACAATGACTGGGGCCATCTGAGATGGATGAACATTTATATTTGAACATTTATTTTCCCAGAAAAAAACTATCCTAGAAATAGGGCTACAGGAATTTTACCGTTGTACAATTGTCTTCCCATTTTTCCAGCAAGGTGTTTTAAATACTTCATTGCTTAAATAGGGACATATATGCATCTCAATATGGGAAACTAAATATACACCTATAATGTCACCCAGTGGAATTTCATGTGCTGCTGTTACTGTCCATACCAGGCGTAAGAGCAGAGATCAGCCCAATTAGAACAGGCAGAAAACAGAAAAAAAATCTGGCCAGTGATAAGGCACGTCCCAGCAGAGCAGGCTGTAAACAGCTTGACGTTACGGGGTCCCTCCACACTGGCTCAGTGACCTGAAGGGCTGGGCTGCACATGGGTCATGCTGTGTTTGAATCCTCTTTGCCAGCATTAAACTCTGTGACTCTATAAAACTATAATAATAAAGGTGCATCAGCAGACTAAAATGATTAACAAAGAAGGAAAGCGTGTTCTCAAGATGTATAATGTGATTACTTTTCTGTATCAAACAAGAGATCATCACATTGGGAATATTCTCCCCCACACATATGCAAATAAACCAACAGACACACAGCCAGCACAATGACTAGCATTAACAAACAGCATAACAAAGTTTGAGATCATTAATTACATATAGTCACAAAGCACTGAAGCAAGTCATCCAATTACAAAAGAAAAATGATAAGAAAATTGTTTTTCTTTCATTTATTTTTTCTTTTTCCTTCTCCATTTTCTAATTCAAAAATGGGGAAAAACTCCATTATTTGTTAAAAAACCTCATTAATGATCCATTTAAAATCAAGTAACAGATTGTGCTAACTATATATCCTGACTCTGATTTCTTCTCAGATACACAAAATGTACTGTGTCCTTCATGGTTATTTTCAGATGGCAGTCACATAACCAGATCAAGGAGTTACTGCTGCGTTGAAAATTGTACAATATTAAAAGCACTGTTGATGCTATCATGATGCAATGGAACAAAAGGTAGACCACAGCACAGGAGGACTTCCACAGAAAAGATCACATCAGTTTAAATGAATACTGAAATATGAAACCAAGGAGTTAAATCCAAGTCACTTGCCCCATTTGTTGGTGCCTTATATAATAATATGGGGAAACATGGTGGGGAATGTCTGTCTGGGTCCTTCTGAAGAGAGGAAACCCTCAGGAACATGGGGTTGCAGAACCAAAAACCCTTAGGGAAGCAAATATAGCATCGGCTGGGCCAACTTGTTTGGCAATTACCCTGTACTGAGGACTGCTGGGGCAGGTGTGGACTCAAACATTCATAACACCTTAGCTAGAGTGGACCCATGTCTCTACAGAAAGCGGGTGCTGAGAGTTACAGAGACCAGGGCAGAGACAAAAGGGCCTCTCTGTGGCTGCCTGAGACCAGCAGCAGAAAAGCTCCTCCTTCACCTGTGAGACTGATGCAGAAAAGGCTGCGCCCTTTGTGGCTCAATGTCAAGATTAACTCCCCTAACCCACATAAAAAATAAAAACAAAGTAATTGATAATTTAGGTGGAAACCTATTATATCAAGTGCAATAGGAAATACAATTATCTGGCAGGCAGATAACCTATCCATCAAATAGCAGGCCGGTCCCCTCTCCCCCTATTAAGGCTTTCTAGGAAGATAAAAGAAGGCTACTACCTGCTGGCATGAGGCAATATTACAGAGAGACTCCCCTAACTATTGTGCCTCTTGACTGTATCTGTGCAGAATATCTATCACTCCCCATCTACTTTTTGAAACGTCTAATAGCCTGCAGCATTGCCAGAACAATTTTCAATGAATTATGCCAAACTGTACACGGCTCTCCAATATTGGATGAGTTAATTGCTATTAAATCAATTGGCTTTGCTTTTCTCACATGAGCCAAAGCCCATCATTCACAACACAGAAATTCTCTCTCTAGGTTCTAAGGAGAGATTTTCATCCTGGTGCTCCGTGCCAGAGCTGTAAACGTTTGTTTGGTGTGCGTGGCCTCCTCCCATCCCTGCTGTTATCTGGGGCATCACAAACCCAAACAGGCAGCCTCTGGACCACTCTCCTATATACCCTGACCACTGTAATTGGACTGGCAGGGAACACCCCTTCACACCACTCATTTTTTATAATTCTCTGCACAAGTCCGCTGGTTTGATTCTACCCCTGTTGTACTAAGTGAGTTAAGTCTCAGTAACTTTACCGAGAACATGCAACAAACTGTGCAAGAGAAGAAGAGTGCTGTTATGGTGATCTCTTTACGGGTGTGACAGAGGCTCATGAAAGACAAGAGCTCTTTCCAGCTGACTTTATTTCCCAATCACCTGACCTGTCTCACTCTTCCTGTTCCCTTGTTCATCTTTGTCTGTTACATCCATCAGAAGCAGAGCGCAGCTATGAATTAATCAGACCGATGATGAGCTTCAGTTTCAAAGGTCTTACAGAAATAGTACTCCTTACTACGTTTCCATTACACCATAGAAGATAGCAGACCAACGGAGGGAAAAAAGTATGATTAGGCATGCAATTAACATAGTATTAGTTTATGCAGAAATATGATCTGTCATGAAACCAAATCTTGATTTTTTTTAGTCCTTAGATTCATTGCAGAGGGGATGATCAGTTGGAGATGAGAAAACATCCTTCATCTATCCTGTCAGAGGTTACCTAGATTAAGAATACGCTCTATTCTAAGTATGAAGTGTGAACTCATACACCAAATACTCTGAAATAAAGGAGAAATTTAAGTAAAAGGAAAAAAATAATAAAACCTCAGAAAATAAAGATACATTTTGCCTTTAGACAAATCAGAGTTTGGAAAACATATGCTTTTGACATATGGTAATTCTGCTTTCTAAAGAGAGCAGAACAAGTGGTTGTCAACAGAAAACAGGCAAAAGTGAATGCTGCAAAAAGATGTTTCCATTTTATTTAATTCTAATAATCACTAACACAGGAAATGTACTTGCAATTGTATACTGTGTACATATGGCAATTCCTGGTGGTTTATTGTATATAATTGATGTAATGAAAATAAAATTATAATAATTTTTTCAGCTCTTGAAAGTTATATATTTAATAGAAAAGTCAGAATTATGTCCTACTTTCCTACTAGTCACTTCCTATAAACAGAACTTCACTGTTTAACTTTGTACTAAAAGAAAATTATTCTTTCCATTTTCACAGTTTATAACAGCAATACTAATTTTCACACTGAGCACTTTACACTGGGTAACCAGCTTGGTTAGGAACTTGTCTTCATCCTTCCAGCTGCTTACTGCACGTGAAGGCAGGCAGCTTCCCAGTGGAGTTATTGTGCATGGTATATGCCATCCCAGATTTCTTTTTATACCTATATCCTTCAGGGTAATTTCAAGGACATTTCACTATGGAAGTAGCCGTGCTTTTTTCTTTCTAATTCTCTAATAATTTGCTTTGCAATCATCATTTATCCCAACAGTGTGAAGTTGGGATGTGGCTGTGGCTTCTGACTGTGGCTGTTTCTTATAAATATTTCAGACTAACATGAAGTCTGCCATTCTGGTGGTTCAGCTGCAGAATACTATGTGTCTTTAAGAAGCATTCCTCTCCTTTTTCAGCACTGCCTTTACATTAAATAAGGTCCCCTATGCACAATCATATTCTTGTATTTCTGTCCAGAAGCGAACAGTTAATAATGTGAATTTTTTGGTGCCGGTTCTGGGAAGAAAACAAGGCCTTACCTTATAAGCTACATAGGAACACTTCTGTGCAGGCAAGAACATGGAACTTCTAGTTGTAAAGCTAATGCATCACTATTCTTTCTATTTCTCTGTTGCTACAGGCACCATTTGCAATAGACCACACTTACTGAAGATACTTGGTATTTGGCAAAAACTTGTAACACGAAACGTTATACAGCTCAGTCTGGAACAGGCAAAGCAACTCCGAAGTCCTATATCCCATTGTATTTACTGCAAATATGTATGTTGTGTTTGATATTTAATAGTCTTTTCTTTCTTAAGGTCTGTCTGACAAGTTAACCGTTTGCCCTGTATGTTACTGCTAGAGTTCTTAATGGCTGTATCACAAGAGATTGACCACTATAGCTGGTTGGATTTATTTTTAGTGGGAGGAGGGGGTTAATACACAGTAAGTGAACCCCAGGGTAACTCTTACAGTGGTACGAGCAAGCAGTTGGAGACTGTTATTTATTTGGCTCACCTACAGCTCTGTAAAACACAGAAAACAATCACAAACGTGCAGCGGTAATAGGAGGAAGAGTCTACATAAAATGAATACTAAAGGATTAACTGTAAAATATATTTCAGTAAGCTAAATCAGTTCTTAATATAAAAAAAAAAGTTTCCAGCTATTCCAGAAATTTCAAGTGGACTTGAATTTTCCATTATTCTAATGAAAATACTTCCATGAAAGTTCTAATTTGATACTTTCCATTTGGTTTTGATGGTTTTCTCTCCTACTGCTTTTCTCTCCTACTCTCCTACTGCTACCAACTTTGCTAAAAAACCTAGAAGCCTGGTGATACAGAAGCAGCTAGGTTTTAAATTGAAACCCAGTATTAATAGTGGTATGTCAGTTTTGCTGGCAAATCCTCCAGGCAAGTTTACTGAGACTTAACTGACAAACATCCAAGAGAAAGTACAAGGGTATGGTATTACAAACATTTGTATGGAAGATTAGGGTGCTAAAACTACATCAGAAAATCCTGTTAACAAGGCAAATCCAGCACAAAAAATAAAACAAAGGTTTCACCCGTATCTGCTTCAGATTTTCCAGGCTTGCTGCTCTCCATTATTATCGAGCCATCCAGAGATGGCAAAACCCAGTGAATTAGATTCCAAAGTAACTCAGAAGGTTGGAAAGTTATATCCTAGGGTATAAATTGGGAGGTATTAAGCAGACATTTGATGCATAAACATAAATAACATAATCTCTCTGTATTCTTCAGAGAGTTGACAACATTAATGTAAGCCTAAAATTACTCCTGTTCCAAATCCCTTAGTTTTATTAATTTTTATAAACTGCTTTAAATAAAAGTAACATTGAAAGGCACGAAGTAATCCTCTCTGATCCTAGTTTTCATTTTATAACTCTATCAGTGTTTTCAAGCTCTGAGACTCCAAAGTGTTAGTTCTCATTTTAATAGCACTATGGCAGGAGTCTGTAAATATTGCAGTAATAATAAAATGAGCTAATTTAATTTCTTGGGAAAATGTATGTATAAAGTTCCCTGTGGTTTGTAATTACTGTAAAGTCAACAGTTTACATCAATGACCCGGTAATCAGCTAGTCAGAATGTAAATAATTAATGAAATAAATGTTTTCAACAAGCTTGCTCATGGAAGACTCCTTGGAGTATGGTAAAACAGCAGTTTTGTTAGAATAGTATTATAAAAGAGTTGAGCCTCTTATTAAGTACATATTTGTATTTTGTTTCTAATTAATTTTGTACAAAGCAGTGAATGCTTTTTGTAAATACCTTTCTATTGATCTAATACTAATTAATATGTTAATTCCACTTTGCAATACGAGTGCCAACATCACACAGGTGCTATGAATTATGGGAACATCAAAGAGTGAAAAGCAGAATCCTGCACATCCCCACACCTTCTCGTGTTGCATTGCTCACAAACAAAACCATTTTTTCTTAACGTCCAGCATGGTCAGAATCAGTCAGGGAAACAGCTTTATACTGAACTCCTGTGACAAGGAAGAACTATACCATTAATCTTTCATGGCATGCCCTGCACATGCTATCTATGCTTTAGCAGTAAACAGGTGGGCTTTTTTTTTATTATTATTTAACTGTATTTAAGAAATGCTTTGAAATGAAAACACAGATGAAAAGTACTGACGTTTCAGTTTAACTTATACACCAGGTATAGCACAATCAATCATTATCTGATTAAATACTACTCACTGATCTCAACACACTGCCGAATTGCTGATACTATGAGAGTCAGTGATATTCCTGGTAGCACAACATAATTTTGGTCTTCGTCTTTGTGATTCCCACCGTTTAAAATTCATTTTCACATTCGCTTTCTGACTATACCCCAAAATCATCTAAAGGAATTAGGCAGACCTCAGTACGATCTTGTTATTGACATTTATGTTGATCGATGTTGGCTCTTACAGAATTGGAATCTACAGATCAATTGCCTTATTAGATTCGTTCTCAGTCCTGCCATGATCATTTTATCACAGAAGCTGCTGCCATCAAATGCTGCTTTATCACTTTATAATGGGATAAGCTGAAGCTTTCCTCTAGCATATAGTTGGAAATGAAAATTGTCTGAGCTCTAAAAATTTCTTCCACAGATTTTCAAAAATATCTTTATTAACTGCATAGGCCTTTTTTAAAAGCTATTTTAAACTCAATTTACCTAACCACTAATAATTTCTCCTCACAAGAAAATTCCAGTTCTCGGGTGGTAAAATAAAAAAAAAAGGCTAACGCTGGAGATTGTCCTGGATCTATTAATCACTGTCTTCCTGCTGAGTCTATGAGTCAGATGATGGAAAAAAAAGGCTAAGAATGAAGATATGACAGAAAAAACAAAATGGTCTCAGGAGTGGCAAGTAGTATTATGTGAACACACAAAGATGCTTGCAAACACTCAAAAAGCACACTGAATATAGACGGGGTTTGTTGCAAGTGTTTTATCTGGTTCTGATATTATGCAGGGCCATTGTATTTTTGTAAAAGTGGCGTTGCAGCTCCTGTTGAGAGAGGAGTTCATCACATTAATTTAAATCTCCGATAAAATAAATTAGCTTTTTTATTGCCAGGTTGAACTACAGGGCTATGATTGTTATGTATTGCTACAATCTAAGTCTTAATGGCATTTTAGCCCTGTGGTGGTCAAACAGAAACCATTTCAAACCTTCTAAAGGCTATTAAAACATGTGCAGATGTCTGGAAAATTAATACTATTATCTAACTCTAACCTTTTGCCTGTAGGAGGAAAAAGAGAGAGAAGGCTCAGGGAAGATGTTTTAGATCAATACATGGCAACAGAGGAGGGCAAGCATTGTTTCACATGGAAGTTCATTGGCTGTGAACAGGTGATTCAAGTGAGCAGCTTCATCTTTATTTGGATTTCATTGAAATCATTCATTTACTCAGAAAAATAATTTAAGAGAGATGAGCATCATTTTTAAAGTCCTTCCTCATCGCTGTTTCCAAGGTCCAGCAAGCTAGACACTAGAAAGGTTCATTCATTTAAATGACAAGAGCACGAATTTGTCAAGGTTAATGTTGAACAAGCCATATTTTCCTTGCCTCAGTATATGCATTTAAAAAGGTTTCTCCATCCCTCCACCTTTTTTTTCGTGTGTGTGTGGGTAATATTGTTGAAATGTCAGATGGACTGAGAGGAGTTTAAAAGTAGGAGGAGGATTTCAAGAAATACTTTTATTGTTACTTCAAGGCTTTTACATACATGTGTTCTCTTCAACTCTCATGTACTCTTTTTGGCTCTGACAGAATTATTTCAAATATGGAGAGACTTTTTAAGAAGGTTTTCTTGAACAGCTGGATACAAGGTACTGAATTCTATCCTTGTTCCTCAAAGCACTTACTTGAAGTATGGTTCAGAAAGAGTGAGTGGGCAGATTCCCAGCTGGTAAGAATTACTGCCTCCACTTCCTGTACTGAAATTAAAAGAATTTCTGCCAGGTCAGGAATTGTCCCATAGACTTCCCAAACTTTTGCTGCTTTTCAGAAATGAAGCTTCTAGAGGGTCACAGTGTGCATGCGTTGTGGTATTTCATTCTTGAAAGCCTCAAATCTGACCACAAGATCTCCAAACGGCAGTTCAAGTTCTGCACTGTTTATTCTGATACCCAAAAATCTTTTATGCAGGCTTGTGTGCAGGACAGAGTACAACTCCACAGACCTGACGATCTGAACAAGCATCTCAAATCCTGGCTTCAAACTTCTGTAATTTCACTGGCCTACTCTGGAGTGGTGAGAAACCAGAGAAGGATCTTGCAATCAGCCTGGCCGTGCAAGTCAAGAAATCTTAATAAGGCTGAAACTCAGGTGAGGTGGGAGAGCCAGTGCTGGTACCAGCAAGGAGGGTGCACCATACTGGATGGCATGAGGATACGGACCTGCACTGCCCGTGTTCACCTGCACCTTGTTCCTACTGCCACAGCCAGGAGGAATACCAGGAAATGGAAAAAGGGAAATGTCAGTCATTGCTGTGCCCTTGCAAGGGAAGGTACAGCGCTCTCTAAGCACAATTTAGGATCTGGACCAGCCTTGGGAGAGCCAGGCCCTGGCATATGATGAAATTGAAGAGAGTCCCCTCTCTCAAGACAGGCAGCCCAGCCCCAGGCTCAAAGCAGCCAGGAGCTTTACCTCTAGCATAGAGGGCCCATAGCTGCAGACCCTTTCGGCAGCCGTCTGTGCTCAGGAGAAGCGGTGCCAACATTTGATTAGGAATCTGTGCCCTTGTGAATAGATCGTTTTGTCACGGTAGATAAAAGCAGGGTTTAGGAGGTATTATATAGGAATTTCAAAAGGGGTCAGCTCCCAGTTCGGCACCAAATAAGCAGCCGGATTTTCAGAAGAGCTCAGCACAATGCCTGAGCACCTGCAAGTCTGGTCCCACGTGCACGAAGGACCTAAAGACCTAAATTAAAGGTTAATTCCATTTGTTATTCCCCCATGAACTGGTAAAGACTGGTAACAGAGCTGAGAGTACCCATATTTCTAATTATTGTCAAGATCTCCTAAGGACCATTTAGTGGAATAAATTTGAGCGAGCCTTTAAAATACAGTGCTAATCTCTGATTCATGTTCACACTTGCAGTATCTATAATCCGTAATAATTGTGCCTAGACCTCTGCCTGTGCCTGCATCTGCCATACAGGAAAAGTATACAAGCCTTTTTTAGAGAAAAAAAACAGACTTGAGAGTAAGTAATGGGAAACTGTAAAAAATAAAAGAAAAAAAAAGATGGAGCTTTTCTGCTTTTAAAATATGACTGAATATAAAAATTTAGACTCAAAACACTACAAAATTAAGTAGTTCATCTCTGAAACTGCATACGAGAAAGATGAAGAGTGGGCGTATATTTGAGATTTTTAAAGCACTGATATTAATTTAACATGCCATTACTTTGGCAGTCTGGTTTCCATACTTTTAATGCAGTAAGATGGAGTTTAATTCATGATGTTGAAGATGCCCTTGTACTGCACACAGGACATAGACAAATCAGAGCTCCTCCCTGCACCCAGACATCGGTTACTGACTAATGAAACAGCTTGCTCACATCCAGGGGAAGAAATGAGCATGAATGCAATCTAAAAATGCTAAAAATACAGAAAGACTCAAGTCCGTCAATACCACATTGTTAAAGATTTAATGACAAAGGTAAGTTTTCCTTTTAGCTTGTCCTTATCAAGAGAGATACCCAGAAGGTAATTTAAGAGTTAAGGCACTAATGGACTCTTCAGTTTCACTGAGCACCTACGTGCTGATTTTATCTTGCAATACAGTATTTCACATTCTCAGCGAAGTCAACAGAGATTTAGTCAATAGTGTCATGGCCTTTGGATGAGGATTTGAATCTCACCAGTATCCAAACCATCATTAAAGAAGATAGGTCATTTGGGAAAAAAAGGAGAGCATTAGTAAAATTCAATACTAAAAGATGGGGTTGGTTCAGTAGGTGTTTTATGATTCATTATGAACAGCTTTTTATTCTAATTACCACCCCTTTCTTCTATGCACAGTATCCATAAGAGTAGACAAACCATACAAAGTATATCACAGGAAAATTAATCTTTTCATAACAGATGGCAACAGAAAATACCTATTGAGTAATCTTATGTGCTAAAAACCACTTAGCATAATGTTAGTTTGATTCATTTGACAGAATGTATAATTTAAAATTACTAGCAAATTACACTGACCTGATATAATCTGAATAGCTTAAATGTTACCAAGCGGAGTACTTATTGGCACACCTACTTTTAAGTAACAGAGCCATAATTCTGTATTGCTTCATGTCTGCAAAGTGCCACTACCCTTAAATAACAGTAACAAAACCACAGTTATAAAGTAAAATATAAATGAAATTTTATACGTATTGAGTGTAATAAAAGATGAAATTAATCCTTTATCCATTTTTAACTTTTTTTGTATACACACACTTTTGCAGTTATCCTTCATTCAAGTTTCAAAGTCTTAAGAAAACAAAAATTAACTACATACTTATCTCCTTTAGTGCAATAAGAAGAAAATGACACATCTGTAATAATAATGGTTATACTTTGGTACTACTTTAGAATTTCAATAGATCCCCACTTTAACACAAACAGAAGAAGCCCTCTAAATCTTTGAATAATTTAATTTTATGCATTCTTTTGGTATTTCATTTGGGAGTTATGGAGTGTGAAATATGCACCATGATGAGAAAACAATTATCTAGTACACCTGTTGTTTGTGCATATTGTATTTAAACAGGGCTTGCAGTGGCTACTGTTTTATTCCACTGTGAGATGCAAAATGGGGAGTCTTTAGGAAGTTCACACGATGACATGAGCTTACACTTTTATATCTCACATGCGGCTTGTACTCACCACATCACATACTGTGATAACATGAGAACTAATCCCTGCTAATTCTTGCCATCAGAATGTCAGTGAGAAAGATTTTTCAATTTAGAAAGGAAGCCCGAACGAATTATTCTTGACTTAAATCACCAAATATATTACAGAAAAATTTATAAATGTCATCTAAAACAGAAACATCAGACAAACCAATGAATCTGTTTGTCATACAAAACATAAACATATAAGTAGCTTACAGAGTTTTCACAAAGTTCACAATCTAGAATAAAAGCTGCCTCTAACCAGCCTCTATACCTACACTTTGACCATCCATAAGTTGCTAATACATTCAGCAAACAGAGCAGGCTGAAATAGCATCCAACAGGTTAAGCATTGGTATAGATTAAATATAACTGCATGGAATAAAAAGGCTCATCTTTTTAATGCTTATTAGAAGTCTGAAGCACAGGGCAATTTTGGAAAGGAATATAGCAATAGTATTTCCTATTGTGGAAGTCCTTCCTTTTTTCTTAGATTTATTCTCATACTGAACGTACACAATAGGAAAAACCATGAAAAACATTCCTGTACTTAATGAGTCTGCCCACATACTTACTTTGGGTTTGAAATGCCATATTGGATTCCTGCCATCAAGTGTATCACCACTGATAATAAAAATCTATGCATAAAATAAAGAGAAATCTATGGTTCACCCAGTGTCGGCTGCTTATTTTTCTTTGTCTAAAAAATAGGCAGTAAAATCTCACTTTTGTTGTTAAGACCTGTCACATTTGTACAGCCTCACAGTTGTCTTGACACGTGCTTATTCTGAAAGACTGTCTTTCTGCTTGAGAACAATGCCTGTATATTTCTATATTTCTTCAAAACTTAAACAATATTGCTCTGCTCAGTCAAAATAATTCATAAATCCTTCACCAAAGATCGCTTCTGTATTTCCTAAAGATTATTTGCTCATTTGATTTAGTGGTTTTGGTATCTCTCTAGCAATCCATTGTCATTAGGATGATGGAAAAAGCTCATTTTTATACGTGGTGTCTGAAAATTATATATTTAAAATTGTATCACAAAATGTCATGTTTGTGAAGATACGGAAAGCTTTTCAATGCTTTTCTTCAGAAATTCTCAAGGCTAGTTAAGGTACATGGACACTAGAAATTCTAGCAGTTGGGGGAAATTTTCTCTTAAAATCATTATCATTCTCATCAGAACCTACAGGCCTAGTGAACTTTAATTAATATTTTCTTTATGTTTGAGAGTAAATTGGTAAGAATTCCGGTAGTGAAATAAGGGGCGACAGTCTGACAAGAAAAGAGATCACTAAAACACAAATTACAGATGGAGCAGACCTATAAGGTCAGTTGATCTAACTCCCTCATAATAAAACACTGCTCTCACTGAACATCTAGCTGTGCTTTATTTGCTTTAGTTTTAAACGTTGTGGGGGGCGATGCCCTACGTCTCATCTCATACATCATACCACAGCGTCTAGCAAAATTGTTGTGATCCTAAACACAGCGTCTAGCAAAATTGTTGTGATCCTACATTTAGATTTAGATTTAGAACCAGTAAATTACTTTGGCAAATGTTTTAAGGATGAAAGTTTTATAGTTTCCCCAGTCAGGAAAGAGCATGTCAGGATTCCCCCCAGTCCCTAAGGGACAAGAAAAGCCATCTCAGCCATTGCACTCCAGAGATGTCATAAAGCTTCTTGGAGGTCTACACATCACGGCCATGATTTACATACTTAGAAGCATAAGTCCCTGTGACTAGAGATGGCCTGTAGAGAGCCACTGCTGCGGATGACATCCAGTGATTCTCAGTGCTCTCCCAAAAATCTGCTTATCTTGGAGTCTCCTTCCAGAGCTGGCTGGATATCAGATATCCAGCCTAATTCTGTCAGGTATTATGCTGCTGCTGTTCATTCAATACTAGAAGTCATACGGCTTAGGGAGGTTAGATAGAGTTTTTTTGGAGGGGGCTATTTCCTTTCCTTCTCTCATCACTGCCTTTGGTCACCCATTTGTCTAACCAGTAGGGTCCCATGAACACTTTATTTCTGCAATGGTTCTTCGGCATGCATTTGGAGCTGCAAACAGGGCAAGTAAGAAATATTATTTATAATGTGTTATGTTGATGATTTAAGCTGAGATTCAATGCTTTTTATTTCTGTCTTCTCAGATGTTATTGGTGAGTGAGGACATGATAGAAATAGTAGGTAGGTGCCAGTTTACTGAGATAATGCAAGACTTGAAATAATGACATCAGCACCTTCACAGGAAGAAATGTTCCTTAATTTGTTCTTGAAAGTCTCAGAAGTCGTTGAGTGTTCCCTACTAGATCACTGTCTTCATTCCTGATAGACAGAAGCATTCTTTATAATTTCTCATTGCTACAAGACTGGATGCTCTTTCCTGGGACAAGATTTTCATGACAGTAATCATGAACCTTTGGTAGCCTTGATCTGGAGAAAGCACTCCAGCAGGGCTATGGCCTAAAATCTTTTGAGAACTGCAAATGGTTTGAAAAACACCACCTCACTTCTTAGTAGGTGCTCTTCTGGTGATGTAATTCTTGGACAAAGTTTAATGTAATAGTTTAAACATTAAATATCTCAAATATGCTTTAAATTTATTTGATTTCCTCTTTGTTGATACAGGCCTTGAGATTGTCATAACTTTTAAGCAGTTTTCCACTACTTCTGAAATAATTAGCAGATCTGAAATTAATTTCTCCTTCAAGCCATCAGTCCCAATTCCTGAGTAAGTAAATACCACTACAGATACCGCAACACCTGATTTATATTTATATGTTTACTAAAAGACAAGGAAAGTGTTAGCTCTGGAGCTGGAACTTTTCAGAAGATTTACAGGTAAGAGTTCCCTGACAATCTGATAGATACAAAGGAGCAAATGTGAAGTAAGAAAATAAGCAGGTCACTGCAGGAGTTTCAAAATTCCAAATACAATTTGCTGATCTTGGTCTCAAGTCTGCCTGCTCTCTGAAGAGCCCAGAGGCACAAGGCAGGAGTAGTAGCTGGCTTCTGTCAGATGGGAGTTATGCTGCTTCTCAGCATATAACAATCCAGTTATTTAAATATACTTTGGATTGCTGACAAACTGTTTTCTAACACTGTGTGATGATCTTTAGTTTAAATTTCAAATCCTCAGATACTTACTTTCTGAAATACTTAAACATTTCATGTATTTGATTGCTGTAAAGCAATGCAGCTTCACTTTTAACCTTCTGGATTTAGACATCATCATGTCTAATGATGTCTGAACCAGAGGTCAGACTCTGAGGCCAGATATTCCATCTCCTTTTGTCAGGTGTTCGGCAATTAATTGTCCTCTTTTTCTTCCCATATATAATAATGTCGTTGGCGCAATTTACCCCTTCCTGTTAAGTTGTACAACTCTTTCCATCTAAGTACGTATAGCTACGCTCTATCCCATATGTCAGGGCATTGTTGTCAGGTTATTAAAAGTGCTAATATCAATGTAGTTATGACAAAGTAGTTAATATTTAAATTGACCTTCTGAGAATTCAGCGGACTGTGCTGTAGCATTCTGGACAAAATTTTAGACATAAAATTAAACAACGTGGATGGTGCATGTGTAATAAATTAAACTGATCCAGCCAGAGAAACACAGGGAGAAAATGGAAGCTTCAAGAGTCCTCTCCGCTTTGTTCTGGAGTTGATAAAGTAGAATTTTTATGATGGAAATAAAATGGCAATGAAAATATAGTTTAGGATCAGAGATACTGTAAATCTTATTATTAGAAATACTATTTTATACTTTTCCAACTATGAAAAGTTTACTACTTATTTAATCAAATAAATCAACTCAATAAATGTTGCTACTTGCCGCTTTTTAACACATTTCACTGAAGGTTCCCTGTATGCTTTATAAAAAAACTGTGACAGCAAACTTCTGGGTGAAAAGTGAAAGCAAATCTTCACCCATGGGAAGCACACAGCTAATAAACATGTTGAATTTATGCAAACAGAGATACATAATATAAACAAATTACTGCCATAACTGTAAGAAGGCAAAGCCTTCGAACAGACCCCTGTTATTCTCAGTAACTTTATACAAGTCATCATTGTTGTACGTAATGTAAGAATCAGGTTCAATGTCATTAGTTGTATTTTCGGTTAGGAGTAGAAAGGGAGGGCTAACTAGAAGGAAAAGATCTGTGTCTCAAGACTAAGCATCCTATACCCAATAAAGTTAAAACAACATAGCTAAGAAGTGGAAAAACTTTTAGTAGTTTAAAGCAAAGACAGAAATATAGTGATACTGACACTTACATTTAAAAATATTTCATAGATGCTATACATGGCCATGGGCAAAGCAGAAGTGTGAAGTTTCACCTAAGGCTTCTTATTCCTACTCTTGTATCCTCTCTGGATTTATCTTATTTCTTCAGCAACCTTCTGTATATCACCTCCACAACTTTCCCTCTTCACTTCCAATCAGTTTCTCTCTACCCAATTTTAAATCTTAAGTCTGTTATTCCCAACTATTTCTCCCATTGCCAGATGAAATACAAGGCAGCTCACTAAAATGGAGTTCTCGGCTTTCTTTTCCCAAACCTCTCTTGCGACGACAGGCAGAATTTAATCTCTTTTTAGCAACCACATTAACTGAGGAAAATGAAGGCTGCTTGGGCAGTGTGCTAGTTTTTACCTAAAACTTTTGCTCTTCCTCAGATGGTGCTGAGATAGAAATACCTTTCCAAGGCTCCTTTATTTTAAAAAGAAAGATTGGCTGAATAAAATAAAAATTTTAAGAAAATAGGTTATCAGGCTCCTCTTTATTTATCTACTCTAATACCAGTTCAGTAAAGCACACCCTTCAGCTACAAAGAATATCCCCAGAAAGATAGGGGAGGTCTTAAAATTATCTACAATATGAAAGAGTTGACAACAAAAACCCCTTGAGTTATCTCATTTTCCTCCTTACATTTTGCATGAGCATTACTTAATCTTTTCATGACAGGAGTAACATATCCTGTGTGTCACTCTCCCTAAAAGCAGTAAGCACACTAAAATTTCTAGTAGCAAAGAACTTATATGGCAATATACATAATCAAATGCCTCAAGAAAACATGAATATTTCTTTTAAAATACTGTTAGGCCCTTTGACTTCACAAGTACTTACACTTCTTGTAAATGCATGGAAGTGTAATATTTTTAGTAATAGTTTTACAGTGAAGGATTCCTGAAGCAGTCATGAAAACCTTACTACATGATTTTTTTGTTAATTTGCTAGCAATCAGGGTTTTTTTTGATCTGTATGAGGAGCATGAGGAAAAACAACACAGTGCAACTGGTACGGTATATGGGCCATTATTCTGCAGTGAAATTCAGAATAATGGTACCAAGCTTTTCATTTAAAAAATGGGAATGATCTGATTTCTAAGAAGAAGACACCTGAATCATGTAGAGTTTTCTAATGTCAATTACATAACAATTTGATGGTAATGTACAATCAAATCACAGAAGCTGATATGCAGAAAAAGTAACAAATAGTATTTATTTTCAGCTTATATCCTCTTCTGCAGCATTCTTCAAGATTTTTAATTGTACTGATTGTGAATACTCCTAGGATGAGATCAGCATGTAAATAAAGTTGAACTGTGTGGTATCAGACTGTACAGGAAAGGTGAAATTAAGACCACATACACACCCTCCATTAGCAGTATTTGCCCAATCACTTTGATTAGGGTGATGATTCAACAGGAATGTCCTTAACCACATATTTAGTACTCTTCTGTAGAGTGACAGATTTAAACAAATACTTAACTACTGCTCTAAATCTGGGATGTGTGCATTTTCAAGAAGACATAATCCAAACTGCATTTCAATTCTATACAGGCAAACAAGAATGTTTGCTTAATTTCAGTCCTAAGGAAAAACCCTTCTTCAGATTTTATATCTCATACTGCAAGATCACAGGTTACACACCATTTATTCAAGTCCAGAGTAAAGTTAGAGGATAAATAAATTTCTGGAAACAAATTTACGGGGTATTTTTGGTAAAAATAACATATGAAGTGTTTTAACAGAAGCTATTCATTTTCTGATGTACATTGCAACTTGTTCCCTGCTTTTTTAGCCCCAAGGGGATTAAAATCTGTTGACAGCAAGCGCAGGGACATGACAGCAAATTTTGCTGCTGTCTGGGAGACCCGGACTTTGCAAATGATCTTAATTCTCTTTTTACTTCAGCCAGTAAAGACAAAGCAAGTGAAAAGGGGGAAACAAAAATCAATACACATTAGTTCCTGCCAAACTGTGCAGGGACAATGATGTAAAAAAGTTTGAATCCCTTAGGAAAACCTGCAAGATCATTTGCTTCTTTTTTCCACTTGATGCAGGTTCATCTCTTTCAACTTCTTTCACAGCAGCGACACAATCCAGTTCCAAGGAACTCAAGTCAAAGCATTGATCTCACTTTTCAGATGCTATCTAACACTTCTATAACATTCCCGGAATAACCTCGCTTTATTGTTGCCACACAAGGAGTTGGGAAGAAGAGCCATATCTGCTATAAAGAATGTGCAATGTACGACTTCTGTGCAATCTAACCCAAAACTAATGTGGACTAGAGTCAGATGCTTTGGAATCAGAAAGAAAGAAAGGAAGGAAGGAAGGAAGGAAGGAACAAAAAGTCTAAACAGAAAGAAGGAGCAGGTGATGTCTTAAGCAGGTATTAGCAATAAAGGTCCATGCTGTGGTAGATGTGTTAGAAGCTCTGAATGGATAAAGAGAAATCAGTCCTACACAGGAGTTGATGAAGGATGAACAAACAGGAGAGAAAGCAAGGGGAAGGGAGAAGAAACCAGAAGAGATAAGGTCCTGACCTACCAGTACCTAAATCAACATAAAATCAAGGGGCAGAACAAGAACCCGAGGAAAACGCAAGAGCTCAGATCCCTGTGATGGTGACCTGGCACCACTCTGCCTGTGCTTTAGTTTCACAGTAAGTATAGCTATTTGCCCTCACCATGGAGACTTCCTTGCCTTTAAGCACCAGTTGGTGAGCAGACCATGTTTCCTAGACAGCCCAAGCTGATGAGAATTAGGAACCCCCAGCTGTTGAGCAATAGTGCAAGGGCCAACTTTTACTGTGAGATACAGACGCGCAGCATCAGAGGATTTAAATAGGATACACCTTTAATATCACACTAGTTGACGTGACCCAAATTTCTCCTCCAAAATGAATGAATTTTTATCTAATAAGAAATAACATATATTGCTAAAATAACAATTTGTCCTATTGTTAGAAACCAGCAAAGTTTTAATTAGTCCTCATTTGCTGTTCTCATAGCTCATGGTCAAATTTTTTGGAATTTAGAATCATAGAATGGTTAGAGTTGGAAGGGACCTTAGAGATCACTGAGTTCCAACCCCCCTGCTGTAGGCAGGGACACCTCCCACTAGACCAGGTTGCTCAAAGCAATTCTACTTCTACAAAAGGATGACAAAGTGATGGAATCATTCACAATAATGGACTTTTCCAAATGAAAAGGAATACTGAAACATCTCTTATTATTCCAGATCGGCAAAGGAGTGGGAGATGGGTCAATTGGTTTCTCAGCTATATCCTCCCATAAAATGTTGGAAAAAAAAAATTACTCTAAGCCTGTGAAGATGTACTTAAGTCCTTGCAACACATATGGCAAAAGTTAAATAAATGGGCTGTCTTCTCACAGGAAATTACAGTGTTCACCATCAAGCAGAATGTTAAGGATTCCGAGTTTCTCCCCTGCAGAGGGATAATGAACCCGTATCGTTCCATTTATCATAGTGAAGAAGCACCTAAAAAAGTAAGTTACTCTGCAGGTGTGCTCCTCTCTCCACATTTGCACATAATATGTAGTCATAGCTCATTGGCGCACGCTTTCAGTTTCAATGGGTATCATGGCATAGATAACAGATATTATTCTAATATATTAAATCTATCAACTGTCATTTCCTGCTTATTGACATAACCTCAAAAAGAACAAAAATATTTTATAATTGTGAGAAATATAAAGCTCACAGCTTTCTTTCTGCAAAGGCCATTTCCTACCTGAAGAAGGAGGTCAGAAGCTGGTTTGACTCTCTGCTGGAAAAGCACACTTAATGTTCGATTCTGTTGTTCCAAATCAAAAACTCTCGTTTTCAGCTTTATACATTCCTCCCTCAGATCCTGCAGCACAAGGGTAATTAGGAAGATTAGAAAGCAGGTAACAGAAGCACTTAAAAAGCTCTAAGTAATGTCAGATACTAAGAAGAAATACATACACAACTTTTAAAATCGTACAAATCAGAAAAATGTGCTACTTCATTTTCTCTAGTGGTTTGATCATCCCAGGATAAATTTAAAAAAAGGCTTGTAATGAGAAACGCAGTTACCTGACACATCCTTTTGGAGCGTTCTGTTAGTATAAAAAGTGAATTTGCCAGCAATGTGTTTCATTTTGCAGCCGACACAAAGCAGAGAGCAGCAATTAGGATATGAATATTGTAATAACCATAAGCTAAGGAAAAAGCATAAGCTATACCAAACCAGGGAGAAGTTCAAAGTGGCACTGTGCCTTCAAGGTTCTCTTCTGAAGTCTGATCCTCTCCTTGCTTTTTCTGGAATAACCAAGTCAGCATTGCTGGCTGGCATATGGTGGATGGTCTGTATCTTCCCCACTGTAACCTGTCACTGTAGAGCAGGCTTGGCCACAGTGAGGGGTTGGTGCACCAGACATATGTGGTAGCATGATCCTGCCTGGCATTTCCAACATGAGGTACTACAAAACCTTAAAATAGCCCATTAGAAGCAGAATTGGAGTGTAAAACGACAGGCACGGGACATTCCTGTCGGAACTGAAAGATGCAGGTCTTTTAGCAAAGGCTGAGTCAGGTTCATCATGAACAAGCCATCAATGGCTTTCAGATACAGCAAATATCTATGTTCAATGTAAGACCTGCTTTTCCTGGTCACTTGAAGGAATATAGGATTCTATCAGAAAGAGGATTTTGGAGAGAAAGCAGAATCTGACACTCAAGACTTTGGGCATAATTTGTGCAGCTGTCCATTTTTAGGTGGGAGTGCTTCAAAGATCAGGAATAGTGGTCTCCTAATAAAGATTACATGTAAAAATAATAAGCTGCAGCCATATCTAGCTTTATTGAAAAAAACCCAAATATTTAAATCTCCAAAATACTTTCCCATATTCCTTTAAATTTAGGACAGTTGCTGCCCTGTGGTATTGCCTAGCTGATATTACTTTCCAACATATGAAGGTGGAGAAACAGGCCTCTGGATCCCCATATGCTGTCCTGTCAATACCATTATCAACGTGATGACATAGCCTTATGAGTAAACAACTCGGAGGAGGAAACTGTAGTCAGATGTAGCTTAAATTCTTGCCTACAGTTTCTCTAGTCTCCACTGTAACCAGCACTGAGGTTATAAGAGGTGAACACACAATAAAATAAGCTCATCTTGAGACTTTCAGAGAATTGTAAACATCTTTTTATGCATATAGTATGTATCATTTTATGATGCTACTGAATGAATGCAGTTATTTTCTCTTGATACTTTCTTCTTATTAGTTTTAGGTGGCTGTCAAGTAGCTGTTCAAGTAAAATTGCTAGAGCCTTCCAACATAACCCCCAAAAATCTAGAGTTTGATGTTTTGTAAAGCCATAAAGCTTTGATTTCTGTCAGCGAGACCTCTTACCTCTGGTCTTATACAAGGCAACCTCTATTAGGAAACAACAAGCATCAAGACCCATCATTATCTGGCTTTCACAAATAATCAGAGAATTTAAAACAGAGCATTAGCTGTTACAACACTAGTGTTTAACATTTCAACATAACTAAGTGCACTGAAAGAGAAAAAGGATTCTCAGAAACTGACAACGTAAAAAAAAATAAATCTTAGCAATGCCTCTGCTCAAAACTTTCCTATTTTACAATGTTAAAACCATAAGATTTACACTTCAAACTTTATACTTCCTGCAAAAAGTGAAATACAAGACAGTAGATTACCCACCCAGATGCTATAAACCATGCCAATGGTAAAGCCACACATAGTCCAGAGGAGAAATGAGGCACATTAAGGTAGCAATATTCTCATAAAATAAAGTCTGAGTTTTGAAAGCTGGAGTCCTAAAATTACCAATTAATAGAACTACCAAATGTTTGAAGTATATAATTCCTCTCCTGTGGGCAAAATGTCCAGCTATTAAGATAGTAATCTCCCAAATATCCAAGGTATTCCTATGGTCTCACTATAGTAATATCCGAGCATCTCTCTATTCTTACTTTTTCTCTTCAGTATGAGATTCACTCTTCTCCAAACTGGGATTCAATGCCCTCATTAGAGGTTCCAGAAATATATTGCTCTTCCTCTGAAGGTACTTCTTCTGTTTTAACACTTAATTCACTTCTTTTTCATCTCATTGGTGAAAATGAAGAAAAAATAACTTTCATATAGAACCCAGAGTAAAAAAGTGTTCTCCTGAATACACTCCCGTGGATGAGGGTAATATGCAAAGAGCAGATATACAGATCACAAAACAATTTCATTAAGCGGTATCATTAATCAAATTTCAAACTGTTGATCCAGGTTTTACATAGGGAAAAAGAACCAAATCCAGTTCCCAGCACTCCTATCATCTCATGTGATAAGAGAAGTCTTCGAGTGGAAGGAGAAAGAATGGATACTTCCAGTAAGTATCAGAGTGTACACGTTTGTCTCAAATCATTTTGTTGTTTTTCTGACTTCTTAGATTTCCCAGAGGTACAGTTTTCTATTAGTAAGTGGTAGAAAACCCACGTAATTTTGCTACATAGAATTATGAAATTTTGCTGTGTGGCTAATTCAGCACAAATCTCAATTTAATATAGTTTCTCCATAGTCATGGTAAAAAAAAAAGCCTCTCATATTAGAGAAATTCTATATGTATTGTAACAAATTATGTACTTGAAAAGTGCACATTTAAGACTGTAATTCCATTTCAAGGTTTCAGTGACATTGATAAATCACTCAAGCTTTGCTCACTCAATTTGTGTCACCAGAATCTCTCGGTGGAATCACAGTCTTTCCACATACTGGCGAGTACACAGCGTTTTATTCGTTACATCACAGCATGTACTTAATTTAAACAAAAATTAGTCCTTGAGGGACAATTTCGAATTCACAGCAAAGCCTACGCAGTGTGCGTTACTGTACAAAATCACTCCTCTCCGTTTTCTGAGAGCTCTCAGCCTTTCTTCATGTCTCACTATGCCCCAGAGGTATGTTATCTCACTGTGGCATGACTGGCCCTGTCTCACTGCTTAGCTGCACGACGGTAGATTTATCTGTTTACTAGTTACTACTTGGATTCCGATATCTACCTATTTGGGACTGGTGTGAGGAGTCCAATTTCCTCTTTATTGTATGCTATTGTGTTCCTGTCTTTTCTTATAAAAGGACTTGTATGAATGGTGTCAGGAGCTCTGTAACAGTTAATAGTCATTAGCATTTAGAAGCGTACCTTCTTTCCTCTTTCTATGGATATTAAATTAGCTGTTATTACTCAGTAAAAGGTAAGCAGCTGTTAAATCCCATCAATATTAAGTAAGTCACTTTATTAAATGTATTCAAATCTGGTTTTATTGTATCAATCTGAACTCCTTGGTTCCTATGGGTTTGGGAGGATTCATTACTGAGAAAGTACATAGTCATCAAAATGTCTGACGCCTTTGCAAAGGGACTCAGGAAGCTCCTCTCTTCATTTGTGAAACAACCATAATATTCCCAAAACAGAGCTTAATATATTGAGATGAACCCTTTGGTAAACATTTAATCACATATGGTTTTATATTACAAAATGTATATGAGGTTTTTGTGTATATTAATATGAGAAAATGCCTCCATTTCCATTTAAGCTGCATTGAAACACAGATTTGGGATTTTTTTTTTAAAAATAGCTGAAGTTGTGTTTCTAAAAGGTGTTACAGCAATAGCTCTGCAGACTGCAGTCCTCTGACGATACCCAGACCATACAGCATATGTGTATACAGAGCACAGGAAGAGTAAGGCAGCACAGACAGCAACAGTGCGAGCTTCCCCATATGTTGTGGTTTGCACAAATCACCTCCGAGCTACAATACCTCCAACTCCTCTAAGGCAGTATCTCTCTTCTAGAGTAACAGGCTTTGTTGTGCATCAAAAAACCATGGGATTGAACAATGACACTTTCAACCCTAACCTGTGGTAACAGCTGTATGGCTGGTTTTAGGCAACATTATTACTTCTGGATTACTGATGGTCCACAGGACCACAGGACTTGGTCCACAGGAATGTGTTATCCATATAACGGGCAACCGCACCCTCCAAGAGTCTCTCATCACTCGCCTACAGATCACCTAGACATTTCTGTCTTCAGGGCAGGATATTCAAGAGCAGACTTAATAGGGTCAGAACATCTCCTTGCGCATTTTTTAATCCATCCAGAGTGTCATAAAATTGATTCGCAAAAAATCTGCGCAGTAAGGAGCTGAGAAGGGCACCCAGCCTTCTCCTTGATGTGCAGATGGCCAAATGCAACCTTCTGTGCCCAGTTACCACGCACTTAAGGAGCTGAGAAGGGCACCCAGCCTTCTCCATGATGTGCAGATGGCCACATGCAACTTTCTGTGCCCAGTTACCACGCACTTAGGTGCAGATGGTCATGGGTGCGATGTTTGTCTATCCTGCTGTGAGGGCACACTCCTCACTTTCAGGAGTTCAGTTGGCAGAGTTCAAGGTCATCTTGGTCACGTCTGAGTCGTGCAGCAGACACCTTGCAGCTACACCCACACCAACCCTTCTCCCTCCTTGATCCTGAGTCCCGGGCTTGGCTTCGTTCAGACCTGCCTCCTGCCCACGGACGTGCCTGGTGAACACAGGACCAAGGCTGATTCTGATCTCCGTCTCCAGGCCTGTCCCTGACACTTGGTGGCCAGCACCCTGCCTGCCCTGTTGTGACACCTGGTCCCTGCTCGTCCCCTTTGTGGGGGTGTTCTATGTGCTGAATGCTGTCCGTGATGGAGGCTTTGAAGCCAGTCCTCAAAATCTATTCCAGTACTTTGCTATACTTGCAGCTACAAAGCTTTTGGGCACGTGGCAGAGGTTTTTGATTATCTTAACCTGGTGTTTCTTGCTGCATTTTAAGAACATTATTTCTTGTCCTGTCAGTCAGTGTAAACAAAACAGTTTATATTCTTTGCACTATCTGCACTGAAAGAGTATATTTATGTCTTTTTCAGACTCGTTCTTTTAGAGCTAAATGATCCAAAGCGTTTTAATAATGCCACATTCATCAAGTGGTCTAGATCTCACAGAGGATCATTTCATGAATATTGAAGATTCATAGCTTATTATTATAAATCTTTATATTTTGTTTGTCTTTTTTCTTTCCCTCAACAAGATGACATCATGAAATCATGTTCAACTTGAAGGTCACTTTTTTGTTAGTTTAACGGTTAGTTATGTCCCACCCTCTCTGGGCAGCTACTTATTTCTTCTTATATGTGCTACTTTGCTTTCCTTTCTGTTGAATTCCATCTAACATTTTTTTCCAGATCACTTCTTCATTTTAGGAAGCTAATTTTTAACGTTACTCCTCCCACAAGGTTCTATCTGAAACAACCATACTTCATATCCAACCATTTGGGGTGTGAATGGAAACTTCAGACATGTCTTGATCCAACACAGAGCTTTCTAGAAGCCACAGCAAATCTTTTCATTCTGCCAGGTTTGCAGTCACCATTCAAGAATTTTTCCTGTGCAGTACTTCCCTTGCTTACCAGCAGAATGGAACAGGAGGACATAGAAAGTTTTTTTAAGACAAAATACACATTTTCTATTGCTGGTCCCCAACCCACAAGTGGAGTAGCTGAACTCCCATTCCATAAACAGAACCCTTACCCCATACCCAAACCACAACTTACCTTTTGAGTAAGGAGAGCCTGAACAACCTGATTAGCTACCTGAAATAAATAAATAAAATAGTTAAGTATGTTATCATGTGCATTTATCCATAACAATATTTTCTTTTGTGGCTTTACACTTCACTTTCCATCTACAACCACCACCAATTCTAGCATTTTCATTATTTACTAGTATTACCATCAGATACTACTAACAAGAATACATGAAATGCATGTTAACTCCTTCTGTGCTAGTCCTCATTATAAACGAATGTGTATTGTGTCAATTGCAGTATAATATGGACATTTGGTTAACTTCTGCCATCTCTTCTTTGGACTAAACTTTCACAGTTCTCTATGCAGCTGATGTGCATCAGCACGGATAGACTGCATTCACTAAAGCTGATTTTTACCAGCTGATGATGGAGTCCTGAATGTTTTCATGAAGTTTAATTGTTTCTTGATTCAATATTGACAAAATGGTACATCTATCATGACAAGCAGAAACCATAAAGTGCCACAGAAGATTAAAGTACCTACTGTCATTAGAATGTGGTTGGAAGGCATTCACACCACATAGCGTAATTGACTTGAATGAGATTACACACCATTGATTAGGAGAACTATATATTCAACAGGGAATTTTTGAAGTTATTTATTTTATACATCCTTACTAATTTATATTTACCAGCAGGCATAGAGGCAAGGAAGAGGAGAAAGGAGGAACAGAAAGAGGGACTGAGGTAAGACTTTCTGTTGATGATGTCTAACTTGTATTTTATGTTTCTAATGTAATTTAAAACTATATATGCATATGTTCTCGCACAATGTGTTTGCCTATATTTTTGCTCTGGCATCTAGGCAGAGAAACTAGAGACCTCACTCTGTGCAAAAAGAGACAGTAGTTATGATTTCTGGTTTGTTTTTGTCTTTCAAAAATTACAGTAAAGCATACGCAGATATCACCAAATCTGTATTGATTCTTCTTGCTCTTAGCAAATTAAAGAAAAAAATCCACACCACTGATATGAACTGAGTTGTGAGGAAATAGCTGAAGCGAATTAATTTCTGTAAATAAATCAGTTCTGTTATCCAAAAGTTACATTTGATTCATACTCTCATAAAATTCCCCAGTATCAATATTTTTCTCCAAACTGGTCCCTAACTTAAGGCAGCCCATGGAACAATGGTCCCATAAAATAGCTCTATACATGATTTAACAGAAGACACAAACTAATATAAGAACACTAATAACCAACAGACGTAAATATGTTACAGTTTCAAAAAAACATGTGCCTTGCCCTGTAGGTGTTCAGGAGCTACATCTGACAATGTTCCTTCTGGTATGTACTTTTAACGTCTGTTTGCTCTACCTGAAAATTGAACAAACCATATCAAATACATTATTTCTTTACTTTCTGACATGGAGTTACTTTACCAAGGAAGAACTAAAAGGTTCTTTGAAGTGTGTACAAGTCACTCACAACGGAATAGCCTAGAAAATTACTCCTATAGCTTTATATATTGCATAGAGGAGTGCAAAAAGCATAATCTTCCAAATGGGAAAAAACTGAACTTGCTGATGCATATGAGACAAATTTTCCAACTTTGAGTGAATGAGTCAGGTATCGAAATGAAAGTACCTGCCAGGGATCCATAGCTCCCATAGATCTCAATAAGAGAAGTATGTAACTAGTTTCTTTACAAAATGAGGTTATTTTTTTCTAGTATCTAGCAACTTGGCAAATTGTGTTGCTATTACCATTCAAAGATTTTCAGGTCTGTATTCTTGGATTTCGGCAGGAACAAGGCTGGGAAGCCTCCAGTGAAATGTTCTGCAGTTACTAAAATTAATTTAGCAGTCAATAAGTGGAATCATATCCAACCTTTTGCATTTAAAATGAGGTTGCCATTCCACTCCTACAGCAGCGCGAGTGTCCAGATGGAAATAAACTGTTAAGGCTAGGGGACCTATTTCATCTTTACATACAGGTGTCAAGAGACACCATGGATATGGACGAACAACATAAGCCAGCACTACAAAACTGATAATCACAACCACCAAAAACTGAAGAAACCAAGACCATTGAAAGCAGAGGGACTGACTTTTGAGGTGCAGAATATGTGAAAATCCCCCTGATGTGAGGCAGAACTGCGGCTCAAGCCCAGTAGAAAGCAGGCTGTAAAATGGCTTGACCTGTGATTCATGCAGTCAATCAAGGCGAAACAAGGAATAGAATAGAGACGGCCGGTTCCTTAGGCTGCTGTTATGTAGTAGATGACACCGCTTGCCTTCACACTGCCTGCCTTTCCTGTGAACTTAATAGCCAAGATCTTTAGGTGAGCTTTCCTTTTGTGGATTGCAATAAAAGAGATAAAGATCCAGCTTCACTTTTTCCTCACACAGTTATGTTTACATACACGTGTTATACAGTGGTCTTAATAGAAAAGGTATAAAAGAATGAATCAGAGAATACAGACCCTAGTGCAAATCTATTATAGCTTTTACAAGTAGAGATTTTACCCAGCTGCCTTTAAAGTATGGTTTCATACTCACAAGGACACTTCATACACGTAAAGTGTACCAAAATGAAAAGTCTTATATTTTATTCAAATATCAAAAAAACCCAAAGCATTTTAAAGGCAAATTTGTATTTTTGTTTAGCTAATTCTTAAAACATCAGCAAGAATATCATCTACCCTTGGTTGCACAATTTCCTGCGTGTAAGTATGGTGAAGCTTGACAGAAATCTCAGCTGGCGCAGTGATGTGAATAAATATGACATTACCACTTACCAATAAAGTGACAGCTGAATTCCAGGATAGGAAACTAAGATTAAGCATGTTAACCTCAAATCCCAAAGGTAAAAAAAGACATTCCTGGTTTCTGCATTAAATTTTTTCACAGACAAAAAGGTAAGTTTATGGAGTATTTCTGAAATTAAATGAGCTCTTCTCTTACTTATCAAGTACTGTAACATTTCAATGACAACTTCTTCCAAATAGTGTTCTAAATTTGTTTATATGTACAACATATGTACATATGTTATGTCTATGTTTATATGTACAACATATGTTCATATGTATATGAATGTGAATATTTATTAAAATTCATAAATTACTCACTTCAGCTTTATCCATATTCTTTTCAGATTTCATCTCTATGAACATTTGAGTTTCCTTGAATTTTACCATGAAAATGATTACAGAGCATGCATTTTTAATTCACAGGTCCAAGCATTTGTACAATATTAAATGTGGGACATTATATGAATGAAAAGAACTATGTGAAATAATTGATTAAAAAAAGAAAACGGAGAGAAAATAATGAAAGGCATATATTTAAAAACTCAGCTCTGGTATCTTTTAGTAAGACACAGAAAAATCATGGTGGTTATTTTTACTTCCTTCATATAGAGCTTAATAACCACCAACATCTCAGCAGCATGCCGACAGTGCACAGCAAGTGTCCTTATCACGCTGCCATAGGGGCCTGAGGGACCAGGCAGGGACACCATTGGCAGGGTGGCCAGATCAAATGGTGCTTTAGTGCCCTGAGCAGAGTTTGCCTGTGCCCAGGGCAGAAAAGCTGCAATTTGAGATTGCTCAATGAGGAGTGAAAGGTGGCAGCATTCTCCCAGTAATTATCAAATGACGTTCCAAACCTTCATCACCTCAAGGGACTGTCAAGCATCTCAAACATATAGCTGGCCAGAATGGCTAGGTATTACCTTGCTGTATCAGCCCAGAAGAAGTTCAATACACTCATAACTAATTGGACTGCAGAGGTAAAAGTAAAATAAAGGTTGTAATAAGTACTCATACATAGCTGTAGAGGGTACGTCTCCTCCTAAAAACTGTTGAAGTCCTGAAGGCCGACTAGTGAAGTTCTGAAGAGATTTTCACCTTCAAGAAGCTAGGTTGGTGTGAGTTATGAACAGAGGAAGCATCAGACTTAAAGTCTTAAAGGAAAGAAAGTTTCAAGTGGAAGTCATAGTGGAAGTAATTTTTTTTTTTAAATAAAAACATTCATAGAAAGCATTTTATTTTCTTAAGATCTCCAGTATGAATTCCTGGTTGGAAAGGACTTTGTCACATAAAACACAAGCTCAGAAGATTCTGGGTGGAAGTGAAGATTCTCACAATCACCAATTAGGTAATTCATTCATTATATTTATGTCTCATTGCCTATTCTCTTTATTGTTGCTATAATGAAGTAGGGTTTTGTGAAGCTCCATGAAGGGAATGAACCCAGGTGAGTGCTAACCTGGGACTCCTGCAGAACTTGCAACTCTAAAATATGGTTTTGTTGCTTGAGTCACTGGCAACAGCTTCACCTTAGTGTTCAGAAAGGATCAGGTCCAAGTTTTTTTAGCTGAAATAATGCTGGTTACAATGTGACTGCCAAAGCACTACGGGGGCTGAAAGAAGGAGAAGGAAAAAGTGATACCAAGCCTGGGGAAGGATAAGAGAGGTCAATGCACACAAACCAGAAGACAACAAGAGAAAGACGACAAGCAAACAAAAAATAAAGCAGGGAAGCATAAAACCACAGGTGATGAGAAGCACTTTCTCCTGAAAAATTTGACACAGTGGGATAAGATGGATACAGCTGTGATAATATGGAAGAACTGGAAACAGCTAACGTAATGTTGAAGATAATAAAGTTTAGAGTATGGTCTGATATAATTATTTGCTCTTTAAACTGCAACAGCATGTAAAAAACACAACCCTGGATCAGAAATCCATCACGTTACTGCAAACATAATAAAAATATATCTTCTGTCCTTATAATCTGTATGGAGTGTTACACTGGAACGGATAGTTATAGTGCTTTATTCATTTCCAAAATTAATTATGTAGGCAGGTTTTGTCCTAGACAATCAGAAAATACTTTTAAGTTAAACTCTGTAATTTAAACTAAAGTTAGTAATTATATGGTAATTTTATCCTTATCACCAAGATATCCAAATATCATTCAAGTGTGCACTGAATGCAGTGATAGACCAATGCAGACCAAGGCTCTGCTGGTACCCCAGTGCCACAGAGCATAACTAGTAAGAAAGAATATCTGCAATTTACTCCAGCTCCTGGATAAAAATATCTACAGTGGAAAAAGTGGGGATTTGCTGATGAAAATCTGCACTAAACTGGAGGCTTCTTGTACCAAAGCTGTATTGCTCAAGCCAGTGACTCTTCAGCAAATGCTGACTGAAAATTTAAAAAGCTGGTATGAAGATATGAATCGTCATCTGCTTTGTGTGGTTTGCACATCTATGCACTCTTTTCTCAAAGGTACAGATGAGAAGTCAGTACAATTTCTGTTTTGTTGGGGTTTTTTGCATGTTAGCTAACTACTTATGCTACTATGCATTCTTATTATGGAATGGGTAAACGATTTCTACTAAGCAACTCTTCAAGTTACCTATCTTGTCTTACCTACCAAGTCTTAAAACTATTTTAAGCTCTTGCATATGCTGAAGAGCCTTATTTCAGGATAAATGAGAGGAACAAGTGAGCAACAGCAAAGGTATGGAGAGAGCTGCAAGCAATAGGAAATACCAGACATTTTGTGATGTTCAGCATTGCTGCGGTGCTC
The DNA here is from genome assembly GCF_001431845.1 of Calidris pugnax. Lineage (NCBI taxonomy): Eukaryota > Metazoa > Chordata > Aves > Charadriiformes > Scolopacidae > Calidris > Calidris pugnax. The sequence continues at coordinate 6,560,061 of NW_015090831.1, read as the reverse complement.
AGACAGTAACTGATGGGTGAATCACATTGTAGCTGTAACTGGAAGGGCTGATCAGAAGCTGAGTGGCGTAGTAGGAGTGAGCCATCAGCAAGTAAAACCCCAGCATAAAAAACTCTGTATGTAACCCTTAGAGGGAGCTGAGAGACTAAATTCTCTGGTCACAGAATAGATTATGTAGGAAGGCTGCGGGACCTTTGATGGAAGAAGCCAGTGCCACCTGTGTTCCACTCTACAGAAAAGGAGGAGTACACAACTCCTAATAGGCAAATTATCATTTTGTCCTCTTAGCGAAAGCAAACCAGATCCAAGTATTGGTGACAAGGATATCAACTTTTCGGTGAAGAGGCGTGGTCAAAACAGGATTTACAGTAGAGGTCATGGAGAACATTATCTATGACTGCCAGACACATGTTCTTGGAATTAATTAGAATGAGGTAATACTAGTAAATTGCAGAACAATGTCAACCTTGAGAGAGAGGGAGAGATTCATTTCTATTCATTTAATTATAGCACCAGGTAAGAACAACCTTTTTATCTACCTTACCTCATCAAGACATCTTTCATACTGTTCTCTCTGATTTTCATTTTCCAGAGCCAGTGCTGAATTCTCTGCCTACAGTAAAATAGAATAAATAAACAAATAAATATGTAAACTAATCAAAGGGTATCTTGTACTACATGATAATTCATAAAAATTCTCAAGGCGCTTACTTTGTGTACTTCTTCAGGATCCAGAATAATAAGCACCATACAATTTATTTTGCTACGAGTTGGTATTTTGAATAAAAACAGGAATGACATTCGTTTATGAGATTATCCACACTGTGCATTACAATTTAGAACAACATCAGAGCAGATATTCGAAGTATGGCCACGATTTCATCTTGTCAGGTGCAACAGAGTTGGCAATGAAGCATTATAAAAGATATTGGTGTATCTTTCCCCTGCCCCCTAGGTCTGTTTAGAGTGATCTTGCTACCTGAGAAAGCCACTGGGATGCAAACAAAGGTGGCAACTATCAAGCAAAAAGCAGTCTTATGTAAACTTCTAACTGTAGCAGCTCTTTATAAGCCTGGTTTCTGCAGAGGGTAACTCCAGAAGCACTGGTCATACTACTACTGCTGATTGACGAATGACACCCTTTAACTGAACCAGATATATTTATTAGTCTTTAGTTTAAAACCAATTCCTATCATTTTAAGAGTGAAAGTGGTATTTTACTCCATGTAAATGTAATCTTCAAGTCAGATTTTGTTTTCTTTCACATATGTCAGTTTAAATTTGATAAGGTTTCCTGTATACTAGTGCCTTTCATCTATCTTTAATTTCCATTACACTCATATTTTTGCATAGTGCAAACTTCGAAATGGCACAATCTGGTATGTAAATTACAGTAAATCAATGTATTTTTCTATATATTATAACTTGACTTTAGGAACTCTTTCAGTACTGGAAAAGGAAAATCTCTGAAGTGTGCTGTATATAGTGGAATTAGAGCAAGTTTCGACTAGTCTTCTCTTAAAGATTGAGAAACTGAAACAATAAATAAAAACCTATGAGTTAAAAGTGGCTCTAGAAACCTCTCTGCCTCCCATGCGTAACTTCACATCATGTAACCATAACATCAAAATCAATGCATTCACGTAATTACAACTATTATACAATTTACATTACTTGCTTCACTTTAACCTTCTGTCAACCTATAAAAGCTAAACAAATGCTGTTTCAAAAGCATTGTGGTTACACAAAACAACAGTCATAAATGTTAACATTTCTAACTTTAGAGAAAAAATTAATGTAATGAACTGCATGGGAAGATTCTGTGGAAAGATGAAGAGATCTTTCTTTCTTGTTAAGAAAAGTCAATGATTCAACAAAATGAAAACCCCAAAGTCCAATAAATTGATTCATTAACAACAATTTCATTCATTAGCAACAAATTCAGCTAAATCCTAACAATAAGGAAGAAAAAGTAAACATACATAATTATCCAGCAGATTCAAAAAGAGTAAAGAACAAAGGAGTTGTAAGAAACAAGGACATATAGAGTTTACTTATTTACAAGTCTAAATAAACAACTGTATGTAATCAGTGCTTTATCTTGAGGGTACAATCAAAGCCAGAAAAGGTGGTAAAATGCTCTGCATCATATTTTCACAATGTCACCTACCAATGGATTCAACATATGGCTATAAAAAGTCTATGGGTGATCCTGCAGAGAGCACTGTGAGATGAGGCAGCAGAAAGTACAGATGCAGAAGTAAGTAGCAAAGTAGAAGCAGAAGCTGCAAAAGCAGCAGTATGAAATCAGAAGCTGGAAGGTAAAGAGCCCTCCGTACCGAAGAGGCTATCATATACAGTTACCAGGTTGCTTTTACAGATATGTTCTTGTAGATTGATCGATAAAAATAAAGAGGTGATTGCTACATAAAAATGTTTTTCTATGAGTTAAAGATTTTCAGATATTTTCTCTATGAATACCACCGTAAAATGCTATCCAAAATAAATTCTTCTTACTGTTTTGAAGCAATCATTAAAGGATTAGTCTGCACAGCCTTTAACTCACGCATGTTGGTATACCTCTGGGTTTAATTTTTTAAAATCTCATTTTCACTAACATAAAAGTATATTGTATGATTTCATCCTAAAATAGTTAGGGCACACTGCTCCCATATAGAGTTGTCCAAAAGAACTACAACATATAGTTATACTATACAAAATACCCAGAGAGCTTCCCATATTTCTGTTAAACCATTTTCTTTGAATTCTGTAAAGCTGTAAAATGGAAACTAAGTCTTCTTGGATCTGTTAGCTGAATCTCTGATTTCAGTGAGCTATTCCTTTACAAACAGGCTACCCAAATTAGGAAATCTGAACTTGACAGCATTATAAATAAATGCTACATTTCCCCTCTTATCAAGCCACAGTGGAAACATCTGTATAATAAAACCCTTTTTCACACCACTGGCTTCGAAAGTGTAGTGAAAGGATGTAATGCTTTCAATGTTAGCTTGACTTTTGTGCTTCTTGATTGCCGAGCAAATCATGCCTATTTATTTGGCATTTTTGTAATGAGGACTGGACTAGAAGGGAACACTCGACTGCCTTTGCTTAAGATCCTGTGCCAGCTCCCACAACATGGGAAAACCAGTACTTGATATACTAAATCACTCTATATTGCAACTGAATACTTGATACTAATCCTCACTCGCCCAAAAGTATTCATTTGGAAAATTTGTAATAGCACTTGTGGTCTCAAACCCCTGTCTCCTAATCCAAACCTTCATTTATTTAACAGAAACCACTGGGTTTTGATGTTATTGAAAGTCTGCTCAATTTTTGCTCAGAGAGATCTGCCTACCTCTGGTATTGCATATTCTAGGCATCTTTTGCCAGTTAAGCAAAGTAGGTCTCCTCGGAGGAAACCACTATTACATTTTATTTTCATTTTTATTTTCAGGCCATACTTACAACTAGGCTAAGTGCAATAAGAAGCCCACGCTTCTCACAGCCTGAAAGCTCCAGGCACCCAGAGACAGTGGTAGAGAAGTACTGACCCCTAATGCAGTCACTTCTCCCATACATAGCCTAGCAGGGGACCACGCTGGAAAAAAAATATATATATACTGAGAACAGTACTCTCTTAGGTATCAACTGATTTCTATAGTGATTTCTAGTTTTAGGTATAGCTGTCCTCTAGGAATTTATGTATATTTTATGTTACACATAGAAATAAACCATCTCGTCCCTCAGCCTCAGAAACACTGAGTGATGCAGCCCAGCAAACAAGCCACATTCAGTGTCTGCCACTGGTACCTACAGGGAAGCAGGGGTCACCTGGGGGGACAGCCCCACAGTATCATTCAGTCAGCCAAAAATAACTGTGGCATAACTTACCATTAAATGAAACACTACATGTTGCTCTTGGATCCTTATGGATTCAAGGATTCTAAAACGTCAAAACAGAGGTCCTTTCTAGTTTTGATTTGGAAGAAAGTATTTTGCACAAAGGTCTCTCCAAACATTGGAAAATTTAAAGATTTCAGCCTTCAGCTGCCTGTATTAGAGACAACTTTGTTCTGAATTGTGAGACTGAGTTTATGGGAAATCAATTTGAAAGTAAAAACTTCAGACTACTTTATACAAACCAGAGGTTGCCTTGTATTGATACCACGGCTAAGATACAGTCATTATGAGAGACTTTGTCAACTCTGATTTTAATCCCTTTCTCCAGATGGAAAACATAGCTCTAGTAATGACGAAGATTACCTTTAGGTCAGCTAAGAGCTTTCTCTCTCCTTCACTGATATTGAAGAACACTCTGTATTTTCTCCTGTGGGGCAGCTGTTTGCAGTTTCATTCAAGGCTAGTAACAGACAGGCTACACACTCAAAGTCAATAAGAATCTGCCACTTATTTCCCGTGAATGTAGATGCAAAATTAACCCTAGTTGCTTCACGATACACAATGTTTCCTTAAAATTTCTTTGGGGCAAGAGGAAATTCCTTAATTCATGATGATTTGTTGTTCGTTATGTTCCATGTTTCTATAAACGTGTTACATACTGGACCGGTAAACACAGGTTAAGTAATTACAGTTCTTAAAAACAATTCTAAAATGGTCATGCTAAATAACTTTAGGATACCCATAACACCACACCACAAGAAGTATCCATTCAGGCAGTACAACCACATAAACTTTAAATGCTTGTGAGAATGCATCTTCACCCAAAGTCTAAAATGCATTTCAAACATACCCTTAATGCAGTCACATTTACTTTTTTATTAATGAACAAAAAAAGACAATACAGCTTTTCTGTGTCATAAGAAAAAAAATAAAAATACAAGCTCCCCGCCCCAAAACAGAGGGAAATGTTTTCTCCCCAAAAGTATTCATTATCAGCAGGCTGAGAGCCAAAAAGTGCTCTGCTCCTTTCCAGCTCACAGTCTTTCTTTCTAGGTTTACACGGTCAAAGCATGAGATCTCCCACCAGTCTCATTGTGCCAAATCTGAGACTTTTTGGGGGGTTCAATCCACATCTATACTCATAGTTCATGGCATCTTTCAGCTGAACAACAGCAGCAGACTACAAATAGCCGAAAAAAATATACACTTAATAAATATATTCTTAAACTGACACAGGCATTTAGGATGATTTCTTCATTCTCTCCTCTTTGCTTTTAACAATTTTAGAGAGGATTATTACAGCTGGTTAAGGGCTGTCTACTAACTATACTTTGTTCAACATTTACCTGTGTTTGGTAGAAGTGGCAGATGCATTCTCATGTCTGAGAATGTCATGAGACACCCGGCTCTCCTCCAGACTTGCCTCTCTAACTGGAACTTGAGTGGACAATTTTCACTTGACACGCTGCAAAAGCCATTTCTGTGTGCTTCTTGAAAAAGCAAAGTGAAGCACTTAGATCATGTTTGAAAATAAGATTTGGATTTAAGTCCCTAAGGTGTTTTTCAAAAAGTTTAAACCTTGCCTTTCTGTGCCTTGATTTATTAAATCAAGAGAACAGGAACAGCAACATTTTTTTATCTAGCTACCCTGTTCCAACAATTTATGAATTAAGATATATTTGGTGCACTGGGGTCTTTAAGTGGAGAATTATTTCATGTACCTATTTGGAAATCTTCAACAGACAATCCTCTATACTTTTATAACCACAATGAAATGAATTAAAACACTGAATTTTCTACTAGAAGCCATGAATTAAAGAGAAGCACACACAAGACAGATTTCCATACTTAACCATTGCAGAGTTGACACAAAACAAAAGGATGGGAGGAGGAAGAGAGAAGAAAGCAGACAGTAGTGTATGCATTTTGCACAAAGGGAAAAGAAGATCATAGAATCATAGAAGGGTTTGGATCGGTAGGGACCTTTAAAGATCATCTAGTCCACCCCCCTGCCATGGGCAGGAGATGAAGGTCTAAAGGTTGTACGTCAAGTTAGCAGCTCAACATGCTTCGAAGGTATCATCAATAAAGGTCAAGAGGAACAAAGTTATGACAGTGAACTTTAAAATCCCTGACAGAATGCTACAATACCGGTTACCATGCGTGCCTCTTTGTTATTCATACTAAACCATTTGTCCATTTATAGAAAGTGCTATTGATTTACACAGACACTCATTTGTCATGCCCTGTGCAGTGTATTAATAGCTGTCCAAGCACTTCAAATGTGCTCAGCAATTTTTTCCTGCTTTCAGCCTCTGATTTTTGTATATTTTTGTGCTCATAGCTTCATACGGGGCACATGAGAGCTCAAAACCTAGGTCAAAGTCAGTTGTTGGTAAAGTAAGAAGTAATGTTGCAATCTTTCCCTAGGTCCTCATGGCATTTTTTGGTAAACTGCTGTTCCAGGAAGAGTTTACCACTTGAACCATCTCCATATCTCTGGACACACAGAACTCTTCGCATTATTCTGTCCATGTTACACAGAAAATTTGTCCAACAAGTTGTCAGAGAAAAGTTTAGCAGCATAGTTAATGCTGGTTAGAAGTACTGAAAATCACATTTGTGTTTTTAAATCAACATAATTGCTTTAATTTAATTCTAGCACTATAAAAGCATTTCCACTGGCCACCTTCCAGTGCCTTTTATATTGCTATACACAGCTCTTTGCTAGGAGTAAAATGGGAACCACACCTCACAACCTGCCTGTCAATGTGCAGATGTTTCCACCTTCTGTTTCACTCTTTCCACAACACAGCAACACTGGAGCAACCACAGAGCATCTCCCTGCTGACCTGCAGCCTGCGTGCTACATCTCTGCTCTCTGGACCCCTGGCCCCAGGACTGGAGAATTGAGACTGGAGAACACTACCTACTGATGAAATAAGCAGTGAATTTACCAGACTAATGCTTAACAAAGTATTCCTGTATGCTTTTTCAAACATCCTAGTCTTAACTATTTCTTCCAGCTCGTGGAGATGGGCGAAAAAGCCCAAAAGTACAAATTACTGATGATAGCCAGGATTCTCAACCTTGCTTCAAAACAAATAGGCCCTTAGCCTAATCAGTTGCATCATTTTCGTATTTTTTAGCATGATAAAATAGCCTATTCTCTTTAACCACACTTAAAACATTTGCCACATTTTATCTGAAATGCTTAGCCAACGGTCAATTCACATTCAGGTAAAACATGGAATAAAGGCAACACGTATGTGATGTTAAATAATAAAATACAGAAAAATACAAATGTTAATTATAACTGTTTATAAAAAGCCTATATTAAACCTTACTGGGCAGTACTGGTAGGGTTCATTCTTGCAATTCAAAATTTCATTAATACTTCTTTTAATTCTTGACTAACACAAAAATACGGTGACGTTAGAACAAGGCACCAACAGTTCTCACAAGCAGTCTGTCTCACAGGCCATGCTATGCTATAGCTGTGCTACCAATAAAATGGGTTTGTAGCCTCACAAGACAGCAGTGTAACCTCCTTCCTCTAATGGATGCTAGAAACCAGAAAATATTTATTCAACATCAGAAAACTAACCACTTAAGATTATGTAAAAACTTGGGCTTAAATGTTCCTAAAAGAAAGCAGCCCAAGGTCTGTGCAGCTGCATATGATATTTTACAAATTATTGATGAGCTGATTCATGTATTTAAGCATGAATCTGCACTGGAAATTATGTAACAGCTTTCAAAATTGTACAGATTTCATGCTGCCAGAGATCAGAAAACAGAACTCGCTGGTTTATCTGCAGCAGATCACAGGGAGAGACCCACACCCAGGGTCCCACAGAGGGCTCACAACCACAGAGCTCTTTTCCTGTCTGTCAAGTGTTTCCCAGTTCCCATAAAAAGAAACAATGGATGTTCAACCTAAATGATGAAGTCTCCTTTTTGAAAGAAGTGGATAACTAGAATTTAATCCTTCAAATCTACTTATATTGGATAAATATATGAACTTCAGGAGTTGAATCAAAGAAACCAAACTCAAATGTGATTCACACACTGCTGATGAGACTATCTCCTAAAAATGACAAAAAGCAAATCTCATATTTCTTGGAACTCCTCTGTGAAATACCTTTACCTTTTTATTATTTTTCAGAAGTTGGCACCAGTAATTTTTAACTGGTTCAAGAATGGTAAGATTTGTCTTTTTTATTTTGTTTGACTCTAAAGTAGTTAAGAATGATGAGTCTTCAAAACCTTCAACATTTTCCTTTCTGACACCACAGAAATGTCTGCAGTTGACATTTTGAAGAGAAGGTTAGGAACAGATCTAGCAAAACAGAATGCATTATAAGCCCAGGCTTATCATCCAGCAAATAAATATCTAGTCTACTAACAGATATATCAATAATAGCTTTGTATGTTTACCTGAATGCAAACTGCTGAACACTGCAAATTCTACCACTATTTACAGAAAATATAATAGACTTACAATACATCCACTGTCAATAAAGGCCTTTGAACAAATAGGTTAAAATTATGAAGAATGCTTTTTTTTCCCCAAATTTCTTCGAAATGATCACATATAAAACATTTTTTTGAGGATGAGGATTAAGAGATCTAAGTAAGGACAGGCAGCATAAAGATGTATGTATTTTCTGACATTAAAGACATACATATTATGGTCTATACAATGCATATACACTTGATAAACCATAGAAGTTTAGGCATAAAAATTAGAAGTCCCAGACAGACTTCTGTTTTTTACCACTCATCCTCTGAATAAAGTGTTGGGCTGTGTGTCTCAGTCCAATGCATTGCTCTGCACAGAGACCAAGGCACTCACCTCCCCAAACTAATATCCTCGGCCGCCTAAAGAAAAGCAGCTGCTCTTAATGAAGGGTAAAATGCCCAACAAGAGAAAGTCCTCTCACTTGCAGTCAAGCAGACCCACAATCGTGTACAGGCCACAATGCCATCACACAAATGTAAGACAGAAGACTGAATTTTCATGCAAGGAAGAGTTTGTGAGTGTTGGGAATTTTTTTTATTTTCTGATATTTCCAATTTCCAATATTTACACTCAGTAATCCCTCCCCTTGCAGACCTGCAGCTGTTCCATCCCGTTCTTTTTTTTCCCCTCTTGTTTTAAGTGATTTGTTCCCTTATGGGACTGTTCTCCCTTAAGAACTGAGAGTGTTTCACTCTGACAGACTTACTGTGCTTCCCCATGAAATATTAACAGGCAGTTATTTCCTCTATCAAAGAACTAAAAATAAAATCCCTGGTCCATGAAAAAAGTATGAGATCCCGAAACTGTAAATGAAACTAAGATTCTTACAATTAACGCAGGCAGATAAGAGCAAATGGTGTGGACCTGATAAATATTAAAGGGCATTTTGTGTTTAATTCCAACTTGTATTTAACATATACATAAATATCTTTGCATTGAAAACACTTATATGAATTAATCATATCACATTTGGTCAGTTGCATTTGTTTCAATTTTTCTTGGAAAAAAGCCCAAACTCTGCAGGGAAAACTCTAATTCTTTGAAAAACTCTTTCTTTGATATTAGTAAAGACTAGTTGAAAACCTTTGACGATCTGACGTCCAACATGGAAGCTTGATAAAAATCTTGCAGTGCAGTTGTTATCAAAGAAAATATTTTGCAGAAGATTTTGATCAAACCTAGAAGTGACATTGAAACGAGTAAAAGTATTTCCAGGGCTCTGAAATGATACATATGGCAACCACATTTTAAAAAATTCACTTGCCTAATCATGAAACAGAAGGTTTTTCACATTTTTGAAATTCAGATCTTGAGGAAAACTCATATACTTTCAAGACAGTTTTTCAGGCAATAAGAAAGGCAACTTCAAAATTTACTTTAAATGAGTTATCCTTCAAACCTTTGACCATAAGGTTACTGACACAGTGACAGTTTTCTACTATTTGTGATTCCATTATCCATCTCTTCCTGAGAAGCATACTCAGCTTCAAGGTTAATCTAATCTAGAGTTTGAAAAAAAACCAGAGCATTTCAGATCTATGAATGAGAATTAATCTTTGGGCAACTTTATTTCAACAGAACCCATTTCTTACTTTCTTAACTTGTCTAGCTGACATATTCACAGTAAATACAGGCAATACTACTACCAATTCATGGCTCTGGGAAGCATCTATGGAAGAAGTCCAAGAGACAAAGAGTTTGTCTTTACAGGACACACCTCAGTATCTAAGTTAAGGAATAAGCCACAAAGGCCTCAAGCTCAGTTTCTTCAAAAGCTGAAATTCAAGAATTTAGCTGTTCCTTATAGAAAACTTAATTTACCTTTTCAGATTTTGGCAGGTGACACTAAAATATTGAATTCAGGAATAGGAAGGATTTCATAATCTAATTGATGAAAACAAATTGTGACTTATTTTTCCTTAAGAACTAAGATAAATTAAAAATGACAGTCAATGGAATTAAGTAGAAAACCTTGAAACTAAGTAAGGAAATTTTTTTTTTTAATTTCTATAAATTCTACTTATCAAGACCAGCCCTTCTCCTTTAAAGTGGCTTTTATATATTTTTCTCTAGTAGCATTGGAATAAACACGAAATATAATTTCATACGTCAATGCAAAAAATGGCCCTAATGCCATAACTGCTCAACGCATGTGAACTGAAGGGCTGTTATTAAATGATAGTAAACAGTTTAAATTTGGAGTTAAATTCGGAAGTAGCTTTAAGGAACACCAACACCAACCTCCTCTCCATTCACCCAACTCCCCTCCCCCAGGAAACTAAGTAATTGAGTGTGCTTGGGGTTGATGATAGAAAGAGAAGATTCAAAACTTTAATGCATTCCTGCTTTTTCCCCCGTGTGTCTTTTAGTGTATAATCAACAATACTATTAATTGTCTCCCATAACCAGTTGGCTCTTACTGGAAGGTGGAACAACAGATGTTTTGCTCTGTCTTCAGAGAAAGCGAATGCTGAATTTTTATCAAGAAATATTTTTTTCCACAATTATTTATCCCAAGTTTCTTCATTTAGTTCAACCAAAAATAATGATTAAATAAAGTGATTTAAACTGACAGCCTGGAAAACACTGATCCCATATGCTTAAATGTCAGATTCACTGGCTGTGTGATGGGAACCTCATATCAGTTCTCTGTTATCCAAGGAGTCTTTAAGTGGGAAAATCTGATTCTCTTCTTCTCCAAAGAAAGAAGTATGACTTTTTATGAAATGGAAAAAAAAACATAACTGGTTTTCCTTTTAAAAAATATCCATTGATCTTATTTCTATTTGAATTCTGAGAAAAAGAATGACTTTTCTTTGCTATAATATGCAATAGACTCAAAGTCTTACACCATGTTATAATTGATATTGTCACAAAATATTTTTAAACATGGTAAAATATAAAATACATTATTTTTCTTTTCTTGCGATGAATCATTTTACTCTATTCCTTTCAAGACTTGGAGTTAAAAGTTTTCCACTACAATAAGCTATTAATGTCAACTATTTCACAATTCACAACATAAATTTATAACAAGTTTCTCTGTTTTTAACTACACGGGAGCATTGAGTTATTTCTGAAGGCAATGTTTCCTGCAATTTCACTTTCTTCATCAGAAGTCACCCGTAAGTCAACTGCCCCAGGAATTTCAAAATGAACTTCTTTTGATGGCTTCAGTTATTTCTCTCCCTTCCAGCTAAGGAGTTGCAAGGGAAAGCGAAGCAGAACAGGTATCGGTGCACTGTATTACGAATAGGATCAAATGCCACAGAACGTGCAGCAATTGTTTTGTAGCCAATAGCTAACTTCTAATAACTGAAACACAAAATTACTGTTCATTTCTTGCTAACTGAAACAAAACTCTATTTGCAAACATCACCTTGCTTCTCCGGAAAGCTTTGAACATTTTTCTTTTCTGTTTTTATAGGCACGGTAAGTAGCAAGCAATGCCCCTCGCTGCACGCAGCAATATGCGGTAGGTTGATTTCTGCACTGACATTTGCTAAATTAAAAGTTCTGATTCATTTCATTTTTAATCTTTTAGAGTGGAATAGTGAAGTTGCAGAGTAATTGTATTTTGTTCAAAAGAACAATAATGCAGACTCCAAATTCTGTCTCTTTTAAAAGCTTCAATGGTTTGGAGTTGTGTCTGCTTTTTCTGCCCTGCAGACTGTGCTCACTTCAGAGAAGATGGATGGAGAGGGATGAGGATACCTTAGAAACTGTCTGGTGTGGTATTTGTAATGGCTGACATCAGGTGCATCTACATGAACTTTTTGGCTTGAAGGAGCAGTGAGTGTCCTTTTCAAGTGATTTTTCTGCTCATGGCACTGACCGGGCTACAATTCCCACTGCAGTGTGGCCTCTGAACCAACGGCCTGGGTTTCTTTCACATGACATTGGAAAAGCAACTCCAGCTGCTGCTGGGCTTAACCAGAGCTCAGCCGAAGTAAAAGTCAGGTCCTTAGCACAGACAGCTTGGCTCTGAGGATCTGCTCCTGTTACATCGCACTGCTTGCTAAGATAGACATATCATTATAGCAGGCTATCTTCAGAACCTGAATTAACAGTGACAGACCCAAGGAAGTCAACTGCCAGGACAAGAGTGTACCCCATAACACCACAGGAAAAGACAAGCCTGTTGGTAAGGCTTTTTCTACACACAACAGAGATGTGCCAGAGGCATTTTTTTACTTGGATAATTTTACAGCTTTGTGCTTTATGAAAATAGAAAATATGAAACTGTATAAAAACATATACACTAAAGCCAGTTACATGGAAAATAAACTCTATTTTTATTACATATTGCTCTTACTGTGGAACACTAAATACTTTCCAATTCCTTACTTAACCTTGCTCTTCAGCGTATAAAATTTAACTCAGATTTTGTTCTTTGTAAACTACATCCCTAGGAGGTCCAAGAAAAGCCTTAGACTACGCACTTTGGGATAATGTAGCAAACTGTAGAAGTTCTTAGAAGAATAGGCTTGGATGACAATAAGTGTCTCATATGGAGCACACATTAAATCAAAGTAGATGGGATTCAGCTGTGCTCCAGCAAGAATCTCAGGCATGAAAAGCACTACAGTAGCAGCCCAACAGCCCAGCTCTGGTCTCCATAATGAGCCAAAATCACATCACACGTACGTAAGCACAACTCAAGCGTGGCCACCAGAACTGCACCCACCTTCACAACTCCAAATTTGATAGCCAAATACACTAACATTAGTATCAAACATGAGGAAATGTTGCTATTATCTTATTCCAAGCTGCTGTTCAAGAGCAGTACCAGTGATTAGTTGATTGCCCTAAAGGGAAAACGCGGAGAATAGAACAAAAATAAATCAATGTATGAAATACTATGCAATGTAATATATACCTAGGATCGATCACATTACTGCTCTGTCAGAGAGGCCTGCAATTGGGAAATATTCCTGCCTGGCAGAGGTCACCAGCAGGGCAAATCAGTTGCTGAAAAACACGAGAACTTCTCACTTCTTATTTCTATTCAATCTCTGTGTGAAATATACAGTTTTTGCCTAATACTAGCAAGTTCTTTTTTTACAATGAACTAAGAGTACCTGTTTTAACTCATCTAATTGGGAAAATTTTTTAATAGTTTCCCTGGGGCCACTGTCAAGGACAAAATATTTGATAAAAAAGAGTCCAAAGAAGACCACCACTGCAATGGGAAAAAAAATACATTCTGCCACACCAAGAGGAGCCAAGAGGAAGACAAAAGCTGTTTCCTTAGTAGTACAGTGATGTCAACACTACACCAAGAAGCTCTGCGGAGATCCACTAAAGCTGGCTCAGGTTGCTAATGCATTGCTCTACTGGGGCTAATACCCTGGTTTTCGAGAAGGGTCAATTAGTTCAAATGAACACTATGCTGTGCAGCCACAGCCCTTCTTCACCTGAACTACTTTGCATGGCAGGGCACTATATAAAAAGACTGTATCGTTTATAAAGTTTGTAACACGGCCTCTTTCTCTGTTTCACTTCTCCTATCTTAATTTAATCAAATTAATATATGAATGTACAGAACAGCTATCTCTGCATGGCACTGGGGAGACACTACAATGTCTAACTAAATTGTTTTTGTGATGATACAGATCAGATTTAAGGTTACAGAAAGAACATTTATTGCTTATTTAAGAAAAAGAATATTACAACCGTCATTACTGGTAATAGCAGTTAAAGTACAATATTATGAAATGCAATATAGGACTGAAGGAAATTATCAAGGAGGAGGCAACAGGCTTTTCTCTGGCACATGTCTAAGGTCTAAAGAAGCAAACTCCATAAGGTTTAAAAGAAGAAAAAAAAGGGGCTATTAGGAGACAAGTAAGGAGAAACTTCAGCCATGTGACCTCTTCACTGAAAAGCCTGTCCCCACTCATTTCCAGCTTACCATAAATTATTAAGAAAAATGCTAAAAAAGTATTTCAGCAGAAGAGATGCAATAGAAGAAAAGATTATAGCTTCTTCCATCTAAATGCACAACAATATCATGTAACGGGCAACCTTCGGTCCCAGGAACTGTCGCTGCAATAACTTTACAGAGGACTTTGTCTAGCAGAGTAGACAAGTTTTAGGTACTCTTTTTCTTACAGTTTACCAAAAAACTGAATGACAAACCTAGGTCTTATATCTTCAGAACCTGAATTAACAGTGACAGACCCAAGGAAGTCAACTGCCAGGACAAGAGTGTACCCCATAACACCACAGGAAAAGACAAGCCTGTTGGTAAGGCTTTTTCTACACACAACAGAGATGTGCCAGAGGCATTTTTTTACTTGGATAATTTTACAGCTTTGTGCTTTATGAAAATAGAAAATATGAAACTGTATAAAAACATATACACTAAAGCCAGTTACATGGAAAATAAACTCTATTTTTATTACATATTGCTCTTACTGTGGAACACTAAATACTTTCCAATTCCTTACTTAACCTTGCTCTTCAGCGTATAAAATTTAACTCAGATTTTGTTCTTTGTAAACTACATCCCTAGGAGGTCCAAGAAAAGCCTTAGACTACGCACTTTGGGATAATGTAGCAAACTGTAGAAGTTCTTAGAAGAATAGGCTTGGATGACAATAAGTGTCTCATATGGAGCACACATTAAATCAAAGTAGATGGGATTCAGCTGTGCTCCAGCAAGAATCTCAGGCATGAAAAGCACTACAGTAGCAGCCCAACAGCCCAGCTCTGGTCTCCATAATGAGCCAAAATCACATCACACGTACGTAAGCACAACTCAAGCGTGGCCACCAGAACTGCACCCACCTTCACAACTCCAAATTTGATAGCCAAATACACTAACATTAGTATCAAACATGAGGAAATGTTGCTATTATCTTATTCCAAGCTGCTGTTCAAGAGCAGTACCAGTGATTAGTTGATTGCCCTAAAGGGAAAACGCGGAGAATAGAACAAAAATAAATCAATGTATGAAATACTATGCAATGTAATATATACCTAGGATCGATCACATTACTGCTCTGTCAGAGAGGCCTGCAATTGGGAAATATTCCTGCCTGGCAGAGGTCACCAGCAGGGCAAATCAGTTGCTGAAAAACACGAGAACTTCTCACTTCTTATTTCTATTCAATCTCTGTGTGAAATATACAGTTTTTGCCTAATACTAGCAAGTTCTTTTTTTACAATGAACTAAGAGTACCTGTTTTAACTCATCTAATTGGGAAAATTTTTTAATAGTTTCCCTGGGGCCACTGTCAAGGACAAAATATTTGATAAAAAAGAGTCCAAAGAAGACCACCACTGCAATGGGAAAAAAAATACATTCTGCCACACCAAGAGGAGCCAAGAGGAAGACAAAAGCTGTTTCCTTAGTAGTACAGTGATGTCAACACTACACCAAGAAGCTCTGCGGAGATCCACTAAAGCTGGCTCAGGTTGCTAATGCATTGCTCTACTGGGGCTAATACCCTGGTTTTCGAGAAGGGTCAATTAGTTCAAATGAACACTATGCTGTGCAGCCACAGCCCTTCTTCACCTGAACTACTTTGCATGGCAGGGCACTATATAAAAAGACTGTATCGTTTATAAAGTTTGTAACACGGCCTCTTTCTCTGTTTCACTTCTCCTATCTTAATTTAATCAAATTAATATATGAATGTACAGAACAGCTATCTCTGCATGGCACTGGGGAGACACTACAATGTCTAACTAAATTGTTTTTGTGATGATACAGATCAGATTTAAGGTTACAGAAAGAACATTTATTGCTTATTTAAGAAAAAGAATATTACAACCGTCATTACTGGTAATAGCAGTTAAAGTACAATATTATGAAATGCAATATAGGACTGAAGGAAATTATCAAGGAGGAGGCAACAGGCTTTTCTCTGGCACATGTCTAAGGTCTAAAGAAGCAAACTCCATAAGGTTTAAAAGAATTAAAAAACAGGGGCTATTAGGAGACAAGTAAGGAGAAACTTCAGCCATGTGACCTCTTCACTGAAAAGCCTGTCCCCACTCATTTCCAGCTTACCATAAATTATTAAGAGAAATGCTAAACAAGTATTTCAGCAGAAGAGATGCAATAGAAGAAAAGATTATAGTTTCTTCCATCTAAATGCACAACAATATCATGTAACGGGCAACCTTCGGTCCCAGGAACTGTCGCTGCAATAACTTTACAGAGGACTTTGTCTAGCAGAGTAGACAATTTTTAAGTACTCTTTTTCTTACAGTTTACAAAAAACCTGAATGACAAACCTAGGTCTTACTTCCTCTTTTTAAAAGAACTTTTTCCTAAAGAACTTACAACATTAAGACTCAGAAAATTTAAAAATAAGAAGGATTTTTTGGGAGGAAGGGACCATTTGACTGATTGAACACAACGAAGAGACCTGCAGGCTTATTAAGAGAAACATTTGTAGTTACTAATTGAGCGTTTCTCTTCTCCTAAATAATGTTGTAAGTACGTATGTTGTATGAGTACATGCTAACCAGAAAAGGAATAGGAAAATGCCTGAATTGCAAAGCTGAATGAGCACTGTCACCACATGTGATGGAAGGCTATCAGATACCACAGGTATTCCTGTGGGAAGGGAAGAAACTCAGCCCTCTAGATGGCATTATGCGCCTGTGTATCCCAGATGCAACTGGAGAGCCCTGCCAGGCAATCTAATCATGTGTGCAGGAACACGGGCACATACGTCAAAAAGATGAGCTGGCAGTTCTTGGTCTCAATGGGAAGGTGACAGCTGCACGCTGCTCAATGGCAGAACAGAGGCCATCCTGGGGCAGGGACCCTGGTCCAGATGTTTGATGTGGGAAGCAGAGGGAAGGTGTTCAATCTGAGACAAAACAGAATGGAGGATCTCCCTGACCTCATATTCTGAGACAAAACAGAATGGAGGATCTCCCTCACCTCATATGGGGAAAGGGGAAAGGCAACTCTCAGGGATGGGCAGTATGTGAAAACTTCTAATTAAAAGTCTTTATGAATAAACAAACCTCTCCTTCTACTTGGCTTTTAATATTGCTGCAGATCCTAACCAGACAAATGTACATTAAAACATGTATGAATGCATGTAGGTATACACGTCCACGCATATAAGGTTATATTGTACTCCTGTATGGCTGTTTTGATGATACACTGAAATTAAATAATTAGTTAGGGAGTAATCAGGTGTCTAAGGAACCATCAGCAAAAATCAGTCAAGCATAATGGACCGGTCAAACCATTCCACATTTGATTTATCTATTCTCTTTATATATTTATAACTAATCTTAAAATCTGTGCTTGTCACCATGACAAATTAAGCAGACTTAAAAATAATCGTTTGAGTATTTTCTGCTGTGAACTATTAAAGTGGCTGCATAATAAAGCCACTGAATATTGAATTTCATGAGTATGTTAATCATACAGATTTCACATGTGCAGTGAAACATATGGCCAGCACAGGAGCCAAGACCCTTATGTGCCAGAAGTCAGCACAGCTCCAGTAATTCTAGTAGTCTGAGTGCAACTATTCCTGCCCAGACTCCCAGCTACAATATCCAATTCTGTATTTCTACAAGACGAACAAAAAGGAAACCACTATCGAATTAAGAAAAAGTGCATCATCATGCAGACCTCATTACTGTTTCATCATTTTCCAAGGCCACTAAAGAGAAATGAAAAAAGATAAGTTATTTTGCTATGTAAGAGTTATAAGGGACTCAGCTCTAACAGCTCAGGTAAATTAATTGGGATTTCCTATGCAGCCAGTGGAGAATGTCCACAGAATAGCAGGATTTTCTTAATAATGTTACTTGGACATGAACTGCAGCTCTTTATTTAGTTTATGAACTATACAACTGTCATTACCGTCAGTGAAATTGCATGCATTAGTATGTAAATTAAAAATATAAGGCGTGATTCTAAAATTTCTGTCACAGAATCTTTCCTCTGAAAGAAGTGCCACGGTGAGCAATGAGAAGGCTCGCAGAAAGTGCTTGTGTAGAAGTGCATACATGAAACTATTTTAAAAGCATACTGAGTCTCCCCCTCTGAAATGATAGATGTTTTGGGATAAACACAGTCACCTAGATCTATAAAACAGTGTTGGAAAATCTCATTTCATTCAGCGGGGAGACTGAATTTTCAATTCTACCACATGCCTGATTGCTAAAAAAGGTAAGTTACATTATCTACTGATTACGTGCAAGAAGGCACTATACACAGAGAGAAGGGCACTGAAAAACTATCATTATTTAAATTATAAAAGTCACGCTGAAATATCAGAATCCTCCACTGCAACCTGGCAAGGACTCTTTGCAGAACATGGTTAACATTTATTTCAATAGAGAAAATTTGACAAGTTTAATAAAACCAAGATGATTTTCCTTGACTTCCATGACTTACCTTTTCTTCACTGACTACACCTATTTCTCAGACCTTCTGGCACCAAATCATTATTCTTGTAGCCATATTCAATACTTTGGCCTATTTAAAGAGCGTTTGTTATGTCAGCCAAGTAAGAAACACAGAGCTTTCTCTGTGGTACATAACTGTAAGAAAAGAGCCATTGTATTGGAATTTGGAATATCATAGAGAAAAATGAATTTATAATCTGCTTTTACAAGAAATATATGAAATTACATTTGGTTGTGCTAAAATGAACATTAAATGCTTATCTATGTTCTCCTTATTTTTTTGTAAAAATTCCAGAGCTCACTTTACTATTTGAGGATCCTGTAGTTCACCTATACTTTTCACAACTGCATCCACTATAATCAACACTATAGGTAAACTAAAGGATCTTTTAAACAGTAGCCTGACTAAAATATTAATGTCAATTAAAAATTGCATATAACAAATGTTTCCTCCACCTGGAAGATGTTGGATTGAGTGCCCTGGAAAAGGATATTTTACATCATTCTACTTTGAGAAGGTGCAAATGAGGAACAGCATAAGTTACTCACTCAGCCTTTCCAATGTGCCTTGTATCTCACTTGGATAGACTGATGTGTGTGATAAGAGCACTGAAATATCCAATGCCAGAAAGCTAGTGACTTTTATT
Organism: Calidris pugnax; assembly: GCF_001431845.1. Classification (NCBI taxonomy): domain Eukaryota; kingdom Metazoa; phylum Chordata; class Aves; order Charadriiformes; family Scolopacidae; genus Calidris; species Calidris pugnax. Next base: position 6,540,588 of record NW_015090831.1, on the reverse strand, counting down.
AACATCTAAATTGACTGCATGAGCAGGCTAAAGGAGAAAAATTCTGATAATTGGCAAAATTCCCTTTACACAAGTAGTTGATGGGATATGACATTATGTCACTCTTTAAATAATTAAACACAGTTTTAAAAGTTAACAGAATAGGAACACTAATCGGAGGATATTCTGTTGAGCACCTCACTGAATTAGCAAGTTTTGACATATAACTGCTTTGTGGGCATCTCATAGTAGAGAGCAGAGAGTCGATCTGAAAGTTTTTACCTTTTCAACATGTGCCAAAAACTCTGAAGCTCTGCATGTTGTGACCCAAAACATTTAACTTCTGCACCACTGCTGTGCTGCTTCATAGGAGATGCAATTCAATATTCTTTTTTTCCCCTAGACTTAGTTAGGAAAGAAAACAATACCATCTGTTACTTAGACTAGAATTCCCAGGAGACACCATGGTTGATTTTAGAAACCAAGTATTTTAAGCTTTCATTGAACTGAATAGCCAGAAAAATGCAGACATGCATGGTGTCCTCCATGCCTCTTCCACCAGTCATGGAGGCAATGACTTAATGTACAGACTTATTTATATTAAGGGACTCTCCCATTTCAGGAGATGGGACTGTTTGATGGAACAATGGATCAGCAGTCTCTCTCTAATGATAGCAGCAACAATGAAGAAGAGAGCAAATCTGAACAGCTCTTCCTACATCTAGTGGCCAGAGTTATTTTCAACATCCCTGGGTAAATTCATATTCCTACTAAATCATCTTGATTTTTGCATGTCAAAAAAGAATTTGCCATGAGTTTTGACCAGCTTAGAAAAAAAAAAAAAAGTGTAAAAGGATAGAGAAAACAAGAAGGTCCTTTAAGATCCTCAATGTTCTACGTGTCTACAAGAAGTACATTCTTTTCTCTTAAATACTCGTTACATACTAACTGAGTTTACTTCTCTGCCCAGAATAGGTTTCTACTAGCCTTTATCTTCCATATGAACATATTATTTCTATTAACATCCCAACTCATAAGACGTATCGACCACTGAAATCTATTCAGTGTCTGTGCCAGCTACAGAGAATGCTGCTTCATGCACTGTGGGCAGCATGTAGGATGGATGGAAAAGCCACAGTGGAAGATCTGAAGAGCAGGAGGGCATGAGCTTGCAGGAGGGAGGGTACAAGCATCAGAGAACAAGGTGCATTTAAAGACTGCAGCAGGAGTGGGTGAGGACAAATGGTGAAGAAGAAAGCACCCCAGAGTACACAGAGAAACAGGAAGCAGCCGTGAGATTTGATTTTCAAAGACAAGGAACAACTGAGCCACTGAAAACCTACAGCAGAAAAGTTCAAGCATCAACAGATTATAGAATACATTCAGCTTGATAGTACTTGTTTGGTTTTAATTTAAAATTTACTCAGTTATTGGGAAGCTAAAACAGTTTGCCAATACTATTACCAGCAAAGCTGGAATAAACTGGGCTGGTGTTGAAACCAGTGATGCAAGTCTGTGATGATTCATTATCAGCCACCGGGTAAGTTTGGAAATAAGACTTTCCCTGCCTCATCGTCTGATCCCTGGCTAGAAAAAAGAAGAGGTCTTAGGCACATTTCAGAAAACTAATTATGAAAGTCTCCTACTGAAAAGACTTAAAAGTAAAATAATCCAGTAATTAGGATTAAGCAGGTTGGCCTTTGGTGACTGATCAGCATAATGAATCTAGTTACGTGGACGTCCAAGGCGCTGAGCTAAGAAGAGGCTTTAGGTTGGATCAGATTAAATGCATTGTCTGGAACAAGACTGGTTGCTGCAAAATATTTAGAACATTGCTACAAAATATTTATAAGTTTCATGATTTTTCTATGCATCTCAGTAAAGTGATTCAAATTTCCTAGAAACTGAAGTAAAGTTGCTGACTTTCAATAAAGTTTTTCCTCACAGTTATTTTCAGAAACTCAGGCTCTTTGCCTCTGCACACATTCCTGATGCATGTTTCTTTCCGTAGAAAATAATATAATTATTAATTTTCTTACTATTTTACATTGTAGTATATGGAAAAAAAAACAACCACAAGGGAAAACAGGAAAACAATGCAAAAGCAAAACATAAACCACCAGCACCCCTTTCAAAGTAAAGTCATCTTCTCAATCTACTCACAGGAAGTATGTACCCTTCTCATATTTCTTTTTTATAGTTCGTTGATATCATGCCTTTCTTCCTCTGCAGGGCAGTAAAAACATAATAAGGGAAATACTTGACATACTTCCTCATTTGTTTAATGGTGATGATACAAGGGAAATTACCCCTCTAATATATTTCAACATTTAGCTTATTATCCTGAGTGAGTTTTCTCCCAAAGCTCAATTTATTAAAACAAAACACATCTTTCTGTGATGAACTGCAAAGGGCAAGAGGGCAAAATTCTATAATTAAAATTAGAGTGGTTTCGTGGCTCTTCCCTAGCAGATACTGCTTCTACTTCAGCTTAGTTTACTGAAACTTTCATTGAGTCTCACTCACCCGCAAGCAATGAGATTTTCACACATGAATTAGGCTTTTCACTTGTTAACTTCAAGGTTACAATTTAATGCTACCCCAGTGGCTTGCTATTTGGTGAAAAATGCAAGGTTGTGAGCAGCCTTCAATCATGTTTTTTTGAGGCCACTGGAACCCGTGCCCATTGCAGTACTTCTGGGAGGGAAGGAGGACGCTCAGCAAACCAGGAGAACCACCTCCTTGTTAACAATGTCCATTGTAATTTGACTGTTAATACTGTGTTTTTAGCAAGACGTTAGTTGTGCACCATCACAGGCTAAGGTGGGCAAAATATCTCTTCTGAAGAGTAGAAACTACCCCCCCATAACCAGAACTCATGATTTCTCCATAACAAGGTGCTGGTGCACTGCCCATATAACAGAGTGGAGCAGAATGGGACCATATGTGGTCAAATGAGGCACATACAGCCATGGAACAGAACAGGCGCTACAAAACCATGATGACCCATCCAAAATGCAAGCACTACTCATCCCATAACAGATGGACATCTTGCCACAGGACAGGCATGGTGCACCATACGATGCAGCGTACATGCCGACTCCTGCTGTACAGATCAACTCACAAGCCTCACAGGAGGGACCACAGAGAAGCAAAGAAGAAGAAATGCAGTGAAGATGCCAATCCTGTGCATACCTCATAGGGGAACCAGCACAGAGAGAGGGTTGGAGTGAGTAGAGGCAATTCATGCTGTGTTTTCCTGCAGAGTGGATCAAGGTTCTATAAATTAGATGTTCCTTATATGTGGTAATTCAGCATCTAAGAGCTCAATAGACACATTTAGACTCAAAACCTTAATGTGACCTTCTTTGTAATGTGTTTTCTTCTTTGTTTCCTGTGTAAACTGTTATCCTACCAGACTAAATGAGAACATTATGGCCCTCTCCTCTGAGTTGTTTCCAGTTCCACGTCTTTGAGTCAAAGAATACATTTAAACGGAAGAAGCCAGAGGAAACCAGCCAGTTTCCCAAGGTATTTGACCACATGCCACATTGTAGCTCTTTACCTGCCTACAGATGCAGCACCAAGGCACAAATAACCGAAATAGACTGTACAGGATGCAGGAAATCTGCATCCAGTCATCTTGAGTCTTCATCCAGTATCTGCTCACGCCTCCGCTTTTCTTTTTGAGGAGTTGAGAGGACATGCAGTGTGTGAAAGGACATAACACCACCAAAGAAAGACTTGTGTATCCTACAGAATCTCCCCCCTTTTTTTTTCATTAATAAAGCAGAGCATTGTCCCAAACAACCTTCATTAAGTGCTCTTTGGTCATTTAGTTTGGAACAATCCCAGTCAGCTTACTTTCTTCATAATCAACCAAAAGCAAATACTTTCCAAGAAAGCTGCACTACTGCAGTTGCAAAGAAGGAAGTCGGAAGAGCTGGAACATTTCCTAGAGTTAGATATAGTTAATTCATACTGAATTACCCTCATCACATAAATGTCTGTGCAAACGACAGACTTTAATAAGCCTTCAAAGGTGACACAGTATTTATCACTGATTACATTTTTAAAATCAAAGTAACTATGGCTTTTACAGACATGTTTAGATTAAGACTGACACTAACTCAGTATATCAGTTTAATGCACTTGCAATTATGCAGGTGCTCGGGCAGCCTGTATTTCAGACATTTAAGGCTAAATTGGGGCAGAGAGCCCATAGCTCCATATTGGATAACAAAGTCCTTGGACAGTCTTAAGGCTTTTACAGACACTGGTTTTCAAACACAGAATACTCTCAAGGCTTTCCTCTGGGTACTGTGACTTTATAAACTGTTCTTGCTGGAAACAAGCAGTATACAATCTCAAAAAGAGAGTCCGGATAATACCAACTAAACGCATATGTCTTTGGAAATATAACATTATTGTTCTACTGTAATTGTGTATATGCCTATATGTACCTGAAATTTCTGTGTAGGGGTTGATATGTATCCAGAATAAATTATATTTTTTTCTGTATTTCTGGCAACCATTTAAAAAAATATTCTTCTGGTGATGAAAACTGATTAAAAAACAAATGAAATTCCACCAAAGAATTGATATGTTATTCACCATACTTCATTAATATTTCATTTTTGCAGCACTCCAAATGCACAGAGAAGTTGTTTGTTTTTTTTTTTTGGTAGAGTTAGAAGGCATTTGATCATAACTACTGAAGTAAATTAAGTGGCATTTCAAGAGCAGCCATCTAAAAACGCTGAAGGCACACAGGAGTTTTGATATCCAGGAAATCACAATAATTTCAACTACATAAAATGGGATACACGACGGTATGAACCATTTGTTATTTGTCATCTGTTTCTTTTGATTAGAACCGTATGGTATTTATCAGTCAGTAAGGTGGAAATAGAATTTGCTGTAAATGATAAAGGATGTAAAAAGATTATAGGTAAAAGGAGCAATGGGATAATATTTATACATATTTCTTATCAAAGTATATGATAGCTTTCACTTGGGCTGACTACAAAGAAACTTTATTTTATTGATTTGCATTGCTCTGTGAGAAAATGTCTAGGTTAAACAAAAGTTAATAAAATCTAAAAAGTATTACAGACATTTATTTGGCAATGCATTTGACAGTACCCCAGTATATGAAAAAAAAATAAATAAAATAAATGTTTTTCCCATATAGATATTCAAAAGAAAAGAAAGTACATAATCTATTATATTGTATATGTGCTGGCTACTACCATTTATCCCTGTGCTGATGGACAGCATTTCTCTTTTGGAACTTCATTCACTTGAAACTTAGCTCAGACTTATCCAACTCTGTTTCAATGTGACCAGTCAAGCGAAGCTATTAACCAGAAAAAACTTACCTGCTGAATCTAAACTTTTGTATAATAAAATCATTGCACCACTTGCTCAAACTTTTCCCTAGATGTACATTGTAATATATACTACATACATGTATATACACATAGTCCCTCATTTAAAGAGAAGCTCTCTCTAGGACCAGGACAATCAATACAGGCAGGAAGAAAGGATGGAATATTTTTACAATGCTCTTACAGACTAGGCTACATCTTGTCATGAGCTACACTTGAGTAACAAACAAACTAATATGAAGAGACACAAAAAGATGTCTTAAAAGTACTGATACTCATGAAATAAATTACTAAGGCTTTAGTGGATTAGGTCCCTCATTTTGACTATTACTTCCGCTAGGTTTATAGGCAGTCTTCAGATTCTACAGTGCATAGATGGGGGACCAACTCTAGAAAGTATATTATAAGCCTTGCTGATTTTATTAATTGTGTATGATACAGCAACATCTAATCATGTAAAGTAAGATTAAACATTCTGCACCCACAGCACAGAAACTTATAAACAGCAATCTTTTGTTCCTTTCTACATAGACTAATAAAATATTTAGAATAATTGCTCTGCAAATAGTAAAGGATTGAACTGCTAATTGCATATAACTTTTTAAAAGTATGTCTCTTAATTAATAAACCATCATCTTTGACATTACAATTTATATTCTTCAAGAGGAAAATCAAGGGCAAGAATATATAACATTAAATAACACACAATTAACAATACTTCGCTTTAATTATCTTGGGCCACAATTAATGGTGGCCCTGCAGTTCATCTTTCTACTATGATAGCTCCTTAGACTATTTATGTAGATTAATTATTGAAATATTGGCATTCCCTATTACATGTTTCTGGACAAGCCACTGCACGACACTGGCATCAGTAAGAAGACCTATTCACTGACCTTCCAGAACTAGATTCTGTCTGTCCATAACATTACATTATGTATCTGGGCAATTTGCCTCAACTGATAAAGGTTGTGACATTATTGACCAACTTCCTATCAACTGAGGATATAAAGAACCGCAACTGTCATTCAGGCTGATTACAAACAGGGCGATGCAAACACAAATCATGCATATTTGGAAACAAAAGAATACAAGGCACATACAGTCATTCTCCACAGACAGAGAAAGACAGACTATAGTAAACTGTACATTTATCATTTTTATAGGCCTTAAAAATTTAGTATCATGTGTTTTTTTCCCAGGGAAAAATTAGAGTTAATGAATATGGAATGTGTTTGTTTTACAAACAGCCTAAGACTTTAAAGGAAAGAAAAATCAGAGAAACTGCCTATACCTTTCAGATTTCAGATTCTGTATTTATATCCAAACATGATCATAACCTTTTAACAAAGTCCCCAAGAACAAAAATCCAGAGTTTTCATTTGATCAGAGTATAACTCAAAATACAAATTATGATGCAAAAGACACTTCACACTTAAACAAAAATGCATAGGCCCAGTGATGAAGTCTTTGTTTACCAAGACCCTCCATAGGCAAAATGCCACTAAGATCAAAGGCATTCATTTATCCATACATATAACACTACATAGGTACTGGAACAAAATAGAGAATGAAGGAAACACTTGATAAGTTAAAAATACACCTTTGTACTAGTTCAAAATTGTATTAAAATATGCACAGTCTTATTTTTTGATACACATTGAAACCCATGCTTTTATCAAGGAGTACAAATGAGTTCATATTTATAGCGGTTACAGTCTTACCTGCACCTTGACCACAGTTGCCTAAAAAAACTTTAAAACTTTTCCTCTAATTAGGAAGTACCACAAGGTGCACTACTTTGCATATCCTAAATTTCCAGAAATGCACAAGACGTAGAGTGGTCTACAAGTAAATAGATTTTCCACAATCTAACAGTAAAAAAACCCGAGTTGAGTCTTCAAGCAAGCAGTCCAGGAACTAAAAGCTGAGCAATAAACTACAACGAAGCAACACTGGGTTTATGACAGTTATTAAACCACCTATATGAGTCTTAAAATATTAATAATTGAAAAAAAACTAATAAAACCAATTTTTGCTATTAAATGGTCTCAATTGAATTAAAGTAATGTGTGAAGTCCTTTTTAAAGGTATCTGATGCTCAGCATTAGAGAGGGATCCTTTCAGTGGTTCTAAGACTAAGCTGCTTCTTCATCCTTGGTAAATGAATCATTAAAAAAAACCCCCATAACATGAGTACAGGTGAACTGTGAAAGAAAAGATTTATACTACAGGGTGATTCAGTGCCAATACATGAATGAGGCAGGGGGCAGAGTGGTGTTTTATGTGTGAAACCATTGCACTCCTTACCTCCAGAGCTTTCAAACGCTCCAATAGCAATTTTGTCTTTTCTTTTTCCTCTTCAGTGCTGCTGCTTTCTCTTGAATCTTCATCTACTGGTGTGTGATTTTTTTCCATGCCTTCTTTACATTTCCTACTGTCTTCTGACAGCTTTTCCTGAAATGATTTTTTAAAATGTCATTACTCAAGGGTGGAAACGAAGTTAACTATGTAAATATCTTTAAATCTCCCTTGTATATGAATGAAAAAAATACTGAGCAAGTTGCTACTTACATGATTAAAGTACCAAATAAGTGGAGTCTAAGAAACTTGCTGCTATGCCAATTCTGCAAAAGTGCATGCACAACTTAACTGCTACATCTACTTTAATTTTTTTTTTAATAGTGGAACTCATCATCTTTTTAATAAAATAATGTGTATTCTTCTTGCACAGAAGTTGCAATGAAAATTGAGAATACCAGATTTCAATGGAAGCATTTTGCCACAAAGATACAAGGCAATTTATTGAGGAAAAGCTAACATATGTTCATGCCTAATGTATTTCACCTTTCTTCATCTAGAGCTAATATTTGAATTACTAAATAATGGACTGAGAACCAAGCTACCAACTGAATACTGATTTAAGACCCACACTAATATATAACTGGAGAGAATCAAACTGACAGCAAAATTTTCAGAAGTGCCCCAGTCTATTACAAGTCAGTCAGATTGGGTTATTATTAGCTGCTGCTGCTGAGTGGACTATGGCTGCTGAGTTTTAAAAGAGGTCTATAAAAATCATAAGACTGAACAGTGAATCCCACTACCTCCATTAATTATGTGCCCAAGTTCTGTGTTGAGAGAGAGAATGAGACAGAGCAAGCAAAACATCGAGACTATAAGCAGGCAATGTAAAATACTGCCCAAAATGAAAAGGCAGAAATAAGGGGAAAAAAGAAAAACACACAGATGTATGGACTGAATTATCATCTCAGCACAACAAAGTGGGCAGTCTACCTTGTATATCTCATTCTCTAGCTATATAAGCAGATGCAGTGTGGCAACTAGTAAGATTAAGAATGGAAAATATGAGGTACATTAAATAATGGGTGTCAACACAAATCTATAGAAATCCTTTAATGAGCGTTTTCTTTGTGTGCCTTTTTGATAATTCTTATATACAAAGGGCACATACATTCATGACCTTTGGGTTAGTCTTCAAGTGAGATGTATTTCCTGTAACTACTACAGAACACAAACTCTGTCTAAGCATAAAAATATGTATTTTCATGAAGAACCGATCCAGCTTGAATAACTGCGCAACCCTCTTTGAGGGTTAACAGCAAGACATTATCTTAATTAAAACCCATAAACACAACTGAATTAAAAATCAGCACTGTAAATCACATTTCTAAGAATGTCTTTTTAAAATATTAACTAGCTTAGAAATTGACTATAACTACGTTAAAACTTTAATCAAGAAACAATTTTATAAGCCATGGGCTTAATCACTGAATACTCTTACACAAATCACGAGGCCCAGATCTTTCTGAACCTCAAAACATAGACATCAAAGTGCCAGTCCATCAGATTTCCAGCATTAGTGCTATCTTGATCACAAAGGAATCATAAATATAGTAGGTTTTTTGTTTGATTTTTTTTTCTTGCTTGCTACTCACTGGTGCAACGATCAAGCATCTGTAAAACAGTCATTAAACCATTTTCCCTTCAAGTTGCCCTGATGAGCGCATTGACACAAAACACTTTGACGAACTCAGAAAGAAAATATTTGACAAAGGTATCTCTTTGATGTAATTCAAACACACTCACTCACTTTTGGGAGAGAATGTGACATCAAATAGATGTGGCCAACAACGGAAAAAAACAAACATCTGCACAGGGACAACTTTGCTGCTCAAACTAGAGGGCAGCAATTCAAGGGACAGGTAGAAGAAAGCACAGGTTATGACATTTCATCACAGAAAGGGGACTAATACAGCTTCTCTTAGAAGTAAAGAATTAACCCATTCATCTTCTAATTACAAAATTTGATGAACTTGACACACCAGTGGTATAATCAAGAATACACACCCTGTTTTACTTACTACTGTTACCCCTGCTTGAGAATTGAAGTACAGCTCACATATTTTCAAAACTCGTTTATTACTGAGTTTCAGTGTTTCAGGCATGGGCTAAAAAGGTCCTTGATATGTGACCTACCTGAAAAAGCCACAGAACAGAGGAAAACATGACGAACCTTAGAAACTGTCCTCAGGCTTGTGATTTGCTGAGGCCGCTGTCCCATCACTTTACCCAGTTCTACTTCGGTGACACACAGAAAGGATAGAATGGAAAATCCACACTCAAGAAAGCAAAGAAAACAGGTGCTTCGTAAACACCCTTTGTGTTTAAAGCCAAGTCAAGTAAGAGGGAGGATGACAGAGGCTTTTGGAATACCAGAATCCTCTTAAGAGTGAAAAATCTGCTAATATGAAATGCAGTTGCCTGCTGGGAGGAGGCAGGAGGGGCAGAGAGAGGGAGTTGCAAGAGGAAATCTGTATCTCCTACATGATGTTGATCAAATCCTACAGAAAGCTCTGCAGTGAGCTTGCTGAAGGTAGCAAACAATGGCATAGACCAGTTTATCCCTTTTTTGCCCTAAATTCCTATATTTCTTGTGTTATCTTGACTAAAGGCCATATTTTGAATCTTCTAAACAGTCTCTGTCGTACGCCTCACGTATTGCACAACTAAAGGCAGGCTGGGTTTTCATGCTGAACAGCAAAATACTCTCCAGGTCAGAAGTCCAGCAAAGGCAGAGTAAGTGCTATCCCGCTGATTAATGCAGTTTCTTTTTTGGGAAAAGGTAAGAGATGGAAATGGTGCTCTGGAAGTGCACTGGACAGGGAAAAAATGAAAAGCAGAAAAGGGGCAATAAAAGCAATAACCCAGCTCTTGGTCTCCCCAGACCACTAAGCTTAAGACACATGCCTCTACCATGAGAAGATGCGAGCACAGCAGCCTGATAAAAATTCTACAGTAAAGGCTCATCTACATCTTTAATGTTCTGTGTCAACAAAGAAAGAAAAAAATAATAAATATTCACATTTTACTAAAAGGAAACTAGGATTATGGTGCTCACTATAGACCTGTTCCCACAAAAATTAATGAGAAACTTACAATCAAGTCCCATATTCTGTAAGCTTCTCAAGCTGGTTTAAACTGTCATTGCTTTTCTGAAACCAACAGTATTTTGCAAATCTAAAATGACATCCTGCCCTGACCATTATTTCTAAGTATTTCAGTTTGTTCTATAAATCAAACAAATAGTAGACTAATGATGAACCCTTTGATCAAACACCATGGGCCCTATAGCCAATAGAAAACAACAGATGAAAACAGACCCTGCAGTCTGGAAATAGCAAGCTTTCTAGAATCAATGAGAAGATATAAATCACTGAAGACATTGATCTATGAAGCTGTACAACGCAGCGACCTGACCGAGACTTATCAGAAAGCTGGTTTTCAGTTAGATGAAGTAGGAAGGAGCAGTATAACACTCCTTCTTTCCACTAATAAATAAAAGTAAGAGCAATAAATTAAGAGAGCAGGAAATCCACCTGAAATTCCAAATGATAACTTACTGGAATTCGTAGAATATAAAGAAATATTTAGAATTTAAAGCCCACCTTTTCCCTTCCACCCACCTTTCAGAATACTGAACAAGAAAGCGTTTTTACTGTTTATAAACAAAAGGAGTAACTATAGCGATAAAAAGATCACATTGAAGCTTTCAAAAGATAAGAGACGAAGCTTCCTATGTCAGAAATTACCTCCTCCTTCATCCCAAGAAAGGCAAAAAGCTGCTCACCCTCTGGGCACAGCGTTAGTCATTGGGATGCCTTTCCTCCAAGATTTGTCACCTTTTCCAGGAACAGACAGGTGTCAAAGGGATACTTAGCCATCTATTTCTTAACCATTATTATTTCAGAAATTACTGTATTTTTAAACTTTTATTGGTAGTACCATCAGTTGTTTGTTCTTTGCCCTTTCTTGTTTCTTAAGATGCTTTCTAGGAATTACACACACACACAGGAAAAAAAAATGGAAAAAAATGAACTCATCTTAAGATATTTCCACACAATAAAAAAAAAAAAGGTAGCTAGCAAAAATCTAGTCTAGATTTTCTTTTTTACAGTGAAAACACAGCTTGGAACTGCAATTAGACAATAGGAATACTTTTTTTTTTTTTCTCTTTTCTTTTCCCTCCCCTGAGAGTGGTCATATGGCAACTGGAACAGGTTACCCAGGGAGGTTCCTGAATCAGAGAGATACTGCAAACTTCACTGGAAAAGTGACTATAATAATACAACACAGCATAATCTAGTCCTGATATAGCTGGATCTTGACTCTACAGTACTGATTATAGACAGCAATCTTTCACAAGGACACGTGACAAAATTCTGCTTGAGCTAAACAAGAATTAAAAAATCTTTGAAATGCTGATTTTCCCAGTGAGTGCTGGATGACATGAACTGCTTGTCTCGAAACTGATAAGTAATAATTAGAGATGACATCTTTGCTTATAGAAGCTAAAGATCATTTTCATGTGATAAACACAAGTCCTCCACAGAAGTGAAGTGTTTCAGATGCAATGTGGTTAAGATCCCTCAGATACAAACGATCTCTGTTTCAATTTTGGGTGTCAGATTGTGATGCCTGAGTAGGTTTTTAATTCTGAACTCCTTTTAATTCTTCAGCTTCTGAAATTTACTGGAGACAATGGGTTTATAATGGTTACAAATTCAAATTCTTCTGAGAATCATGCCTGCAATTTTCCAAAAAGACACTCTAATCACACGTTTAACCCAAAAATAAAACATATGTAGATTACATAATTAAATACTGCTTATGATTGCTTATAACCACTTATTTGAGAAAAAAACCCTCAAAATTACTCACAACGCAGTTATTAACAGACCACATACAGAGGCAATGGTAACAGGCATCCAAGACTCTAACCAATATTGCACCCAAGCTAAGTGGTTAACTCAGCATCTCAAAACATTTAGCACTTTCTATGGTGTCTCAGGAGCTTCCACAAGACTTTCTAAATATGATATTTACTATATAGTTATCTTACATTGAGGTGACTGAATTTGGTGATCCGGGTACACTACACTACACTTCTAACACTGTTTCCTGCTATAATAAAGGCAGACTCTTAACCTCCAAACCCAAACGGCGATTTACAAATCCATATACAGAATTGTTTATGTAGTAATAAATTGTGAATGTTGTTTCTTGCGAGGCCGTTCTACAGCCTTGATGTATTCTTAGATGATGTACTTTCAGTGTTATTTCTACTGCAGACCTCCTAGTGTTCAGCACTATTCTTCACTGCAACTGAGCGACATGAAACGAGAATTTTCAGACTGTTGATGCAGATAAAAACTGTAGATGATGGTTTCTTTGTACTTTCATGAAAAAAACAGCCCCAAGCTATGCACAAGTAGCTCAGTCTGACTGCACAAGTTGAAAAAAAGGCAGCAATTGCTCCAAGGACTACTGACTTAAAATTCCAACAAGGTTAAAATTGTTTTCCATTGGAACTTGCTCTCCTTTCTCCTCCCACCATGACATTTTTTTCCTTAATCATAATTAACATTTGTTTACAGTGGATCAGTCCCTCTTAAATACGTCCCTTGCAATTTTGCAGTATCCTCAGATATGCTTTATAATGTATTTCATTTGGCAAAATCTGAGATGTATAAAAGACACTTGTATGACAGAGCAATGTGAAGTAAGACTGATGAATTCACAGAACCATAGAATGGTTTGGGTTGGAAGTTCCAACACTCCTGCCATGGGCAGGGACACCTCCCACCAGACCAGGTTGCTCAAAGTCCCATCCAACCTGGCCTTGAACATTTCCAGGGATGGGGCAGCCACTACTTCTCAAGGCAACCTGTTCCAGTGCCTCACCACCCTCATAATGAAGAATTTCTTCCAAATATCTAATCCAAATCTACTCTCTTCTGGTATGAAGCCAAAGCACCTTGTCCTATCACTATCTGCCCTTGTAAAAGGTCCCTCTCCATCTTTCCTGTAGGTCTCCTTTAGTTCCTGGAAGGCTGCAATAACGTCTCCCTGGAGCCTTCTCTTCTCCAGACTGAACAACCCCAACTCTCTCAGTCTTTACAGAAAAGGTGCTCCAGCCCTCTGATCACCTTCATGGCCCTCCATTGGACTTGCTCCAACATCCACAAAGTGTTTTCTGCGAGACGCTTGGGTAGTAGGGAATCCCATAAAACCAAGACTGTAACTGAACAAACAAGTTAGAATACAAAAAAAAAAAAAATTACATGCAACTACACAGAGCAATTTTAATGATCTCTGAGGCTACAGATATCACTTCTGGTTTTACCTTGCTTACTTCTATCTATGTATTCAGCTGTTTTCTCTTGCTTTATTTTCTCCCAGTGGAAGCATAGACTAAAATATAGCTTTGCTTTAGATAGCACATCAGCCAAGTGTAGTAATAATATATTTTTGTTTAGCTAACAGCTTTTGTTCAGAACAAGCTGACCAAAATTGAAGGAAAAGAAAGGAATGCACATATATCACAAAATATTACAGAAACATCCCAAATTGTTCACAGTTTAACATTACCGTTGTCAGGAAAAACATAAAAAATTCTTCTTTTTCATCTCTGGATTTCACTTACAAAAAGAACAGAATGAGCAGTAACATTCCCTAGATTAAATGTGTGATGGATAAGAGAACAAAGTACTTTCTTTATGTTTCTGATATGAGCCTCCTACCACTCGCATATCAATCTAAATGTACTACATATTATTCTTCACTCAAAACACTCCTCACTAGTCAAGCCATCACTGCCACTGAACAGTTCTGCAGTAACATTAATAAATTTCCTGATGATGTTTTTATTGGCTGTTCCATGCACCAGAAACACCTATTCCTTTTGAAAAAGTTCAGATCAAAAAGGACTGTAAAAGAAAACTTTTACAGTGGAGTTCACTATTACATGTACTTATCAGATTAGTAAGAGTAGATGGAGTTTCTCGTCTTTGGGTTCCCAGCTGAACGTCAGTTCTGAGTGTCAAAGTGAACTACGCTAACCTTGTGACCAAATACTGCTGTTGACACCATCCTGGCATTAGTGAATGGATATTCACTCTATCAACAGTACCCTCACCCCTAACACTTCTTATGTCAGAAGTGAAATCAAAGACTGACCATTCTAGAGGTGATTCTTCCAAGAGAGGTTTCAGGCATGGTGGTGGCAGGGCAGCGTGGTAGTAGCTCATTGTGTTTGTTGTTCCTGTTCAATCTGAAAGACTTCAGCTACACTGAACAGCAAAGGTAGCAGCAGAAAAATAAAATGTTCTAGAAGCTAAGCTGTTCCTTCTTCATATGTGTACATAGGATGAGAAGAATATGCACTGTGATTTTTCATGCAGATATTCTCTTATAAATTGGTTCATTATGGTACCCTACTTAAAATAATCATCTTTCCTCCCAGGAAACCTTTATGTAGCATTTAAACTTTCCTGAAGGAGTCTGTAAGTATTAAAGTAACTACACTTCACTAAAGTGACAGTATTAAAATATCTACCTTTGATTGAAGTACAAACAAGCCAAAGTATTCTTAAAATTAAATTCAGTAAATTTTATGTAACAGCAATTAAGGCAATAGAATTACTCTGGATTTAAATTGCTACAAATAAGCCAATTTTCCTTCTCTTTGCAGCCCTTTACTTTTTTTTTTCTTTTTAAATAATGTCTTTTCACTACTTGGAAGAAGGTCAAATCACTCTTTTTAATGAAATGAAAAACTTTAAGTGCATTTTTTTTTCCCCACCAGAAAGTCTCCTAAGTACTTACACTTGTTGATCTAGTTTTTGATAGATGGTTTCTCTAGGGAACATCATGAAGAGGCTCTAAAGGCCATACCTGAAGATGAGCATTAACTAGTATTTTAGAACGACCGTAATACATTAAGTGACTAGTTCTCACCATAAGCACAATTGCAGAAACTGACCTAAGAAGCTACCTGTGGGATTAGGACAAAAAAAATTAGTATACTACTAAATAACCAGGTAATTTTTTGCAAATGTCAGGGAATAGTTGGTTCATCTCACGATCTTGTCAGGAAAACTTCTAAAAGAAGCTCAGAATGCATCTTCCCACAAAAATAAAATGTGGAAACAATCATTCTGGATCAGATTAAGATGTGCACTTTTCAAATATGTTATTATAGTTTAGATTAAATATATTTTACTGAAATTAAAACACTTTTCTTAATCAGCAGTGCACATTCTTTACAAAAAAAATATATTGGTATATTGGTAAGTGTGTTCTTCTTTTAAAATGTTTAAGAGAAAATGTTTATGAATACAGCACAGTCTCTATTTTTCTTCAGAAAAATAAGCAAAATTTTAAATTTTTTCAACTTTGTAAAATTTAAAAAACAGCATTGCTTTCTGATAGTTTGAAAACGTAAATTAACCACAGTTCAAGATGCAGAGTGAACCGTATCTTTTTGGGAGATGTGGAAATAGTAAGCAAGTGACTTGGCCATACAGAAGACTCAACCTTGGAATATCAAGGAATACAAACTGTTTTTTCAACTTTTCTGTGCAAATACTTCTGTCCCTAAACAGCTGACTGCAATAAATGATCTGTATTTATTTGTTTCATTATCCTTACTCAGAAAACACAAAGGATTTGATAGATGAAAACGCTTCATTTTTCCTTGCCGGACCCTCTTGCCCAACCAGAACCTCTTCAAGACCAGCCCAGGATGGGCAATGCTGTGTCAGGTCAACAAAGCAGGTCTAAATCCTGACAGGGATCTGGCTGGGCTAGAGATAGGTAAGACCACTTTATTAAAATCTTCTTTTGGTCAAGAGCCAGGAGACACACTACAGACCTGGGAGCTCTACAAGCAGTTGCCAGATGGGAGATGACAACAGCTCCCTGGGGATCTCATTGCTCTGCTGAGAAACAGCGGGGCTGGAAGTGGCGCTGGGTGCCACGGGCAAGAAGCCCCGCAGCCTTGTCTTCTCCCAGAGCCAAAGCATGGGCTGCCCTCCACCTGCGTGCCAGCACAGCCCTGCTGCTGGCAGCCCTGACTTGACCTGCCCCAGGAACACATGCAGCTCAAGAGCAACAAGGTGGCCTTCACATACAAAGATACCGGCATCTCTCCAAGCAACCGACAGATTATCTTACAACTGATATTTGCTAAAAACTCCAGGAGGTTATTCCAGTCTCTTAGAATTACGAAGCAGAGGCCTGTTAGAGCCACACTCTTTTCTCTCAAATCCATCCCCGGAATTAGAAAAAAAGGCAAGGAGAAGAACACCATTATGGGCAAGATTAAGGCTGCAGAGAACTTGCTCTGCATAAATGGCAAGTCCCTGCATGCACGAGGATGACCCGTGTCAGTCAGGCTGTGAAGCACATCATCACCTTGCTTTCTGAAGACTGCCCCTGAATTTCCATTGTGACCATTTCACATCTACAGGGTTTGGGCAACTTTGGTCAAGAGCCAGGAGACACACTACAGACCTGGGAGCTCTACAAGCAGTTGCCAGATGGGAGATGACAACAGCTCCCTGGGGATCTCATTGCTCTGCTGAGAAACAGCGGGGCTGGAAGTGGCGCTGGGTGCCACGGGCAAGAAGCCCCGCAGCCTTGTCTTCTCCCAGAGCCAAAGCATGGGCTGCCCTCCACCTGCGTGCCAGCACAGCCCTGCTGCTGGCAGCCCTGACTTGACCTGCCCCAGGAACACATGCAGCTCAAGAGCAACAAGGTGGCCTTCACATACAAAGATACCGGCATCTCTCCAAGCAACCGACAGATTATCTTACAACTGATATTTGCTAAAAACTCCAGGAGGTTATTCCAGTCTCTTAGAATTACGAAGCAGAGGCCTGTTAGAGCCACACTCTTTTCTCTCAAATCCATCCCCGGAATTAGAAAAAAAGGCAAGGAGAAGAACACCATTATGGGCAAGATTAAGGCTGCAGAGAACTTGCTCTGCATAAATGGCAAGTCCCTGCATGCACGAGGATGACCCGTGTCAGTCAGGCTGTGAAGCACATCATCACCTTGCTTTCTGAAGACTGCCCCTGAATTTCCATTGTGACCATTTCACATGTACAGGGTTCAGGCTATGTATACAGGCTGATTTTTGTGGATTCATTCCAAAAGCAAGAACTAGAAGAAAGATATAGCAAAAGATAGAAACACTATATCGTAGAGGAAAATCTAAATGTAGAATTACAGTCAGTCTAATTCATAATAGTTCCATCAAATCAATCAATCTTCACCTCTTGTTACTGTCAACGTATAGAGAATTTTGGGAAGGAAAGAACAGCTTGTTTTCTGAGAAACGAGCACACAAACGGAACATTTCAGTTATGAGACTTTGTTGAGTTAAAACAGAACTCCATTGCTGTGTTACTGTATTACAAACAATCAAAAAGGGAAACCTATTTGCACGTAAGTTCCTTGCAACAAAACTGCAATTTTGAAGTGTCTGAAGAGCACCATCATTCTCCTTAGGGGACAAGAATCCAATCTCAATTTAGTTAAATACACGAACAAATATTTATCAGAATCTTTGCACAGTGGTGGCAAACTACCAGAAGAAAAGCCATAAGGAATTTGTTGTTACTGAGGTTGTGCTGGATTTCTCTGTATGGAAAAGCAGTCCAACAGCAAGCATTGTGTCCCTGACAGTCTGGGATTTCCAGTGGGGCTCCCAAGAGTGCGGGTGGCTCCCCTTCTGTCCTTCTCTGGGAGGCACAAAACTGCTAAGCTTTACCTAGTAATATTCTCCTTAATAGCTTAGGAGGCCTGGTTGATGTGGTCTCCTGTGTGCACTTCCAATCCAGAGATACAAGTTTAATTTTAAGGATGTATTTTCTCTTTTTGCAATAAAAGTTAGCATTAAAAATCCTAAGTGGATTTCAGCCAGGGAATTCAACTAGTGCCTTTTTTTCAATTCATGGCCATGCCCCATCTATAAACTGTTACCTCTCAATGGCCTGAACATTAAACTTGTATCATTTTGTTTTAAGATAAAATTATATTGCCAATAGATACCATTTTCCTTCCCATGAAAGAGCTGTTGACACCAACGGCTGTGCAAATTAGAAGTGACAGTCACAACAACTGTTCTGTATTTGAGTCTCACAAAGCATGCAGACAAAAAATTGGGTTGATCTGGCCAACGGTGCCACCTGAAATGTGCCTGTATCACTGATGTAGTCACACCTCTGACACCTGCTTCAGAAAGCAACTGGCAAAACGCTCCAGACTTCATGACTAAGAGCTAGAAGTCTTGTAGGACTGAAGTTATTTTATCTTTGTCTTGAATTTATCAGTATTGAGTCTTTACAGATAAATCTTCTTAGTTTTGGATAAAGAAGGCACAGGTACACGTATTTATATCCAGCAAGAGGGCAGAAAATGAAACAGAATTTTCTTATGTTCAAAGCCCCCCGCACCCTGAAGCTGCAGTGTGAGTTAATGATTGCAATGGGGGTGATGCCCTGCAAATGGGACAGATGTGGAGCTGTGTGCCATTCTTCTCCTGGTGCACGCTAAAGCCTGAGAAATCTCCTCTGAAGTCATTACTTCTCAAAATCTTGTCATCACTCCAGAGCGAGAAAAAGAACAGAGCTGAACCACAGTCACCCAGCCAGCTCTGACTCGGCGAGAAGAGCCCATTAAAATGCTTAGGCTGCAATTGCTCAAACTGTCTGCCACCACTTTGATGTCAGTGTAGTCAGATGGGTGCCGAAACGAGAAGTGAAGCAAAAATGAGACAGGGCACATACCACTTTCAGAAATGAATGGAAGGAATCAAGATGCTCTTCTCCATTGCACTCAGGGCCAAAGAAACATGAAAAAGTGCCCTGCCATTAAGGCTACCTGTAACCCCCATTGCGTCTTTGAGCCAGGCTTCTCTTGGTGTAGACTCAACAGCTTGACCTCAGCACAGGGATCATTTTCCTTGACAAACTCCCCACCCTGTAACTCATATCTTTCTCCTCTTGAATTTGCACAGTCAATCTCTAACTGCACTGTCCACCATAATGAAAATCTCTTCTGCTAAAAAGTAGTCTAGACATGTCAGCTGGTGAATGAGCGTGAGACACTCTGCACTTGCACAGACACTGAGGGAGGACGGGGCCCGTGACGTTAGATGAGGTGAGCTTCAGGCTGTTGAAAACCCAGGATTTCGGTTCCTGCCGATCAAAAGAATGTGCCTGGTCCCCACAGCGTTATTTGTTTGGAGTGTAAATCTCAAGGCAGCACAGTGGGGTTCTGAAAAGGTTACAACCCCTGCAGTCATGAGTTTTTATTTCCCTGAGTTTTTCATACGAATTCATGCACCAAAATCCCTGGATTCCCAAAAGCGAAAACTCACTTCCGTATTTTTTAATAAAAGACAGGATAGTCCCACTTGAAGACCGTCTATGCTCCACTTTGAAATGGATTCCTTTTCTATTAAAAATATTCATACATTAAGCAAATTCATTGGGGGAAGTAAGCATTTTTCCAAATTTAAAAGGAAATACAAAAAGCCTTTCCTTTTTTCAAAAAAATCTCTTCGTTATCTGGCTCAGTACTTCTTAGAGTTCCTGTTATCGCAGAAGCAGTAGTTCATATATATTGATGACATCTTAAATATACCTGAGCTTAAATGATAGGTTGTTACACTCTTTTTACAGACAGAGGTTAAAGATGGACAGATAAAGTGAATTTGTCCAAGGAAATGGAAAAATGTGTAGCAAATGAAAGAATCAAAATCTAGTCTCCCAAACACAGTACTTTAAGCAGCAGATGGTCCTTCCTCTCTGATGTGACCGCACCACGTCTGTCCTGAGCGTTAGTGCACATATTGACAATTCCAGAATTATAACAAACACTGAATTTAAAATAAACTCTCTTCCTCATCTATTTCAATCACTGTACACTGACATAAAGTCAAAAGGAGTTAAAAAAAAAAAAAAAACAAACCTTGAAAGTCTTCGAGTGATCTGTAGTCAGGTAAGACAAATCACAAGGACACGCTTAGGAAGTCAAGAAACCCAAGGTGCTGGTTTGAATGTCTTCTGTTCAAGTACTGCACACAATTATTTCTGGGGATCACTTTCCCTCTTACACAAAGTACTTGTGTCTTGAATAATATTAATATATGAGGTATTGATTTGACCTTCCATGGTCTTTTAGGTGGACAATGCCTACGGGAAACATCATTAAGTTCTTGCGTACTAGAGCCTTTTAGTCAAGTAAACTTTTATGCAAGAGATACAATGGTTCATGGCAATTCAAATTACACATATTCTTACCCACATTTACATAAGTGTTGATTATAAATCTTCCCTCAGTTATTATGTACAATGATAACAGAGGAAAATTTTATTTACAATCCTACTTGTAAATTCATTTACCCTAAAGAAATCACATCATCCATCTGAAAGTCCAGTAAATGAAATTCACCCAGGGCAGCTAGCTCTATGGAAAGGGTTAGAATGTTTTCCTTCAAGTAAGAATCCTGGCAAGACCTAGCACAATATTGCAATAATACTGCACACTCTGGACTGCATCCTGTTATTATTCTTCTAACATTATCACTATGCAACATTTAATGTTCATTAGCAAGAATATTTATTCTGGAGTCAGGCATATTGATATTGTAATAAGAACTCAATTTCATACATCCCAGAACAATAATTAGATTTGTAAAATACAAATATGTATACAATGGTCAATAGATCAAAAGCCTTTATTGCACAGAGGTATCTTTTATGACTATTCAGATACTAGTTTGAATGGGCTTCACACATTAACTTACCATGGTGTCAGAGAATATGGGACATATGTTGATAATATCTCATATCTGGAGATTCTCTAGGTCATGTCCTCATTTGTTATGAAATACATGGTCACGTAACTGCAGTAAAATCTGATACTCTATTGCACTAAATACTGATCGTATTGTTCTGATCGTATATAGCAATCACAGAGAACAGGTATGATTCCAAATACGTTCTATAAGGTAAATGATAGTAAAGGATGGCTTTCAAAACAATGCTCATATTCAAACATTCAGTAAATTTTGTGTGTCTATGAACATATGTCTCAGTTGGAATTCAGATCATAAAAATATTTTTTTCACATCTATACTTCATTTACAAATACAGGATGACAATACGGCTATCACGTTCCCAAAACCTGAATACATCAGTGTTTTTAAGAAACATTACCTAGGATGTACATTCAAGTTCTATTCCCATTTGTGAATTACCCTTATAAATATCTCAAAAAACTGTCTGAATGCATTTGGAAAGATACAAATGAAATGCCTCTATTGCAATATTGATGCCTCTTGCCAAACCTGGACACAGTATTTGCAATAAAATTCATTATATATTTAGATGATGTGTTTGTCCATGATCTCTACACAGTTAGTTTCAATAAGGAAAGGAAAAAAAACATTGGTTTTGAGTCATAAATTAGGAAAAGAACTTAATAAGCAAAGAAAATTGCATATTGGCAACACAGAAGAAAAGAAAATTGCTAAAAAACAAACTCACTTTGATATCATGAGCGAATATGTTCCAAGAGAACAGGAAGAGAAGGAAGCTGTTACATGCAATATGGAGTACAAGATTAAAAGTAATCCCAGAGTAACAGGGATATGGGTGACTTAAGGTCCTGGGACAGAGATGGCTTCATTCCATAAGAGAACCTGGCTGAGGTTTGAGGAATCAGCCCTAACACTGGCAGATTTAAACAGAAGCCCATGTCCAGAAAGCAGGGAAGAAGGGGTTAGATGGCAGTTTGCTAGGTGGAGGGGGCTGTCTGCTAGAGCTGAAGGGAAACAAATAATTGGTGTTCTTGTTATTAACTGGGCAGAACTGCCTTGTTCTTTTTTTGTCAGAAAATAAACACAAGATATTTTACCCTAAACACAGCACAATACCCATTCTCCTGGCTGGCAAGAGACAACAAATGCCTTTGTTGGTACAGCCCCAGAGGACAAAAATAAACCCAAACCAACTTTTTTTCAAAAATTAAGAAACAAATAAAACATGGAGGAAAAAACACACAGAATTATAGAAGCACTGAAATCGGAATGACTAGTTTATCTCCCCTCTACGGCAGCAGCACACAAAATTCAAATTTAAAAAAGACTCCATAGCTAACTTTTGTCCAGCTCCAAAGAAAAATAAAGAACACTTCAGTTATTCAACTGAAACCAAAATACTTCATTGCTTTTCTTGTTGGAAGTGCAAAAACGAAACCCAAAGAAGCTAAAACTTAATCGCGGTACCACCTTATCATGGTTTCCAAGGTGAGGCAGCATACAGAAAAGCAGATAATCATTCCAGCTGCCGTTATAAACAGACACCCAAAGGAGAGACTGACACCAATTGCACTTCAGAACACCCACTTTGCGGCGGCAGGAGTGAGCAGCAAGTGTAAGTGTAAACTCTGAACCAAGAGGAAGTGAATTTCATTTTTGCATCCCAAAAGGGTAGTGAGTAAAACGCAGACGCTTTTATCATCAGTTTCAAATAGCACAATGTTCTATTATAACTTCCACAAAAGTTTAATTCATCCTGAAATTAAATTTTACAGTCTATTATTTTAACAAGAAAAAAAATATTATTTTGGAGGCTTAATCTAAAAGATTCTTTTCCCTTCAATCCAAGTCTAAAATGAAAATTTAATTACAGTGATAAATACTCTTTAATATACATTTTCGTTAAGCTATATTGCTGTATATTTGATCCATCAGTTGTCAGAATAGACTGATAGAACTAGAATTTTTAAAATGAGTTTTATTTGAAGGATAGATACCTAGTATAGACCTTCAAATATTATTTCAGCATTTTCTATCTTTCTAAGGAATGCTTATTCTATTAAAAAAGATACAGTATAGAACTGAATTCATCAAGTGTTTTTGTTTTTAAGAATTTACATGCAGAATATCTGATTAACCAGGATGTATCTCATGCCTGTTTCTAGCACTTCAAAAGGCTTTCCATGACCTCAGGTTGACTGCTCCCAGAATACAGCAGTACATTAGGAAAATATAAAACTCTCCTTTCTTATGAACTGCATAACCAGACCTAGTTCCTCCTGAAAAACCTCTAAAATCTTTGCTTTCCTAAATTCTGTCCTGAGACACTCTCTCTGTACTCTGAGTGAAGTTGATAAAATGCACCTGACACAAGTAGTGATAAGAAACTATGGAGCTGGATATGGAAACCTCACACCAAATAAGAATATGACTGGATAAAATTATCTATCACAATCTGAAGGTCAAGTTGTCAAAAGCTTTTATGTCTTCTAGAGATGCTGGAACATATTACTTTTTAAGCAATATATAAAGTACTTTAATAGTCTTCAAAACTAGTGTCTCTGTGCCCTGTTAACTGTGAGGAGCAACAACTGCAGATAACACAATGACAATAAAAACGAAAAATCTTAAAAGGTGGTGAGAGAGCACCTGCAAAAATGTAGATGTGCCACCCACCTGCATGTGGTGGTACCAATACTTAACAAGTATTCACAACTAATAAACAAATAGAGAAAACACTGTCAAACAAGTTTAAGCCAGTAAGCAATTTTTGTTTTAAAGAACTATTCTATCACAAGAAAACAGGTAGTAAGTCACTAATACCTGGTATACCTTCATGATATTGACAGTTCCTTCTCCGTGCTGGCCTGGGGATCCTTGGCTCTGTAGCAGATTTCTCACTGTCTCCTCCATTCTAGAGAACAAAAATATTTATATAAGTCAATTGTATGGAAAAAAATTAAGAGTTGCATTCAGTCTTTTTGCTGTTTACTAGAGCCTAACGCATCCATGACTACCATGAAATTAATATTTAAAGACAATCCTGGCCTTATAATGTTCTCATACTCCATGTTATGAATAACACATTAAGGGCACTCTTTTATCTTTTGAATATGCACAGTAATTAGTTGTATTGTTAAAATCCTACTGGAGCTCAGCTACAAAAAAAAAAAATTAAAAATTGTGCAAAAAATATCAACTTGTCGACAAAAAAAAAAAAAAATTAAAAATTGTGCAAAAGATATCAACTTGTCAACAGTGTAACCAAACACCATGATAAAATTACTGCCATTTAGGAACAAACTCCGATTAAAAAACCCCCAACTGCTGTATTTCTAGCCAATTGTCAGGTTTGAGCAATTTAGACAGACTGTCAAACACATTACTAGTATTTACTCTCGATGTTATAGGTGCAGCAGCATGTTCCAGTACATTTGTTTATAGAGGCACAGCTGCTGAACACGTTCACCCTACTCTGCCCTTTCAAAGGGATGTAAAAAGCAAGTGTAGGCTACAATCTGGTACTACCATCGCATGAAAACATAATCAACCTCAGTTCCATCAGTGAAAGAAGGAAGGTTTCCACTTTCATTTTAAAAGGTGTTAATAGACACCGTCAAAAGTTGTCTTTGATCTGCACACATTCATCAAGCAAGTAAAAACTGATAATAACGCTAACTCTCCTGAATGGAGACTGAACAGAACAAAAGAGTTTTGCTCCTTCACACAACAGGATGCCTGCAGGTAACAGAAGCCACCTACGAAACACTGGTCCCATTCAAGGTAGATCAGAAATTAAATTAATGGGCTTAGTAGATGTCATTGAGGCTGACCAGAAATAAAGGCTCTGGGACTGCAGCTGGTTTCAGCTGAGTACTGGTAAGAAGAGGAAAAGGATGAAAAGCCAGGGAAGCAGTGATGGACACAACAACAAAGACGCTGGGTTTTACAACAAAAAATGCTGAGTGCCAAATTCAGCTCAAGGTCCTCACACTTCTCCCCACTCCCATCTCCCCACCCAAATTCTCACCCTGCACAGCTTCTTCAGCTGTACGGATGCAATCCTTCTTCTCACCCTCACTTTCACGTTTTCTGTATTTTTCCTTTGAAGCTGCCTCCATCCCTTGATACAGCTGGAAGAACAGCCATGCTGGAACAGGGGCCAGAGAAAGGAAACTTCTGTGGCATGGGTGTGTGGGTGACATGAAGGAGGGAAGGAGAGAGGAATACCTTGAGCCATATTGCCAGATATGCTGTATATTAAAACTGTGACCTTGAAAAAAGAGCCAGTATTCCTAGGCATATCAGACCAAAACCTGCCTGCTGTTGTTTATTTCTACTGTGTTTAGGGAAACATGACTTTTGTGTCGCATTCTTTGCAAATGCAATTGAGCAGAAGAATTATTCACAGCATATACATTTATTTTTTTTTTTATTTCTAAGGTAACAATCCAGCGAGACAGCAAATATTAGCTCACTGCTCTGGCCAAAGGCCAACAACATTATCTTTTATATAAGCCTCATTGTCTTTCTGTTCTTTCAGTCTCATCAGAATGAATGCTATTGGCTAATATAGCAGTAATATGATGTTTTGCTTGGTTTCTCCTTTCAAGTCAGGCAGCCACGCTACTTTTCGAGCAGCCGACACTAGGCATTCATTCTACTCAGATGAACGCTGACATTTTACTTATTCGTGTGATGCTTTTTTGTCATTGATGTGCAGACTTCTACATTGCCAGAATGCCCACAGAATACTTGGACCATCTGTTGACCAAATGTGAATAAAAACAAGCCAGCTCTAATCTCTACTGCAGACAGTGGTGCAGTTTTTCAGTTGCAGATTGGAACCCTTTCTGCTCATAGGCTGACCTTAATCAGATGCCTTTTACGCAAAAGAACAAATCTTTTTGGTATGTAATATAAATTCCTGTGCAGTCCTCACCAAAAGATTTCATTTCTTAACCCACTGCTCATTTAATTTTTAAATTAATGATGCAATAGGATTCTTAATTACTGTGTTTATATTTGCATGCACAGTTCCATAAAGTTCTTAGAATTTAATGAACAAGCAAAAAAAGAAGAATAGATTCAACTAAAAACAGAGTTTTTCAGTGTAGGTCTAATAGTATTAATGAAAATACAGTCTAGTTGCATATTAGTGTCATCAGTTAAATCAGCTCAGAAAAATTATGAAGAATGCTTAAATTCAATGGGTCATTTCATCTTCAGCCAAATTCAGATGGTCTATTTAGAATAACAGGCCCATCTTGTTGAACAGCCTTATAGGCCACAGTTCCACGTGGCAATTAGAAACGTCTCCCATCAGGACTCAGATTTCTGTGCAACAGAATAACTTTTCCAACATGGCAAAGAGCTCAGTTAAACACACTTGAGACTTTTGTTGTTTTGTTGTTTGCAGCTACTCTAAAAGTTCGTAAGGGTCAACAGCCATAAAGCTGAACTGCAGGCATAACAGAGACACTGCCTATGTGGTCAGGTCACTATAGAACCAGCAATGGGAGGATCTTGCAAGCATTAGGTACCCAAGGAATATCTCAAAAAGGAAAGAGAAAACTAGTTTCTGTCAAACAAGGAGGTGAAATCTGCTTATAGCCAAGTTCACTGCAAAGCTCTGATGACCTGTGTTCTTGCAGTTTATAAGCTGCTACTTCTTCACTAACATCCCGGTTGTCCATTTTTAGGAAGGACTGTTTAACCAAACATGGGACAATAATCAACTCATTTCCTATAAACTCGAAACTTTGAAGCATGAATTAATGGTAGCTTAATTGAAAAGTGATTGTTATATTACGATCTGTAATATTCTACAGTGACAGTACATGTCAGAATGGTTTAGTATAAATTCTTTTGAAGAATGCAAGAATGGTTGAGCCTCTATAAATTTAACTTGAAGTCCCATGTTTTGCTCCCTGAACAAGGGTTCCAAAGGACATGTACATTTTGGAAGCAAAGCACAAAAATTAGGAGCTTTATGAAATGCTATTTCGACACAACAATCTATATTTTCCCCCCTTATGGTAACCACAAAAGGTTATATTCTCTTGGACATGATTCTAATATCCTTGATGGACCCACTCCAACATCAAGCACTTGCCGATTATATCTAGAATAGCTACTAGAATAGCTACTCTAATAGCTAGAATGCCTGCTTGCTGGCCTGTGCTAAAAAACCTGTTTTGCCAAGGATTCTGTTCTTCTTATGTAACTACCAAGCTGTTACAATCTGCAAAAACAGTCTCTAAAGCTCACCATTCCTGAGTCTACATTCTTCAATCACTATTTAAGAACATTTATTTCCCCCTTTCTTCAGTGTTCTATTTACTGCCTATTCATTTAAAGCATCTCAGTTAGTACCGTTACATTTTTTGTTACATCTATTATTTGAATGGGAAATTTAAGTTTTCTCGAAACTGAAGTGTTCCTTTCAATTTTTCTTTTTTAAAAAGCTATCTTCTTTAGGGGAAAAATAAACGAAAACTATGTTTGATAGAAGCTTCTTACATTTCTTGAGAAAATGTCAGTTTAGAGTAGGGAAACAGTCCTCCACCAGTCCTAACCTAAAGATAAATTTCTAAAAGCATTAAACAGAAGAAGAAATGAGGCACTCTGAGACCAGAATCTGTTGATGGTATATAAGAGTTTAAGGAACATAAAATATTAATGCTACTGTGCAAAATGCTGTCAAGATTTCATCTGGAATATTATCTGCAATTACGATCAGCAGTGTTCAGGAGTGGCTCATTCAGACAGGGTTTCAGTGAAGAGACAGCTCCGAGGTTGTTTAAAGGAATAGAGAATCTTTGTCATGAGAAGGGACTAAACAACTTATCTTGCTAACCTTAAAGGACCTAGGGCTTACACTCATATGATTCCCACAAAAGAATCAGTGAGGAAAAAGTAAAACAAGAAAGAAAACTACATCAACCTAAGGCCAATTATTGACAAAGCAAGATGGGAATGCAGCGGGGTACAAATACATTTAGGCTGGAATTAGGATATTTTTAATCACTGAAAAAGTGAGACTCTGAACCAGCCTGCCAGGCTGGATGAGAAACCTAAACAGTTTTAAGCCAGAGCTGAGCAGTTTATGAAATTAATTACATAGTTGGGTCGAGAGCCGAGGAGTTGAATTTATGATCCACAGGTCCTTGCTGCTATTCCTCCTGAAACAAAATCAGTCATTCCTACATTTAAAAAATTCAATTTGTCCTGTGCTGTTGAGAGAATACCAGGAGATCAATCCAACTTCAATGTACAGTTACTTATTTTGGCTTTGTTTCTGTGTGTGTTTCTGGTCTAGGGAGCCACAGGGATCTCTGGAAAGGAGTAAACATCACTCCCTGCCCAGGGGGCAGCACACAGGGCAGCGATGCTCAGGCGTCCAAGAAGGAAGAAGCAAGCTTCCTCTGCATTTTTGCAAATCTTGTCAAATCTTGTCTGGAAGCCAGAACCCGCCAGCAAGGACCCATAGAGCTGTAGGAGACTTGCTTTTAAAGCTTCTTGATGTTATGCTTCTGACAGCTCTGCTGCCTCCACCTCCTGCCTGGCCCCACTGCTGCAACTCACGGCACACACCAGAGCACAGTTTCATCCAGGCTGGGTGAGACAGACTCTGCTGGGGCTGACACATCACTGGTGGACAGTCAAGTTCCTGCCTTTCTCAGGACCATCACCTTCATAAATAGGCACATCCTTTGTGCCGTACCCCCGCAATGCTGGAACATGGTCAGAAAACCAGCTGACTTTGTGCCTCTTCAAGTTCTTCAAGGGGACTAAAAACATAAGCTAATTTGTTGGGGTCCTCCCCAAGAACAGATTTTAAGACCATGCAGGAATTAATTTTTCCTCAAATACACTAATGCAAGGAGGCACAAGAGTTCTCTCAGCCCTCCAACTCTGCAAAACATTCCCCATATATTTCACATTTCCCAAAAAGGTCTTTCAGACCCCTTTCAATTAGGTTTATTGATTTCCTTCCTTGAGAGAGGTATCTCTCAGTCTGCCACAGAAATTTCACAATGTGAAGAGGATTTTTTTCTGGCCAACCTTTCAGTTGTGTAGGACCTGTCTTTATGTCCTGTCTCACTGCAGAGGACACTTGTTCTCTTCTCCTGTGCCCTGTAGCATATCCCTTGGAGGAGTTTAATCTTCCCAACCTTTTCCATGACAGAGAAAGCTTTCCTCAAAAAAAAAATCCTTCCCATATATCCTGCTCTTTGATTCCCCTTCAAGCACAGGGAATAAATACTCTCTATAGCCCCTGCTCTGCTCAGCCACGTCCCACACAGCCCTTCTTACAATTCTCCCTCCAAGGGATAGGCAGCATGTAATTACTCCAGCTCTAGAAGGTTCGTGACAGTTTCAACCCCTTCTCCACTGACCTAATTCCTTCCAGATTTCCACAGGCTGGCAGCTACCTTTTGCTGGGTGCCAGCACCTTCCCTTTTCACCTTTCCTTTTCATCACCCTCAAGCTGAGGTGACAGTAGTCGGTGGTTATTTCAAATACATGTCACAAGAATTCCTTCAATTTGATACTGACTTACAGCCTTAGAGACCTGTCCAAAGGTTTCTATAGAATCTTAATGCAGCAGTTGAGGTTTTTATTTCAGCTTTTTCCGTCTTCTCATGCCATGCAGCAGGTGCAGGACTCTTTTCAGTCTTAGAGAAAATTATCAATAATACCTTTCTCCATCTTTAGCTTAACTTACTTCTGTGTAATCAAAATTCTCAGGTAGGTATCTTCTTCCAGCCCCTATCTGTGAGACAGTGAAGCTTCCTTTCTCTCTCCTAGGCAGTCTCCAGCTTAAGTCTCTTGACTTCTATTTTCAGTTATAGCTTCCATGGAGATATGGCCTGGGTTTCCGCTGCTTGAGCTGTCTGAACCCCTCCCTACTGCCCGATCCAGGACCAAGGAATAGATTCCCATGTGGTTTCTCAGCTCTTTCAGCTCTTGGTTCAGCTGTGAACCAGTCAGCATTTTCACCAGCTGGACTTCGGTTGTCTTTGGAGGCGGCAATCTGTCTGGCTTTGGTGGCAGACTTCTGTGCAAAGTCTAAGCCTTGCAGCTCTCTCTCCAAACCCACATTCCAACCAAACAAAAAGCTTCTGTCTGACTTGGCTCCAGCATATATTTTTTTGCTTATTCATATATAGTTTCAAACTTCAGGTTTGGGCTTACCTGCATCTCGCTTCCCTCACTACTCCATGCAAAGCTCTCCAAAGGACCTCTTCCAGTGAGTTCCTCAAACTACCAAAAGACTTCAAAGTAAACAAACACACACAGCACCCCTTCCTGAACAAATAAACCCCACACATTTTAGGTTATACATCAGATTATTTTTTAAGGAGGAAAAATATGGAATTGGCTTTGCAAGACAGAAAAAAAGAAAGCTCATCAAAGAATGGTTCCTGTTCACTGCATCATTGCAGGATTGTCTTTCCTTCTACTTGGTTTCACTTAAATTAGTAGCTTTATGAACTGCAGACTCCTCTGGCCCCGAGGATTTTCACTACCTCTAGATAAGGCTGCCTGCTCCCTCTGATCTGAAGGCTCATCTCCAGACTGTGCAGTGACCTGCCAGCCACACCTACATCCCCAAGACTCTCTGTTCTCCTCAATGAGCCATGGTGATCCCGAGGATGAAGTGGCTTCCCAGGGCTGTGTCCAAGCCCGCTGTTCCCAGTCCACCTACTGCAGAGAGCCTCCTCTGTTAGGACAATGCTTCAAATGTGCTGGTAGCCAGGAGACAGACATAAGCTTCTCCAAAGAATGTAGATATTGAAAATGTATTTAAAAAGCAAAGAGAGAAGTGGAAACAGATACATGATAAACTTAAAAGAGAACTGACAGATGGGAAATGCTGAGGCTTTATACCCCAAGGGGCTTTCTCTGCATTTTCAGTTCTGCTTAGGATACAACATTGGTACATGCCTTATAGCAGTGTGCTGGGCAAAGCCTACAGAATGCACAATATCTATCCTTAATAGTTCAGTTGGAAAATAAAGTAATCATATCCTCCATAATAGCAACAGAAAGACACACATAATGTATAATTTATGTTTATTCTTTCTGTTCATCAGCACAGGTGCTTATCAATCCAGAAATACCAAGGCAAATTCTCCTCCTGCAGCACCATCCCAGCCCTTTCCCCACCCCAGGCTCTGAACAGCCAGTTCAACCACATGGCGTTCACTAGTGGCAAATCCAAACTGCACAAGCCATCTAAACCCTCCTTCTACAAACATACTCAAAGCATTCTCAAGCTCTTGCCTGAAGGGCAAACTACCTAAAGAGGGGTACCACATAAATTAAAGTATCTTGTACACGATGAGGACAACTATTGCAAGGCTGTGCTGGAATGAAACAGATCTCAAGCTCGGCTTGCGCAAGTGGAGAAGGATCCTTCTTTTGAGTGGACAATCTAATCAGGTGCTCTGTCTGCTAGACCCTATCACCACTTAAAAATTACACTGAATTGATTGGAAATTACACAGAATTGAAAGACTGAACACAATATTTACTTAGTTGAACCAGTAGCCATTCAACTCACCGGAAATTTTCAAGTTATCCTTAAAATAATGGTGAATATGTGCCTTGAGTGTCAGATAAGTAGGGCAGGATTTTGAAAGACCTCAGCACTGGCAAATCACTGCTCCCACACAAGTCTGAATTCTGTCATCACACAATGGCAGACCTAACATTTCTCTGAAACTGCTGTAACCACCATCTGAGCCAGGAAATGTTGGAAATGTTTCCATTGTCTCAGCTATAAAGATTTCACTCATCAAACTTATACCTCCAGCAAAAAGTTTCTGAACTGCAATAGAAACCAGTGATAATGTTTATTTCTGTGTTGACAAATGCCATATGCACTGTATGGGTGTCTTCTATCACCAGCCCCATATACGATTCTGTAATTTACAGACAAAGACTAAACCTTACAGAAAAGCTTCTCACAGGCAATTGAAAGGATTTTTCAAGGAAAGACTGTCCATCCCTCCTACAATTCCCCAGTAACATATTTGGGACCTTAGGACGGAAGATATTTTCATTAACTATAAGTGGATAAAATCAGACACTTACAGAAAGCTAATTCTTGTGTCAGCTTAAACATATGCTCCTAAGTTCAAACTCTATTCATGCTGGAGGCACTAGAAATAGTCACAGTGTTTCAGCATAACTAAAAGCATCAGAAAAGTTATAGAAAACTAAACAACCAGACTGCAAATATTTCCAATTTCAAATAATAGAGTTTTACTTTTTTCTTGTTGTCTACATTTTAGACAAATACTTGTTTTCCTGTATTTGCAAATACACGGATAGATGAATAGATATATCTGCCAGCTCCTCCAAATACACATATTTATTTTTTCATATAAGCACCCTGTCAGAGACAAATCACTATTGCTTTAAATTACTTACGGGAATGCAAAGCCACTCAAAATTAAAAAGCTCTTATTCCATTCTAAGTTACAGCTTCAAGGGAGTACCAAGACCACCAGACCTAGCTACCTAAATTTCTATGTGTTTTCCATGAAGGATGAAGATGCTATGTGGAGGAAGGCAGTTTTTACAGGGTTGAAATACATACAAGAGAAATGCAAGACAAAAAAAGAGGTCTGCCATTAACGAGCATTTACAGAACCCACCACAATGCAAAATGCAAAATGCAAAAAACCTGTTCTCATGCATTTTCAAGCTACACAGCCCATCGTGAAGCTTTCAGGCTCAGACTGTGCAGTGTTGTGGTAGACACCAACCTGTGCTGTCCAGACAGAAGCTGGAAGAAAGCTAAAACGAAGAAGGACAAGGACTTTTTTTTTTCCTCCACAGAAATTATTATTTGTTTTCAGCTTCTCTGACTCCCCAGTGAAGGTTTTCTTAGGCCCTTGGATTCTGGACTCCAGTCTTAAGGTCTATGTAATAGTTATTTTGTTCTCCTCAGTTGCTCTACCTCTTTGCAAATCTTATAGGAGTTTTGAGACTGTTCCACTGTTGTGAGAAACACCCTGTGAAGATGGGTGGACATAGTTTTCTATAAGTAAAACCCTAACTTCATGAAGCATTTTCTTTACTACCACATGTTCCACTTTTTAAATTTACACAACAACTGGGAAATCCATTGCAAAGTACTGACATTTTCAAGTTACTGAACAACTGCAGTAAAAATCCAAGGATGACTGATCACAAAGTTGAGTTTGATCTTCTAACTGACAAATCACACTAGCTTTAATTTAACAACATAACTCTCTGTGTGTTGGCAAATTTGCTTATTCTATTAGAAAGATCAGTGATGTGAGGCCTCATCCCAGGATATACTAAGTCCCTGCTCATAAAAGCTCTGAGGTCCCAGCTTTTGCGCTGTGAATATGCAGGTTAATATAATATACTGTGTTTTCATCTTACAGGTGAACAAATTGAGGCAGAGCAAGGTTAGCCAACATGGCCAGTACCAGCAATCATTAGAACCCATGACACCAACTGTTCACCCTGCTGGGTCTAAGCAGCAGATGACATGTCCTCTCTCTATCATTTTGTTGGCATGACTGTACAAATTTTCAGCTCTTTCCATCAGTGATATGAGCTCTGTAGCTTAAAAAAGATTTCAGTAACTTCAAATAAATCAGCACTTTTGCTATCTCTTTACTGATATGTTAATGTTTCACACATTTCATATGAATAGCTTATGCTAGTGCTTGCATAACCTTAAACAAGCGGTTCAATCTGGAATGAAGCATCGTACCAAAAGCTTTGTTGTGTCTTTTTATCATTCCAACATTTCTGCTCTTCTACACTAAAATGAAACCTGGAGGGTTTGTGGGAGGATATAGAGAGATATTTACACTTCACCATTTTACAATTGTTCAGCATTAAAAAATTGTGAAACACTTAAAACACATAACTCTTCTAATTAAATGGCTAGTGAGCATGTGTATTGTTGCTATATAGAAAGACATATAATTCTTTTGATTAAGTGACTACTAAGTATGCATACTGTTAAAGTTGTTCAGAAAGTTTCATTCTATTTAACACCATACAACATGCCCTGATGCCTTCAGAGGCAAAGGCTGTAAAGTTTATTAAAGTCTTGCATTCTTTTCCCTTAAAATGTTATTTGTGAATTTAATACCTTTAGAAAACTAACTACTAATGGAGCTCTAAATAAACAAACTTTCAATAAATCACTCCTGCTTTGGTTCAAAAACCTTAATAACCAGCCCTTTCCTGACACTGTACAGCCAACTGCAAAGGCCCAAAGGCCAAACTCCTGCAAATGTAACTACGTAAGACACACATGTGGCAGGAAGGTTTCCCACTGAATTTGCATCCCGTCCAAAGTGGATCACCTCAGATGGTCACATTTTTTGGTCACAAATACAAATAATCAACAGAACAGCAAGAAACAATGACTCTGGTTCCCAACCATGAGAGTTCCTTAAAGTACTTTTAAAAACAACACAGAGTCTTAATAATTTCTTTTGACTTTCTAGACTTCAGCCTTTCTAAATTTGAGCTCATAGAGACTACAGTAAGAAAAGAAAAAAATTGAGATTTTCAATTCAGCCATTACTTCCTAAAAGCCTCTACATGTAAGATCAGCAAAGATGGATGAAATGTGTAACAATATTCCAAGTGATGTCTGCACTACACATAATGAAATGATAATTTTTTAATTCCTAAGGGGGATAATGGACTGCTGTAGGTATATCTAGAATCTGCTTTTCCTGTTTTCTCCTCAGCAGAGAGCTTGCTTTCGATGTTCAAACAGCTCTTGGCCGATCAGCTATGATCAAGTATTTTCTCTGTGACCTTCATGAGCAGGGGATGCCCTGATGCCCCCTCTGTGAGATTAAGACTT
This sequence comes from Calidris pugnax, assembly GCF_001431845.1. Taxonomy (NCBI): domain Eukaryota; kingdom Metazoa; phylum Chordata; class Aves; order Charadriiformes; family Scolopacidae; genus Calidris; species Calidris pugnax. The sequence continues at coordinate 6,505,142 of NW_015090831.1, read as the reverse complement.
TCTCACACGACAAACCCTCCGCATTACAAACTTACGCAATGAAAAATACATAAATAAAATGCCTCCATATGCTTTTCCACAAAGTAGATTGGGAATGACTGGCAGGGTAGTGGATGCCAAGTATCTTCTCCTGAGCCTGAAGCATCCCTCCTTCCGTGCAGGTTTCCTGCTCTAATGGGGCCCAGCTCGGAAGAAGTTTACCCTTCTGGAAGACAGATTCAGTAAACAGCAATACATATCTACTACCGAAGAAACCCAAGATGTGCAAACAATTACTCTTCCAGTCTTAAATTTCGGGTGGTTAGAAAACAACCACAAAAACAAGTCATCTTGGAGACATAAGAATGAAAGCTTACTGGCTGTAGACTTCCAAATTCTAGCAGCATAGCAAAATGGCCTAAACAAGTAATATATGGTTAGAATAATGGTCTCCAAGGGCTTAATTACCTCTTTCATTAGGTAGTGGTAGTCTCTCTAAAATTATATTGACAGCTCTTCTACAAGCAAGCAGTTGATAATGAGCAATAAAAATACATGACAATGCACACAGAAGAGGGCTGGAATAGCATCATAGACAGCATCATCAGCTTTGATGCCAACAAACAAGATGGGCTGATTTAAATTATTTGTGAACTTGTCACAAAAAAAATCAAGAAGGACCTAGATATATTTTGTCATTAATAACTTTTAATGCTCTCCCTTTATGTATGCATGCAAGCCTAACAAAAGCAAAGGAAGAAAAGGAAGAAAAAGAGTATCAAGGTGAAAATAAGATGCAAGAAAAAAAAAGAATTAACAGCTTGATTAAAAGAAAAATAAAAGGAAAAGGCATGGACACTTTCATGCCTCTATATTAAGTGCCATAAAACACTCCCCATATCTTTCCAAACACATTACTCTGTCACAGCCTTTATCCACTGCATGAACTAACAACAGGAAAAAAACAAACCAGAAAACACAGGCTTAAAATGTCAAATTCATCACTATTGAAGCCCACTTCTTTAAATGCATTATCCTGGAGACAAACAGAATAAAAGCAGGGGAAAGGTTCTGTATGTAGCATTTGCACTGAAATAGACAGAAAGAACACTGCCTCTTTGCTGCATCTTTGTGCTTCCAGTACTGCCTGCTTCTGTTTTCCCCTTGCTGAAGTCATGCAGCACGCTGCCCCCGTGTCAAGGGCAGTGTTTGAAATCTCTCTCACCTCATAGGTTCAGGAGGTAAGTTGTATGATGCCAGAAATCCAGAGAGGAGAGCAAAGAACACTTTGGAGGAATGACCAGCTGTCATCGTGGAAAACAAAAGGAATAGAAGGGAGTAAAGGGCTCTGGAAAGGCATATCCCATTACTTTGGCCCATAAAGTAGAGCAACTGGACAAACTAGGAGTTGGATTAGGAGGAGAGACAAGAAAGAAGTACTCATAAACAGAGAAGGAAAGCAGAGGAAAAATTTTTGAAAAGCATCTTAAGGAGAGAATGGAGAAAGACATGAAGACCAGAAATAAAGGCAACAGTAGCATAAAAGATGTAAGAGAACTTTGAGGAGAAAAAAAAAGGACATGAAAACGTAAGCAAGATGTAAGAAAATAGAAGAAGAATAAAGTGGAACAGCAACAAAAAAGGTAAGCATAAAGAGAAGAGAAGTGACAGGACACCTAGACATCTCTAAGGTGCAAATGTTTATTGTAATTATTTGTAATGTAGTAGTTCTTTTGAAGAAACAGGGAGAGCTATTAGCTGGTACTTTCCACAGAAGATCATTTAAGAAGGGTTTAGAGAAGGATTTTCAGTCTAACTACAGTCCTAAAAGGAGAATCACAACAGCACTCCCTCCTCCCTGCTCAAGCTCTCATTCTTTAATCATCTATCTTCAGCACAGCACGGGATACATTTTCAAACTGCTCTGCAGGATTTTAGCCATGCGGCTCCCATTGTGTTTAATGGGAATCCTGTGGACAGAGCTCTGTATGTGGCTTTCAAAATGTACTCCAAAAATCTCTAAATAATGCACTAGTTGAACATTACCCTGTTTTCTTCTCACAGGACAAGACTAAAATGAAACAAAGGTTAGGTCATTTATAAAAGTACTATTTATTGGGAAGCTCATCAATGTCTCCTATAGAGATATTTATCCTCTGAAAAAATATTTTACATGACTATTTAGGATTTACTTTTTCCATAATCTCTAAAACAGAGAACAAAACCAACTCAAATCACATTTGCTTCAGAAAGAAGATCCAGCAGTTAATGCATCAGCCTAAGATTCGAGAATTCCCTCTTTAAGACTTTGTACTGTCACAGGATACCTTTGTGGCTTTGTTTCAGATTTTCCTCTGAAAATGGATTTAACAGTTTCTATTTCATAACAGCTTTATGATGACAATAAATACCAGTGAAGCATTAATCAAAGATTCATCAGATACAGAAAAAATGCTCCAATATTAACTCCCTCTCCTCCCTTCAAGGGGAGGGCTTTTTTGCCATCAGAATAACATGAGATAACATGAAAGTTTTGAGAAATGTAAAACCTTGCCACCCGTGCTCTATAAAGAAAAGCCCTTAGTTTCTGTGCTATCACCTTTCAGAAGCGGCATTCAGAATAAATACATGAAAATGCAATTTTAATCAGCTTTCATGCACCCAAATAGCAGATCATATTCCATCACCCTTTGGAATATGAGCCAGGTAGGCTCAGCTACACAAAAAGCTTCAGGGGTTTCAATTTCAGGGAACAGATCCTCAACCTTCTCAACCTGTGCAAAGCAGAACAGCGTTACTGCTGAGAAAACAAGGCTATAGTTTCAATAGGCAAAAGTTTAGCCAAGGAACAGCAAACATAACATATAGAGCCTACATTTCTGGCTTCAGAAATGAAAGTTAGATGTAATATTAATAGCAACAGTTTACTACAAACCATTACCTTATCCATGCAATTTGTGCTACTGTGAAAGTGGAAGATCACCTTAGGAACATACACATTTATGTTTAGATTTCTCAGAGAATCGGGCTCGGCAAATAAAATTCTTCAATCATAAACTAGTTAACCTCTTTTTTTTTTTTTTTTCTGGAACTTACAGAATAGATACTGGACATGAAGGTGTTCTATGAAAAATTTGGGAAATACCCCTAACACAAGTTCAGCACTTTGCAAGACAGAGTTTATGTCAGTGGAATGCTGAAAAATTAGATGACACTAGAAACTACTATGTCTACCAGCCTCAAACTGTACCGGCATGAATTATTGCAAAATTGAATACTTTGGGCAGAAGTCATTCCGTTGAACTTAACAGTTCATTTCATAGAATCAGGGCCTTTGTGACTTAAGTGAACAGACAGCATGTATTTTAGCTAATCTGGTGGAAACAAACCCTCACAAGCCTGCCTTACTAAGAAATAATTTAGTAGTTCTCCTGAGGGACTTTTTTCCCCCTTTAACCAAGAATCAAGACAAAGAAAAAGAGCCTTTTAAATCCTTAATTAAATATTATAAAAAGTTGAAAGAAAACAAACATTATCTTGTAATACACCATTACAATGCAGGAGTCCTATTTCTGAAAAACCAATTTAGATATCCATGTCCAGGAGGGAGAAAGGGCAATAACAATAAAAAAAGCCAGAATGATACATGAAAGAGAGGCTGGGTTGGACATGCAGGGAATGCAGGGGAAGTGCTGAGCAGCTGAGTCTCAAAACTTAAAAATTCCATTTGTTCTTCAGAAAGGAAGGACAGTTTACCTTCATCATAAGTAAAAACACTAGATTGGGCAGGAAATCTTGTGCATGACAAGGGATTCTATTAATGGGAGAAGAAGCTACACCATGTTCCTTTATACCCGTAGCTGGGCAGGGGGAAAGGCAGGACTCTCACCCAGTTCCACAAAGGCAATGTCACCTGTGGGTACGGGAGACATCTAAGACTCCTGCTCAATCAGTTACAACGTTAAGCAGTTTCATAACACAACAACAATAATTCACTTAGGTTTAGGTTTGAAGGTTTAGGAAAAAGATCATGCTTATTACAGATGTGACACAGAGAGGCCCAGTCAGCACTGTGCCCTCCTGCTGCCCCAGAGAAGCTGGGCAGAGGCGCGCAGGGTGGGCTCTGCCTAACAGAAACCAGCACCTTGCCAAAAAATCAAATCCGGACCAGACACTGGTTTTGCAATCAGTGCAGGGCTTGTAGAGTAGATCTAGCTGCTGGTTATCTTCACTGCAAAGACAATGCTACCTAACACAAATGCAAGTAACTTCATCTGGCAGAATGACTAATACTGGCATTGACTGTAAAATGAAACTAAAATGAAACTGAATTATTTTAGAGTATCCATTTTGACTTTATTTTTAAAATAACTGCTCTAACAGTAATTTGTAAATTATCCATATTTGCCTACTTTATTTGTGTCTTCTAAACAGCATTTTTATTTCAAGATTATTATAAATAGCACTGGAACAGGTTGCCCAGGGAAGTTGTGGATGCCCCATCCCTGGAGGTGTTCAAGGCCAGGCTGGATGGGGCTTTGAGCAACCTGGTCTGGTGGAGGTGTCCCTGCCCAGGGCAGGGGGGTTGGAGCTTGATGATCTTTAAGGTCCCTTCCAACCCAAACCATTCTATGATTCTATGATTCCCTAAAATAAAGATACTGACAGTCTTTGTATTAGCACAGTGCTAGCACGCTACTTTTATACCTTTGTTAAACTCATTGCTAATGATTCATCCCAAAGTAATTATAGATTACTAAAGGAAGTGTAATGGATTTCCTTAATCTTCATCATCTTAAACCCTCATTCGTTGTTCAAGCCACTGAGCACATGGTATGTTTTGAGAAATTTCTTGGCCTGCAAATGGCATAAACTAAACCTGCTAAAAAAATGAACTTATTGTTTGGAAATGTAAAAATTATAAATTCAACAATATTTGGAATTGCTGAAGGAATATAGTAACTCATTTTGCAATAAAGGCCACACTCTTCTGTAAAACACAGGCTTTTTTGTTTTGAAATTTACACTGACGCATCTCCAAATGGAAAGTAGACTCCTGGGAGGAGGAGAGAGAAATCTATATCTGGTGGGGTGATCCCTTTCAGCATTTGACTCCTAACACTGTTTGCTAAAGACAAATCTTTGAAAATTTGAGCAAATACATCTTGATTTTATAGATTATATCCATGCCTCTTTGAGCAAGTGGAAAGCTTACAGATTTTGAACTCTTTTGGGAGCAAATCTTTCAATCACTAACAAAAAAGAATGGAGAGAAAAAAGCTATTATTGACTTAAATTGCAAGCAATCATCTACTCATTTCATTACTGAGTATTATTTATTATTTATCAGAGGCTGCTGTTGATAAGAGAGTTTTTTTAAGGACCTGCTTACAAACAATATAAAGACAAATACAAACTGGAGGAATCTCAGTGTTAGCAAACATTAAGAGCTGAAAAATAGCTAATACACCTTAAAGATTGCATATTATCAGTAGATCTAAAGGAAAAATGTACCTCTAGTACAAATGTGCCTTGCCACAAACAACAGTTTTCAACTGTGAATATAAAATTCCCTTTTCCTATATTCTGTAGAATACCTGATGATATAAAGATATCTCATATTCCTTTACTTTTATTATTTAACTTAATTCACTATTATAATCACACAGTTAAAAAGTCAAACATAATTTTGAGTTGTTCTAGGCGCCAAGAGCTAATAATGGGAATCTGCACCTGAACAGTATCTTATATGAAGAGCCTCCCATTACAAAAGTTTTTCAAAACTAGTAAGTGGACCGTAAATGCTGTCTTTTCTGAGACTACTTTAAACAGGCATAGCTGTCACAACAACAAATTTCCACCTTGGGAAACCAAGGACATTTTAGCAAGCCTTATGTTGCGCAACCACGAAACAAGACATCCAAAATCATTCAGCACTTCTTACATTCTGTGTTTTGACCTAAGAGTTTTCACACTTTTGGTAAAAATATAAGGCACAGGAAAAGTCAGGTAACTGGCCTAGAATCAGTCAGTCAGAAGGGTTCAAATTTCCTTTCAGATTTCAGTGACGGCAATATCTGGCTGGGTTAATAATTTAGTCAAGAACAAAGGCCAGCAGCCCAGATTAGTCCTTTATTACCAAAACACACCAACTATAATTTGGCTCTGATTTTCTCTAGTAATATGAAGGCATTCTTTTATATTTTAGTTCTTTATGTAGACACAATACGAACTCTATGGTTTGGTTTAATCTTTGCTCTGTAATCCCAATATTTATAGAGCAATATAAAGGTGAATTAAAAGGTATGTTTGTCTAAGCATTAATTTGCTTCTATGGCTTTCCCTAGCACACAAACAGCACATGCAGAACAGAAACAGAAATAATAAACAAATAAGAGTTAATTATTTGTACTGTCTTAGTACAGCTACAGATAAAATCACAGTATGAGAGAAATGTACATAAAGAATCACAGGGAGGTTGACTGACAAAAAAAAGCATGTTTCTTTGAAAGTTCGGAGAATTTTTTTTACCAATTAAACTTGCAAGTAAGTGTGACAATCATAATAAAGTCAGATGCATGCCTGACTGGGTATTTGCCAAGCTGACAAAGATTTACCTCAGTCAGAGCAACCAGCCAGTCATTACACAGAGGGAAGAAAAGCTACAGACAGATATGAGCTCCCACAGCATCCTCACCACTAAGCTTAGGAAGTGTGGGTTAGATGAATGGACAGTCAAGTGAACTGAAAACTGGCTGAAAGACAGAACCCAGAGTGTTGTGATTAGGGGCACAGAATCCAGCTGGAAGTCTGTAACAAGTGGTGTTCCCCAAGGATCAGTACTAGGTCCAGTCCTCTTCAATATATTCATCAATGACCTGGACGAAGGGATGGAATGTACCCTCGGCAAGTTTGCTGATGACACAAAACTAGGGGAGGTGGCTGACACCCCAGAAGGCTGGGCCGCCATCCAGCGAGACCTGGACAGGCTGGAGAGTTGGGCTGAGAGAAACCTAATGAAATTTAACAAGGGCAAGTGTAGGGTGCTGCACCTGGGGAGAAATAACCCCAAGGACCAGTACAGGTTGGGGGCTGACCTGCTGGAGAGCAGCTCTGAGGAGAAAGACCTGGGAGTTCTGGTGGACAACAGGATGACCGTGAGCCAGCAATGTGCCCTTGTGGCCAAGAAGGCCAATGGCATCCTGGGGCACATCAAGAAGAGCATGGCCAGCAGGTCGAGGGAGGTCATCCTGCCCCTCTACTCTGCCCTGGTGAGGCCCCATCTGGAGCACTGTGTCCAGTTCTGGGCCCCCCAGTTCAAGAAGGACAGGGAACTGCTGGAGAGAGTACAGCAAAGGCCTACAAAGATGATTAAGGGCCTGGAGCATCTCTCCTACGGGCTTTTTAGCCCATAGGACTTTTTAGTCCTGAGAAGACTTAGGGGGGGATCTAATCAATGCTTACAAATACTTAAAGGGAGGATACCAGGAGGACAGGGCTGGTCTTTTTTCAGTGGTACCCAGTGACAAGACAAGAGGAAATGGGCACAAACTTGAGTATAAGAAGTTGCACCTAAAGATGAAAAGGAACCTCTTTACTGTGAGAGTGGTAGAGCACGGGAATAAACTGTCCAGAGAGGTGGTGGAGTCTCCTTCTTTGGAAACATTCAAAACCCACCTGGAGAAGTTCCTGTGCAACCTGCTATAGGTAGACCCGCTCTGGTTGGGGGGTTGGACTAGATGATCTCCAGAGGTCCCTTCCAACCCCATATGATTCTGTGAGCTGCACCACCAGATTTAACTGCTAGAATATTCACAGACCCATTATATTTTTCATGCTCAGCATTTAACATGTATGCCTGAATATTATTCCCAAGAGGTTGTTTTCAGTTGAGAAACCACTTAGATTCCACAAAGGACAACAACATAAAACCAGGACAGGCAGGTAGTATCTATCAAAATATCCTGTAAGGGTGCCTGGTCTTTAACACTAAATCAGACAGACAGTATCATTCCTTACGTTGAGCTATTTGCAGTGTCTAACTTAGATATAAATTCAGAGTACTTAAAACTTGTGCATGTCTCTACATTGTTGCTAGATTACTGCAAACCACAGTCTGGGCACCAGCACTGGATGGGTGTGTAATGTCAATGGCGTGAGCACCTTCCCCCTGCACTCCCCAAGGTGTGACTAGGCTTTACATGCTTTAGATTAACCTGGTGTTGTCCCCACAACACACAACTGGATTAAGACAGCAGTTGGCACCATGAGTTCAGGCTCCTCACCAAACAGAGATTTTTCAAAGGCAGCATTATTTACAAGCAGGTCAAAACCATAAAACAGGCTGATGGACTACGGTCAGTTGAGAATAAGATGCCTTACTCTATCCAGGGAGGCATGAAACAAACTGTTTCAGAGCTTTAAAAAAATACCAAAAATCCAAGCTCATGAGGATATAAGGTGATAGATGGTGTAGATGGCACCCAGTAGGAAAAGAAAGTTGAATTCAGTTAGAATTTTACAGGATTACCACATACAGGTAGGTAATCTGAAAGGCTCTTCTGTTCAAAGAGTCAGAACCAGAGCTTACACATCCCTCTCTACACGAGGTACTTAAGGAAGAAGAAGGAGAAATCCTGATTTGAAATTTGCTTTGATACTAGCAGCCTGCTCAGATAGGATTTTCATATAAATTGCAGCAGAGTGCCAAATATGTAGTTTCTTAATAGAAACAGACATTTTAGAGAAGTGTTGCAAACTTACTGAGCATTATGCAGAAACTTCAGAAGTGGAAGGAAAACTGAAACAGGTCACCTAAAAGGTATCAGGGTGTGAGAGTCCCTTTTCTAGTAATGCTCAAGAGGAAAGTATCATCTACAGTTACAGTATCACTATAAGTTAACGTAGAACCACCAACTATAATTGCTTTGGGAAAACAGAAAGTATAATCTCCTTTTGAACTGGGCTTTGGAAACTTATGTTCAGTATAGATCTAGGATAATGAATATTTTATGACATAATATTGTGCTGGGTTTAAAACACTTTTCCAATACACAGAAAAATTTTTTTAATTTTTTTAAAAATTAAAAAGATATTTCATTGGCCAGTAGAAATGAACAGGTTACCCTCAGTCTAAATATACATAAACATTGGGAATCCATATATAAAACCTGTTTTTTAAAAAATAATATGAACCATGCTATAGGAATGTGTAGTAAAATATAAATGTGAGAGTACTATAAATGTGAAAGGCTGATTTTGAAGAAAGCTATTTTAAAAATTGCAATGCAGTCAAGTTATGAAAGTTGAATCTAAACCTTGACCAAAAAAAGCCAGTTCTAACCATTAATTATTTTTGAAATAGCATGGGAAAAAATTTATCTATATCTATTTTTTCACTGGTGTTTACTTTAGGATGCAAAATTTTGCTTGAGGTTTTCAAGCCATGTAGACTGCACAGATTATACTGAATTACAACACTCATGCTTTATTAAAAGTCTCAAGTATATATACTAATGAATGGTCAGCTCATATAAAATTTATGTATTTCTGCCCACACATTGCATAAAATTAAGATAAAATGCCACATATATAAACGAACGATAGCTAAAGTTTTATGAACTATAAACACAAGGTCAGTAGCACTTCAGTTCTGCAAGATAAATTTGACATTTGCACAGCGTTGTGAATCACAACCAGAAATGCAATGCCTAGGGAATATAAGCTACCTATTAAAAAAATTAACAAAAAATACAGCAAATCACTCTCACATGGAATTCCCAAATATTGTACCACTAAAAGCTAATGCTTCTTTCAGCTACTGCTGAAACTGTACCATCCTCCAAAGAATGATGAAATCATCTTCTGAGCCATGGTCTTACAAAACGATTTTCAATACTTGTATACAGACTTTTTATATTTAGTAATATAAACTTTGCTTTAACCTACTGGTGCCCATTTTTGTCACTTTTCTTTTTTCAGGAGGTCTCCATGCTCAGCACCATAAGAAGGCATGCCTTCCTGTGGCAGTATTTTAACAATTCTGCCATACACCGTATGTCTAAATAGCGACAGGAAAATTTCAGTCAGAAAAATTGTTGTACTTTAAATAAAAATACATGCACATAAAAAGATGATTTAATTACAAGGAATATATTTACTTTTTTGTCTGAGTTTTTTGGTGAACGTGTCTGCATTTAGGTCTTTGTATTTCGTGATGCAACAGGAATGACAGACAGAGGGAGCTACTCATACGTGTTGTTAAAATAATTGTCTAGTTCAGGCCATCTCCTAGAACACAAGTAAAGTTCAAAACAATTCCCCAACTTTCTTCAGAAAGTTCAAAGCTAGAGGTGGATGACTGAATAGATAGATTCACACAATGACTATTGGAAAAAAAAGACAATGTTCAACCAATATACAGTATCTACAATGTTAAACTTGTGAAAGACACAGAGGTGAGGCAAGATACTACATGGTTGAGGTTTTGTGGCATTTGTGCCATGTTAGGAAATGTTGGGTCTTTTCTTTCTTTTTTTTTTTTTTTTTAAGAAAAATTTTTTAACTCTACCTTTGCTACTTTAGATTTCATTGTCATTTTGACTGAATGTTATTTACACTATGACATTTGTTTTTTTTTTTTTTTTTTTTTTTTTTTTAAGAAAAATCTTTTAACTCTACCTTTGCTACTTTAGATTTCATTGTCATTTTGACTGAATGTTATTTACACTATGACATGTGCACATTATCAGTGCGGCTCCAGGGCTTGCTTCTTGGTGCCCTATTTTTAAATCTCAATAGAATCTCAGTCCCTGTGTTAGATTACTACGTCTAGTGCTGGTACTGCTACAGACATGATGGGCAGATTTAATTTCCTCAAATCCTAACCTATCCCGAATTTTCAGATGAACTTAATGTTTAATTAGAGGAAAAAAAATGGCAGAGAAGAAAGAATTCCCATGAATATAATTTCTAAGATACTGCTGGACATTTTTCGTTAAATATTTTGAGTGCTTTTATTTCTACAGTTAACTAAATGGTATCTCAGAGAATTAGTGTTACTTTACAAGAACTTATGATCATTTTGGTTTAATTGTTGTGGTTTTGTTTGGTTTTTTTATCTAAGAGTCACTGATGCTATCCACCACAATAAAAAGCAAGCTTGGTGATCTTAAAGCAATATTTTTCTAACTTCTGAACTAGATAATACATGCATACTTTACTTAGGAACACTGAATAAAAATCTCTTCATAAACTTCAATACCACATCCTCCAGGAGATGCTCTGACAGCCTACTCTGTGTTATCCTAAAGATTTACTTTGATTATCACTTTGTTGAGGAATGCATTATTATGGGTCCAGTCCAAGGAACAGTCAAGTACAAATTTTCAAAGTTTACAAATTCACACCAATTTAACCAACAATTCACACCAGTTTAACAGTAATTTACAACTTTTTAAACAGAGAACCTTCTTTTTTTGCTGACTTGTTTTGTTCTATACATCCCATTATGAACAGACACACTTAGATATTACTCATAAGGAGCACCACAGAAGCGATCACCAATACATAAATGCTTTAGGAAGCTGATACCTATTCTATATTCAGCTTTCACTTTTATAAGCAAATATTGATTTACTGAATGTTAAGTTTACTAAAATGCTTTAAGAGCTCAAATGCAAGAGGAAAAACTTTTGGTCCATTCCCAGTCTGTGGTCACAGAGCGTTATCCAACCTTCCTTCCTCAAGCCCACTACTCACAACTGTCCTTAGGAAAGGCTAATTGGGAGCTGGAATCAAGTGGATATTGCTGAAAAGTATGGTAACAGATGACATAAGCACTCCAGAAATATTTCCAATGTCATTAACTCTTCAAAACTGACAATCAACAGAGACATAACATCTACAAATTGCAAGCAGCTTAAAAATTACTGAAACCTTTTGTATCTACCCTCCTTGTGGGGAATATAATCAAATAAATTCAGTTGTAATTACATGCGGCTCAGATTCAATTTAATTTTAATTATTTGAAATGTGTACACACTCCAGGAAAACCTCATTAAGATGACTCAGCCAGTCTGTTTTCAAATGGGACCGGTAAGTCAACATTTACGATTATCTAACACAACAGCCATCCATTCACTCTAATGGTTCAGATTAATCAGTTATTACAATCAATTCAAATCAGTAAGTAATAATGAATAAAATTGATCTCCGGTTGTGCAAGGAAGATCTCATCTTCCAAACAAGAGAAAGACACTGCTGGAAATTTTTGTCTTCCTTGCTGCCACCTAAATTATGATAGCACATTATATTGTGGGGATGCTATCCCCATTGTTGTCCTCAAACAAAACAGATTTTAATTTCTTTGGATTCCTACTAGAAGCAGAGTATTTCATTAAAGAAGAACATTTTGACCTCAACTCAACAGCAATAGGTTGATTTTAGCATACTGCCTATCTGCAATACATTAAACAGCAACGTCTTTCTATTTTGCCCTAAGCAAGAGTACAATCAAATGTTGTTCAGAAAAAAATCCTTCATGCATGGCTGTTATGTTTTTCCTTTTTCCCTCTCCCCATGTCTTCCTCTCCCCATCTTAAACATTATTTCTCTCTTTCTCTGAGTAATTCTTGGAACACAAGACTAAACCACTGCTGAATAAACAGCAAGTGTCTGTGACACATTAGTGTGATTAAGGGGAACTTTTGAACAATGAAATAGATTTTTCTTTTAATCTTTACATCTGGAGAGCCAAAATATGCTTCTTTTCCCCCTACCTGGGATATTTTTGTAACATCAAAATCATTAGCATGCTAAATCTGCTGGTTTGATGACAACAAATGTAACAAGACCTCAGGCATGAAGAGGAGCCCATTGTACAAAAGCACTTCTGTGAAGTCAGCCAAATCTAAATCCTGGGGTTCAGTGGTAGGTCAGTACACAGCTCTTTCCACTCCAAGTAAACAATTGAAAAAGAAATCAGCAATATCTGAAAACCTTGTTTGAAATCCTTATTTAAAATACATTATTAGTAAACCCATCCCTTTTATTCACGGAATCCCTCTCAGAAGTATCACCAATCATACTGTCCATGTATTATTGCTACGCTTTCCTGTATTAGTCACAACAGATACTTCAAAAAATTATTCATATATTAATTTCCCTATATTCATATATTAATTTCCCTAATTATAATGAAATTTCATTCTAACAATAAAAAAAAAAGTTCTTTTATTCTCAGCCTAAAATTCACATAGAATTAAGATGAAACAATCATAGAACACTTCACTGTCATTAGCTGGCCATTAGCTTCTCCAAATCAACATCCAAATGCTGTATCACCCACTTCCTACATCTCATTTTGGCCCTTTCTTGTCTGGAAGCTCTCAGCTCATTTTTCTATCTTCAACTTTCACTTTTTATTAATAGAGTCATTGGCTGGAAGCCATTTAAAAAGTTCATTTTTTGCCATTCCCTGCAAAGTGTCTGGGTGATCAGTTAGTTTCTGGAAGAGTAGCTGCCCTGATAACAGGTGTTAGGTGACGTAACTTTACTACCATGGCAAGTATCTTGCAGTAGCAGTAACTTCCATTTAAAAGAAAAGGAGTGTGAGTTTATGTCCTTCAAATTACAAGAATCAAAGTATTTAGAAAGGCAAAATAGTTACAGCAATTTTTCCACTGCTTATACATAGAAATTCAAACGCTGCATCTTCCCCAGTGACATTGGCAGTTCTGACAAACATTCAGAGACTGTAAGTTTAATAAATATTCGCACATCTGCATTGCTGCTGCACATGAAAACTTTGTAAGACTTTTAGAAAGCAACACACTATAAATTAGGGGAACAATAACTTTAATTTTGTTCCATGACTAAGTGTGCCCAAGTAATGCTTTTGTGAAGCACTAACATTATCCCACAGCAACAAATTGTTAGAAAATAAATAGATCTTAACCAAGTACTTGAACTAAATATACCATAACATATATAGTTAATAAGGTTCAGTGGTTAAGCAAGAATAGTTATCTCTTCACTGCACCTATCATCTCTTGTTACTATTCATGTCATTACTTAGCTGTAGGTCAGTCAAATTCATTTTCCCAGGGTAATATTATAACCTCACAGGTATTTGAAACAGGCATAATAAAACAAAAAGGTTAATTGTGCATTCTGTCAGGACCATGTGGCATCAGGCCATGACCATCGTTTGCCTGGTAAATCTTACCTCGGTTTTCTTTGCTATTAAAACTCTCCCTGGCTGAACGATAATTTTTCATTGTCTAAACTGCCTAAAAGGGTAGGTTTCAAAATAAAGTTTCAGGCTCTTTTGCTTATACCTTGGTTTAACTTTCTAAAATACCTAATTTTGGCAATGCTTTGTATACTCTTACAGCTCTCACATCTCCTAATTATTTAATATTATTTGGTTTTGTAGTTTAAATGTATTATGAGACTAGTCCCCTTACTACATGGTTACAAGTTGGATCCATAAATGGGCTTGTACGTCTGAGACAGAGAGCTGGGTCTTGAGGAATCAGAATGGAGAAGAGCAGCACTAGAGTTTTTGAAGAGCACCAGATGTGGTGCACGCACCTGGAGTGCAGCTATCACTTATGCTAAGGGCTGAAACTGTCTTAAAATATAGTCACAATAACCATATTTTATGGGGAGAGAAAGGTGATGTTGACTTTTATGTTACACTTCTGGCATCAGAACTCACATTCAACAACAGGCCACTGCCAGTGTGAAGAACAGCACGAAGGGTCTCTAACGGTTGGGACACCCACCTAGGAGATGTGGGCAATTTTTATCCAACGACTGCACAGTTACAGGGATGCATGTAAAATGAACTAATTCCAGAAGGAGCCCAGCTTTAGGGGTAAAGAGCAGAATATTTCCATGAGGAAGCCATCCAGGTGCCAGTTTGGGAACACCCTCCCGAAAGACGGCATAAAGCAGCCAAACTTCCTCAGTCCAAGCAGTGTGTAGTACTGTGCCTTCCAGCTCTGCCTCAAGTGATACCTTTATTAAACAGTCAGAAGAGAGGACCCTCTCCAGCATCATTTCTTCTTCCAACCAGTTTAAAAGACAAATTTTGAGCAGTTTGCCCATAGCACTGGTTTTCATGCATGAGCTCTATGAAGGGATATGGTCTCCCTCAGCTCTAGCTGGTTTCTCGTTCAGCATGAAGGCTTTATGAATCACCTGTCAAAAGCACCTTTCTCTGTGCATTGCAAAGGGAGCTTGAGCACCTAATTTTGGCTTTTTTATTCCCTCTGCAGGTATGTTTTTATTTCACTGGAAAGTCCTTTACTTTTTCTTATTACACTCCAACTATTCAACAGACAGACAAATCTCAGAGAAAGTGGAACTAATTTGTGCCTGCGTTCCTTAAAGACAGCAAATGCTTTCTAACTCCATTTAATACGATACTGGGTGTACAGGAGCAGCTGGGCAAGGATATTAATATTATCGCTCTGTTCCAGTAATTAATAGCAACTCCCCTCATAACTCTGATAAGCTAGGAAACACATTTCATTTCTTGTCCTTTCCTGCTCATGAAATACTAATGGAAGAGAAATAAGTACAAGACTCTGGCAGTGACCTTGTATTAGGATTGCAACTCCTTTAAACTAACCCAGAATGAGTGTGGAGCCATTACAAGTCTCCAGCAGTAAATGGTATGGGACGCTCCCTAAAAATTTAGAGAGCATGCAGCTCAATGAGGCATTTCAATTCGATCACAACACATTATTAATGCCAATTACAGCATGAAAGATGCTAATGCAAGGTACTTCAGAGACTAAGCAAAACATAGATCAATTTTGAAGACAAGTTTTGTCTAAATTACCAGCTTCCCCTCCCAAACACAGATTTATCTGTTGAAATTTTGCAGCCTGCTTCTTTCCCTGTCACTTTCAGAGGTACCTAGAGCCACAGAAATGGAAAGTTAGGTACAAGCTTCCCTCTCCAGAAGAAGAAACAAATCTCTCCTCTTACTCTCTGTGGAAGAGTGACCCCCACACCCATGTGTAGCTTGGGGAGGGGTGTGGAACAGACAAGACAGACACTGCCCGAGTGACAGTTCTTCATCTCAGTGATGCTTAGACACTGCTGCCTGGAGAGATACTAATGCAGATTGATAGACCAGAAAGACAGTGTATGTTGAGAGCAAGGTGTATCTATGACAGAAAAAGGCATAAAACTCCCTTTAGATCCTGAAAAAACTTATAGAAAGAAATACGCTTGTCAAGTGTTAGACCTTAAGATCCTCAGAAGATGGTACATGAAATTTTTTGGTAGCTTAAGAAAACTGTCATTGGCCAAATACACATGAAAATCATATAATAAAGGAACAAGCATGTTCAGTAGTAAAAAGAAGCTAGTAAAGAAGCAGAATTTTGTTTTATGTTTCCAGTGGGCTATTACTAAACAACATCATAATGCGTTTAAAATTGAAGTTCTCCCAGGAGTGTTTTTTTTAGCTTTTTTTTTTTTTAATTAGAAATAAAGGCATATAGATGCTGATCAGCAACTTAAAAACGTTTAAGTCCTTGGAAAAAACCTGGGGATTTTAAAACAAAAAGCTCGATAAACCTTTTAAGAAAGACATTAGGACATTACCAAAGAACATGCTGAGTCAAAACACCTTTGATTGCTGCATGTTCTCTTGGTATTTATTTGGTTTGTGGTTCCTGCTGTAGGAGGGCCATCGCTAGCAAATCAATCAAACTGCTAAAGGAATAAGATGGCCTCTTCCAATAAAAGCAAACAGAAGTTCTCATTAAAAAGCAAAACAAGACACAAAGGTTTGACTCTCTCACTCTACATAACTCCACTACCCAGTGCCTGCCAACCCATGAAACAAGTTTAATGGCACAGACATTGGGCTCAGGCTACACTGAGCAAATCCAAGTAAATGGAAGAAATTTTACTTGTCAACAATATCCTGCTCATCATAAGGTACATGAGATCAACAAGTTGTTGAAAACCATCTAAATGGCCAATAAGGTTTGAGTAAAATATTTTTAAGTAATTTTAACTGCATCTGCTGTATCTGTAACTAGCCATGGGGAAGACACCTGCACCACAGAAGTACGAACGTCTGCTGAAATCAGTGGGAGATTTTTCCTGATACAATAAAAATTTGTTAAGAATATCAGAAATTTAGTAAGGATACCAGCCTCAGATGAAAAATCACAAGAAGTATTCGAGATACCATTTTCTTGTACATGGCAAAGCTTTTGCTTAAGGACTTCTAACAAAGATGACAGTGGGCAGCAAATCAAATGCTAACCATGTATTAACATAACTTACTCCAGCATCAGCCGTCACATTCATCCTCAGCTGGAAGACATTTACTTTCCTCACTTGCAACCTCCTCTCTTTAGCAATAGCCACAGGGCTTGTTACATTCTATATTCACGTATATATTTTAGTAAGAAGACAAGATTCTGAAGTATTATGAAAGGCTGGTTTATGTGCATGTTAATGCATGCCCATGAATTATGTAAGTGCAAGGAGAGCCAAAAAATACATCATAGAATATCTACTTACCTCTATTCACATAATGTCTAACAGTGTGGCTTCACAGTAGAAAGGTGACAGCCACAATTCACACAGTTTAGGTTTTGACTGCTGTTAAGTAGCTTCACGTCCTTTTGCTCCTACGTGCCTGTTGGCAGAAGAGGTCTGCACTCCACTACAGGGGGATTTTCAATCTAAATTAATCAAGTATCAGATCCATAAGGGCAAAACACCAAAAAGAAAGCTCCTATGTGAAATGTGAAATAGCAGTATTTGTTCTTTCTGGTTAAGTATCTTGGTTTATTTTTCTCCAGATGGGCACAGTGGTGCTCAATTTCAACAAATACCTTCCCAATGTCTTTCTTCTGCATGCACTGAGACAACTTCTTGAAGCTATATATGAAACAAATTCCATTTTTACTCTCATGTAGTTTTAGTAACAGATGCAGGCATGTATCTGTCTTTGGAGAAGTTGATAATCCTCCACAAAATCTAAGTATGTTAGGAATTTGCTCATCTATACTGTACTAATCTTCCCCGTTTAGAATTACTGCCTGAATATTTAACTGCAGGACCTTGCAACAAAGAATTTTTCTTGCTTTTTACTGTCATTGTAAGACATTTGACACAATCAACAAACTTTATAGCAGTTACACAAAATACTTTTACCTTTTCACTTGCAAGTGGATGCTGAACAAAAGATACTGTCATGCTTTTTCCTTTTTTCTCATGTGCATATTTCAGCAATTACAAGTTACAGGTATCATATACCCACCTATGGACCAAACATGTAAAATTTTCTTTTGCTTTGTGGGTTTTATCCTTTCAATTAAAATAGTTCTCTAAAAACATCTCAACTTGCTATGCCCTTTACAGACATAGAAGCAGATTTCCTGATTAATTGGAAAAGATCTTGTATGACTAATTGGATAAATTTGGATTTCCCCTATATAGTCTATTCAGTTTTGGAACTGAACACCATCAATTATGTTTTGACAGAGGCTTATGGTCAATGAAGTATCTCCTGCACAGCACTGCAGTATGGAATGCTTAAACACCACATTTTATACTGGGTAGCTTCCTTGCAAGAACAAAAGATATTCATGATATTTTAAGCACATGAGAATTCATCATTGATAGAATTTGGTTTAACAAATGAGTACCTTTAACTCAGGCTTAAATTATGATTCAGAAGATAGATGAAAACTGAAATGCAAACTTAAACCACCGACGAACAGAAAATTCATAATATAATCTCAGAATGGCACTATCAAAACCTGTCCTATTTATAATTCTTTGAGTTGTAAATACAGACAAGTTCTTACAAGTCCAACATGTGAACGCTTAACACATGAGAGCTCAAACTCAGGAAAACAAACCTGCATAGTGATTCCTGTCAGAAACCATTAACTTCACCTGCCAAAAAAGCCACAGTTGTAGCTGAAACAATCCCCCAGAATACAGTTCACCAGTTAGAAAGAAAGGCTGCACACGTAGCACAGAATTCCTCTGCTAGGATTTTACGCAGTGCTGAGACACACAGAAATGCCTATAGATTGCATTGCACTAAGTGGGTGGAACATACCCTTGTGAGCAGCACTGTTAGAGATGACACATGACCAACATTGCCTTTTGTATTAATATAACTCCAAAAGTTGAACTTAAGGGGACTGATGGGGAAGAACATAATTCCTGGAATTAGAGCACCTTATTATATATTTGTACACCAGAAACTACCTGGCAAAAGGAAAGAAAATCCCAGCTGTAAAGAACCTTTAGTCTAAGCAAATACTATCTCAACTCAACTATTTTTACATAGGATAACCCTGTAGATAAAAGACCTCTACTATTTTTGATATCCCTAGATATTACATATGGCCAAGCTTTTAAAAAGATTTTTTTTTTTTTTTATTAGTAGAATCTTCTCAGAAAGGTGCTTACGCAAGCTAGACAAAGAAAGAAAGGAAATATCCAAAATCTCTACATCAGTCTTGTCTTCCCAGAGTACTGGCAGTAGACAGAAAGGAGGATAAAGAGACAGCATTTTTCCACAAACGTACAGAAAACAGACTCCTGATGCCATCACCAGGAAAAACATATTAAAAAGTAGATAGATAGGTGCCTTCAGCTGGCTGATCTAACCAGAAAGAAATTTCATCATTCAAGGATCACTGCAATCAAGCTAATCTATAACAAACAAGCGTTCTACAAAACATTTGATTGGCCTAAAATTAATTACACTCAGCAGGAAGAATTTGATTTATCCAGATTAGTTACTAAAACGCCTGCAGGGCATATAATCTTTCCTTAGAAATTAAATAAAGATATGATTTCAAGTGTCATGTTTTGAACATATAATCAATACTCCCATTACCAAAATTTCGATAGTAAACTTCTTTAAAATAGTAGCTCCCAGTGTAAATTTGTGAAAAATCTGAAAGAAGAGTTGACAGGAGGAAAACCTGCTTCTATACATGATAAAGATATTCAGTTAACCTGGATGGGTATGACTAATCTCATTACAGTATGCACGCATTTTCCAGTGACTTATTAGGAGCTACATGCTATGAAAACACTCTTAAACATCAACACACTTAGCAATGTTTATCCCCTGCAAATGAGAGCACTTCTATTTGATGGACACAATGTTCTACAATAAAAAAGGTCCACACAAAGTCTTCAAAGATGTTTACACTACTGCTTTTACAATAACAGTATCAATGCACAAATAATTTGATCAGCAAACTGACAAAACACAATCTACCACTTATAATTCTTACATTTTTTTTTTAAATTCAGCCACTTGTCTTTTTCATGAAGCATCCATTCAAAAACACAAAAGAGAAGGCAAATAAGGAAAATGATAATGATTATTTTGTTATCTGATCTTGAAATTTAAGACTTCCAGTATACTGGGGCTGGAAAATTAAGTTGCTGATAGTTGAAAAGAAAAAAAACTTACAAACTGATAGATTTTCTGCTTCTTACAAAGATTCACAATACCATATCAAGAACTTTTCACTTTCTAGTAATCTATCCATACAATTTACAAACCCGTGCACTGCCTTTTCCTAAACACCAAGGGTCTTTCTTAAAACCTCAGGGACTTGAAGGCATAGAAACAATTCTCCTTTTTTATTCTACACTAAGCTGAGCAACTTCAGACAGTGGAAGCTAGAAATTTTTTTAAAAATTATGGCTAGTATTGGGTTTATTAGCGTGGGTTTTTAAAAACTGTTGACAACTACACTGTGTCTTTGATGATATTTCTAACTACTAGCCCTTAAAAGAGCAACATGTGATTGAGCAGCAAAAAATCTTAAAAAAATTGTAAATGTTATCTGTAAGAGTGAAAACATATAACAAATTATAAATAGGATAGATGCTTAATGACAACTGTAAAATTGTCTATAAAGAAGGCAATACTTCTAAAGATTCACAGTCAGAGATGCAAATGAGATTGAGCTGGTCAATGTGCAGTCAGTTCTCAGAAGTCATTGTCATGACAGGTTTTTAAATAATAGGAATTTTAAAATTCAAACTAAAAATGGAGAGGAAGGAGAAGGCAGAAGATTAAAATTTGGAAATTAATTTCTAAGTCAACAATACCATTACCAAAACTTGCAAATGAGATTAAGAAAGCCTTCTGGACATTTTTGCTGCAATGGAACTAGCCCATGCTAAATCTATGAAACTATTTTAAATATAACAGAAGTATCTAAACCGCGGGTAAATGACACTTAAATTTGTGGCTTTGCATAAATCGCATAAATTTTATGCACTTTGCATACATTGCATAAATCACACATTTCTACACATCAGAGTTCTATGCTTTCCATGCATGAAAAATGATGAGATTTCACATAAAACACTGAAAGAAGAAACAGTTCTTCAGACCAACATTTACAGTGCTGTAAAAGAGGTCTTAAGACCTCTTCAAATTGATTGCACACAAGTGTGAACTCTATTAGTAATATAATCAGCTTTATGAATTTCACTGTATCATGCATCTTAAATTCTCTCAGACTTAACACAATCAATAAGAAAAGTTTCTCCAGAAAGATGCAGTACCTGCAAACAGCCTCTCTTAGCATGAAATTAAAGTCAGGCTCCTGTGAATAGGCTCTCCCAGGGACACTCCTCTTGTGCATGTTCCGGGACATTGCCAGTTCCTTTTTCTGACTTGGACAAATGACTTCTCACAAAAGGCTACTCAGGAACTGAGCTACTTTTAAAAAAAAGCATTAACGTGGCCCCACACCATGCAGTCAGAGACTCTTCTGCATGAAGCCTTCATTACTCATACATTTCAAATCTGTTGCATAGCACACAGGACATCAAAACTAATCATTCTGTCTGGTCCTCTGTTTCAAAGGCTGCAGAGCCACTGTTTCCACTTGCTACCGGGGAGAACAGGCTTTTTCTTCACCACATGTTTGCTAGTGTCTGACCTACATCATGAAGAAGAATGAATCTTCCACTAATCCACATCCTAATAGCCAGGCTTTCTTAAACCCCAAACAGGAAAGCCAGGCATGTGACAAGAGACATTATTCCTGCCCCCACATTTTATTTAGTATTCTTGCTCCTCAACTTCTTTTTCATATCCTTTTGTTCTCTTTGCAAAAATATATCAGAGTGAATTAATGACATTTATAATAATCTACTATGTTCATAAATTACAAAGATATGATCCACCAGTACTCTGTTTATCAGAAAGCTAGGTATCTCCATTGTAGTTTTTAATACAATAAACCTTTTAAATCAGCTTTAACAGAACTCAATCAGAATGTGCTTACACTAAGTAATATTCTGTACTGCACCTGCAACTTGTTTATTGAAATACTGTCATATATGCCACGTTGAATTTTGAAACTCAAAATTATACAGTGGAATTTTTTTCTTTCCAAAGATTTTCTTCTTAAGCCGATTTGGGAGCCTACAGACTTAGAGCATCAGGTAACTGGAGCTTTCATCTTCTCAATTAATGAGAAGACTGGTGGTGACTGAAAACTTCATTACACTGGACAGACATCTCTGGACGTGGGTATTGAGTATTTTTCAATTTAGGGTTTTTCTTTCCCTTCCTTTAGAAAATGTAATTGCAAAAGGTCTTGTATTATCAGTCACATAGTAGCAGTTAGACCCTGAAGCTTGGAAATACAGATAGGAAAACAGTTTCCTGACACCCTGTAATACTGTTCTCTCCCACCTACCCCGTTTTTCATGTGTAAGCTTAACCTTTTTAGTTTTTATTTATTTATTTATTTTATTAATTCAATGCTGCTTAATAGGCTTATCAACTATTACCTCACTATGCTTTTCAGGTAAGCATTCAATGCCCGATGAAGAATTCAGTCCTATCACACACCTTATGAAGTTCAGCAGAGTCAAGACCGAGATTTTTAGTCTCAGGTATGACATTGTTTTATGGAATAAACACAGATTTACTTTGCAAAACACTATGAATTCTACAGATGAGAAATCTCATGTATAAAAATGTACATATAACTATGACACACACTTTGCTTTTTTTCTTTTCACAGTATTTTCTTCTGCTGTCTCCACAGGACACATGAAGATGGGGAACGAAATTGCAGTCTAAGAGATCTGCTGGTTTATTCGGCTCTCAACTCCCACAGCTGAACTACCCACACTGTAATAAAATCAAGGCTTTTCCCTCTCAATCCTTCACTCGACTCCTAAAAAAGGATGACAAAACGAAGCCTTTCACTTTCTCCCCACCTCAGACCCCCAACACGCAGATATGTATCAGGTGGCAAGTGTAGCCTGTTCATGAGGTTATTTTCTTAAAGAAGAGGAGACCTAGCTGTAAGACCCTTTTCTACTCACATCCCACTGGGGAACTCAATTTTGTTGTTGTAAAACTCCTGGGGAAGCTTTTGTGTCCCTGTTGTGAACACCTTAAGTCTTAAAAAGCATTATCAAACCTAAGATTTTGTGACAAATGTTTGGCCTTCCTTTGTTTTTAAATATGCTTTTAAAAAAATTTATTTAAAGCTCTTAACAAGAAGCATTTTGGTATTTGCTTCCTCAGTAAGCACAAGTTACCTGAATTCACCAATCCTGATTTGGGAAAGGGAGACAAGATGTCAGAAGCATCTTCCCTTTTCCTGCTCAGTTCCCTCAGCATTGGCTGCTCTGGATCCTTTTAAAAGTCAGTTGGCTGGGTCTGAGCAAAAACATGTATTTTCCCTGGTATAATCACTGTCTCTGCCCATAGGTTGCATTTCATAACATAAGCGTGTGACTTTGATTAATCACACCCAATATATGTGGAATGTGTCCTGTGTTTCTAATTCATTAAGAACACAATACCAAACAACATACTGGATTACGTAATTGGAGGGCACTTTCCAGAGGTCCACGAGGCAGATTTTTTATGAGCATACACGTACAACTACTTTGAAAGACATCAGGCCTGATGTCCTGCCATTGAGTATGAGGTTAGAAACAACGGGGGCAGTAGCCACCTGAATCATTGATACAGCTTCCATTAAATGCAATCTGCCTGTGAAAGACATGGTTAGAGTTCATTTGTCCGTTTTCATTTGCACGTCTTTTTTCACCAGGTAGATGGATCAGATTTGCAGTTACCAAGGTTTTCTTCCAGTGTTTATTCCCATTCTATTTCTTAATGCTATCTGTAATTTCACAGCAGTATTAGTTAGTAAATTGTTCAGAATTTCTCTGCTTGCTTAGCTGTAAAACGTCATTGTTTTCATTTAGCAGCTAACAGAGGAAACAAATCCTAAGAGATTTTGAATTATTTTCATAATAGTTTTTTATAGCCAATTAATTTAGATATGGAAAGAATGAAATATGTTTACACCAATGTTTCTTCAGGTCAGAACCAGAAAATCTCAAGCTGAATACAGACTGAGTTATCAGGAAGAGATAATATTGTTTATTAGACTTGTATCAGCTTCTATAACATAAGACAATACCAATCTATACAAATCTTCTCTATTTCTGTGGAGCAGGAAGGCAATGACACTATTACTATCATAAAATAATCTTTCTTCCATTTTTTAAATTAATGTATTTTTCAAATGTAGATTTTAAATTTCTGAAAGTGTGATTATTTGTCCACTAAAGCACTGCTTATCCTCCTAACATAATTTGCTGCATGTTATTTCTGCAAGAGATGCGTGCTCTCCATCAAAACCATTGCTGCAGCTCAAATAACCAAACTAACTTTAAATGAGCTGGCTTAGATCCTGACCAACAGCACCGCATCAAAGTGCTCATCACAGGGCAGGCAAGAGAATATTCATCCAGAGAACAGGCAGATTTGGAGAATTCACTGATAAACACACTATTTCTGGTGCTGTGTTACTCACTGAATGCTAGCTCAGATACTTGCATGTTAGCTGCCATCACAATTTGGACTCATCTCTAAACATTCTGGTGGGAATATTTGCCTTTTTAATTTACCTCTGTAGCTTTGCAGCTTACTAGTTAGCAGTAAAATCAACACTTTTCTTAGAAAATTATAAAAAAGCAGGTAAATCAAGTATGTTCTCAGAACACCTAAAACATGCTCTTGTGCATTCTTACTAGTTTAAGCAATAGTATTATGCACAACACATAGCAGCAGATGTGATTCAGAGGTTTTGCTGCAAAGTATGAATTTATATTAAGAAATAAAAGTTAGAGAATATGATACTCATCTTTTTTTCATTTAATCCCAATTCATTTATTGGGATTAATCATTCAGATTATTCATTTAATCCCAACTATTCTTTTTTTTCCATTTAATCCCAATGCATTTATGAAATTGACAGTGATATCATTTACAGAAAAATAGCAATGTTTTGGTTTTATATAGAAGAAATAAACACAATTAGCACAAGAACTGGCTATCACTTTTTAAATTTTAAATTAATCTCAATACTGTAGACATGAATTTCTGTTACGATTTACATAAGAATATAAGGAGACTAAACAAGATGCTTAAAATAAAATACATTCTCATCTACTATATTTATGAGATTGCAAAATCACTGGCCCACTTCAATTTAAGCATGATAGAATGGAATCACATCCTCAAAAGAATTAGTTAAACAGTCCTAATCCTTCATCTTCTAAATCCAACCTGCCTCTCAGTCTTCATATTGTTTAATCTGAAGAGTAAAGAGGACTGTCATCTAGTTCTCTGAACTCCATGATGATTAACCCTTCAAAATGAGAATGTAAGGCACAGACTGAAGATTGAAAGTGATTAAGACTCCCACATCTGACCCTAGGCAGTATTTTTAACTAGTAAGGTGCCTAACCATATAAGCTTTGCTAAACAACAGCAAATACACAACAAATATCAGTTTCTCCTGGATGCAAGAATTATATATATATATATAAGGTGGCCATTCAGAAACTCAGCTGGGTGGTTTAAGTGTTTTAAGGAGAATCTATATAAATGGAGACTGAAGGAAGAATGGGTAAAAGAAGACAGGGAGGATTTCAGGACAGCAGGAAGAGAAGACATGTGAAGAGATCAGGAAGGAAGACGTATGATGTGAGGCAATATGAACACCAAGGGTGTTGGGAACTTAGCCTGTGCTTCCACCACCTGTAAGGCTATTGCTAGAGAAATCCAGGAATTCACTCTCAAACAAGTCACCTCTAGATGCCTATAGGCATCTTACTGTGTGCCAGCTATATTTCCTGGCAATATTCTCCTCTCATCTATAGTGAGGAACTAAGTTCAATGTGAGGAAAAGTACCTGCTCTAAGAAGATGGCAGTAACAGACATAAAATACCTGTGAAATTGGTAATACCCATCTGAAATACATGTTCAGACTGCCTACCTTCAAGAAAAATTAACTTATATTGCAACAGGCACAGAAAAGAGGCTAAAAAAGATAGGCAAGTTTAATCTGGTAAAGCAAAGGTCTGGTGGGGACAATATCTATAAAATGAACCCGATACAAGAACAAATATGCATAAAGTGAGTAGTATTGTACGTACAACAAATAAGAGCAGTTCAGTACAGAACAGGGATGCTATAGCAACAGTTGGACAGAAGAACTATTCTACAGCGGGTGTGATCAGATTATGGAAGGATTATGTGCCATGATTGCTTCTGAGAAGTGGGGGATGAAGCCTCTTGGCCTAATTTTAGAACCTAAAATTTATGGGCAATAAACACCTGTCAAATTAGTAGAGCAAATCAAGAAAATGGAAAGAGTAAGCTAAATTACCTGATTACAGTATGAATCACAAATTATTCTCCACCACATGCATGTTGGTTTGTATTTATAACTAGATTAATATCCATGCTAAAATGCCAGATTATTGCAAATAAAGACTCCGTGTGTTTTGGACATAAAACAATATTAACTACTCCATAACCTTCATAAACTGGAGGGCAGAGTTCTTAAGAACCTAGACAAAATAATGAAGCAGGGAGTGTTTCTCAGTGCATAGTATTTCATTTCATTAGAACTTCATCAATGCCAATACTACTCCCGTAGCATGTGCCAACCTAATGATAAAAGGTTATTTCACATTTTTATATACTCCAGATGGCAATGATTCAGAAAGAACCTCACTCCTTAGTTCAGCAGGATTAGGAAACCTCTTACAACAACCTCAATTGACATTTCTCATCCTGCCAGCACTGCAATGGAACATGATGCATGTGTTTCACATTGCAGTTGCCAGTATAATTGCCCTATTACAAACATACTGATTGAGAAAATACATATAGCACTGCAATAATCACTAAATATGTCACAAAATATGCAACAGAGGGCTCACAATGAAGTTCAGGCAAGTCTGGAATGGAAAAATATTGCTCGTTATTTTGCAATGCTATAAATTTCAGCAATTCAGCACATGACTACAAGAGCTGAATGAAACCGAGAATATTTAAAGTATTTTTACAACACAAATACTCACTGAAGTATGAAACTAGTGAAACCAGTGACCCATTATTCTTCTCTGTATACACTAACACTGTCTTCAACAAATATTTCAGAGATCCAAATGGCCTCCATGAAACTCAAATATTTTTAAAAACTGTAAGTTTCCCTCATCCTTTATTTAACAGGTTCTACAATAAATTCACACCAAAATAACTTCCTCTCCCACTATTCACTACTATATAGTCTTAGAAAAAATGAGCTCTTTTCTCTGTGAAGGGTTGAGACTAAAATACAGGAACTGAACTTGATAGATATTTGCCTTTTAAGGAAGTAGTTGACAGATTGTTGGTTTGGGGATTTTTTCTCTTCAGTTTAAGAATACAAGCATAGTAGCAGCAGACATTTACAGTATTTGAGAATATTAAGAAAGACATTTGTCTTGAAAGGAATTCATATTCTGAGACACACTTACATTCAACAAGCCACAGGGATGGATCTCCACTGTAGACCAATTTTAACACGGATCCACTTTGTTATACCATAATTGTAACTGTAATTTTGAAGTTAGTCAACTCCCTGGCTTTTTAATCTACTGATTACCTTGCTCTGCCTTACCTGCCTTTCAGAAAGTAGTACAGGTGGTCAGAGCTTTCCAGTTTCTTACTGATTTTTCCAGTAAAAAGGAATATACACAAAGGCTTACTGTTATTTGCTTATCATCTGTATGTGATCTATACGTGATTAGTTTTCTTATAGTTAGTAGAGACAAGCTGGAAGGTACCTGCCAATTGAAGACAAATGGAACACAGCAATAAAACACAACAAATAAAACACAGCACGATCAACTCAGTGCCTCTAAAAAGGCTTTAGGATGAAGGATGAAACCTATAGCTAGGGAGAGAAAAAGGTTACCTTCTGATCAGGTGAGACAGTATATCAACCCATGCCACATCCATTCAATTAACAGACTCTGCAGCTTGCAAACACCGATAAGGGCACCACAACTTAATGATCTAATCTGTATTCCTAGAGAATGAAAACTTAGTTCAAAAAAGCCAGTTTATTTGGATTTCCAATGCAGGCAAAATGTATGGCAGGATGTGCTTTCTCTGCTATGTACTTGCATGAAAAACTAGACAATTAAATCCCACAAATATAGAAGAATAAAAAGGAGGATTAAAAAGGGCTGTGGAAAAAGGTATGTCAAGTTCTAAAATGCAGCAGAACCTCCTGTGCCAAAACAAGAGAATACAGAAATCTCCATCACCTTGCAGCATTAAGCCTCAGCGTCTTGCATCTCTTCCTAACCACTTTTCTCATGACAAATGCAACTCTTCCTCAGCGTGCCACTTCGTCCTTCCTATCTGCAATGGTGGTGAAAACCAAGAAGAGTAAAATCCCTTATCTTGAAGAAAGCAATTGAACTGGGATTCAGTTATCATTAAACAGAATGATGCAAAAGAAAAATCTTCTCCAAGGTGTACGTAAGCGAGGCGTGTGTATCAACAACCTAAAATACTCAGTGTTCTCTACAATGTGACTTCTTCTGAATGGGATTTGTAGCTTCTCTGCATCCTTTTGCAGCATATTCTTAGTTATCTGATTCTCACAAGAGGAGCCTATTGTTTTAGGCAACACAATATTCTACTGACATCCTTTGGACAATGTTTTCAGAATAAGCTATCCGTAGTTACCATCCACATGCTTGAAAGATAATGGATGCTTTCTGAAATACATATTTAATTAATGCTATTCAATGCACAATTTGACAGAAGGGTACCAGTGCCCAATTCGTAAAATTTGAGATCATGAGGCAGGCACCATACATGGAATTAAAACCATGTTACACTGTAACAATTATTCAAATGAGTCTACATTTTCTTACAGTACCTATAAACCGAAACACAGATTATGACCAAAGATAATCACATCACAAACTTTGGCAATGCTTTACAATAAAAGCTATCTGCAATAGTAGACAGTAATTGTTACTAAATTGTAGCAGAATCCCAATGGAGTTAGATATTATAACCATATTAGTCACATAAGTTCAGCATGATTAACGCCGCTGCAAAAAATATCAAGATTTTAAGCAATAAATACCTTCTGAGCAAAGCCCACTGTAATTACTGATGTCCATTCCTGCCATAAGCCAGATACAGTCGATTCTCATTGCATTTTTAGTGCAGACATCTAGCCATCTAGCTCCAAAATCAGGAGCTGATGAGAATCTGGCCCAATTTTCCTTATTTATTTGAATAGTTTGAATGATGTCAGATTACTTAAAACTGTAGCATTTGTCCTTCAATGCCCATTCCTTTCCAGGGGATATTTCCTCTCCCAGGTCTAGATCCAAAGCCAGTGAGAATCCTATACCTTTCATTCAAACAGGAGTGAAGAAAGACCTCACAGCTGTCCTTACTGATACTGATGGACTAAACCCAAGCATCTTTTCTTTTCTAAATCCCCTTTTTCCTCTAAGCAAGTTCCATTACATATATCAAGAAAATGCACAAGCAAAATCCGTGCAGCTGAAACAAACTTCTGATGCCTTCAGGGCATAAATCCCTGCAGATGTACCTGTAGAGTATCTAACAAAATGTAGTCTCAGACTAAGGGATGAATAATTAGAAAACCCAGGTCTAGAAGCCTATACAAGAAAAGCAAATCCCATTCTGTTCTCTTAATGTTTATCATATACTCTGAGAAGAAAAACTCCAGAACGGTGCACACTTAATATAAAAGCTTTTCAGCTTTAAGTATATTCGCTGCAACTTTTAATAATCGTATTTGAAATTTGCCCATAGAGGAAAACACAGACCCAAAACATTTTGATAGAATAAAAAGATTAAAGCTAGATTTTTACGTTGCCCTGTCCAATTTTGAGCATTGACAGACAAATGAACTGCTGTGTGGCCTGTTACATTAGAACAATACTGCAGAATAATTACAAGCTCTAAGATAAAATTAAAATTACTATAATAATTCTCCTGTGAAACAATCCAATCTATGGAGACTACAAATTGCTACTAGGTTGAAAAAATGTATTACCACCTCAAGTCAGGCAGATAAATTATACTATTTCCATTAGTTAGTGTGGGTACTTAAGAGGTTATGCAGAGCAGGATGACAAACTGATTATATTTACAAATTATGTACTGGTCACATTTAAAGACCAACTCTTTATTTGCATACCAGCATCAGAAATCCCGCTATGCAAACTGTAAGTAAAGATACAATTCGACAACAGTTTCTCACTGAGAAGCAAAAGACCCAATCTATAGGGCCCACCTTCCGATACCACAGGTGATACCAAGTTGGGACATCCCTGTGCATGTTCTCCTGTTCTGTTGCCTGTACTTTAGAGTACTTTAGAGAAAGCCTTTTTCTCATCCCTCCCTCATACACACATGAAAAACAGAAAATCTTGCTTTGAAATCTAAGACAAAGGATTCCCCTATTATTCTACTCAGAAGGGTAACATTCAGGATTTCATGTTCTTATCCCCTGTACCATAAATCTGCACATCTGTACTATTTAAGGCACCAAACTCCTCAAAGGTACCTGGAGCACTCCTTTCCTTCTGCCCTAAGTGAGAGCAGAAAGCACACCAGCATCTTAAAAAGAGTGAGCACTTTTACGGATCAGACCTTATCTGCTTGCGATTAGAACAGGAGTGTAGGCTCCCTGGTTTAGTTTGTTGTAAAATTGTAAAGGCAAAATTTAGACTCAGTCAGCCAATGATCCTCTGAAAAAAATCCAATCATGCTCATAAAAGAGAAGTATCACTATCAAGATCATTTGGTTTTATGTCAGCTTTTTAATCATAATTTTCTCTCACACTTTAATTTGCTCTGTACATACCACCATCAATCTGAATATACACCACTGCCCATTAATGATACATTTACAGTTTATAACACAACTTTTATAGTATACCAAAATTATTAATACAAGCCACCTCAAGCATCTAACAGAAAAACAACCACAAAAATCATGATCATAAACTCAAGCTTCTCTCTGATACCCATTAGTAAAGAGAAACAGTCTATAATCTGCAAATTGCGTATGAGATATGGCTTTTAAGCACAGGTTTACAGTCATCTTAACAAAAGGAACCCCAAGTGTGATGAGATCAGCAATTTAAAATGGGATAAATCCATGTTATCTGGGTAGTGACTTAAAACTAATCATAGAATCAGAGGATCAGTCTTAACTAACATTATACATATTGATTTTTAAAATGTGTGGGTTTTTGACTGTCCGAGAGAACTGCTTGCTTTGAAGAAACTAGTCTCAAAGCATGGACAGCACGTGTATGCCTGGCATGAGCACATGTGAGGCTGTCAGTTGTGAAAGGCACACGCAATGGAGGTTTCAAAACATCCCTGTCACTTCCATTTCATATCCTCTCCCCTCCTAAGAAGGGGTAATTAATAAAAGGTAATATTTTACAACACTACAGGGAAGCAGCAGACTTTAAAGAGAGACCAAGTCATCATGCTGGTGTAGAAAATGACTTGGTAAACAATCCCGTAGCTCAAACTGGATTGATGCTTTTAAAAAGAGTCTTTAAATTTACCATAGTCACCCATGACAGATCCTAAGGTAACATCTGTTCTTCACCAGCTTTCTTCTTGCCTGTTCTCCATACCTACTTTAACTTCCCTAATAATTTTACCGGGATATCATTTCCATTTACACAGATCTCTTTGAATTACTGAATTAAAAAATGTAAATGACAACGATGTTTCAAAGGTGACTTCCAGGAGTATATTCTGCTGTAAGGATTCGAGATCTTCATTACCACATTGTCCTTGTCTCGCAGGTACTTCCTCATTTCCTTTTTAATATTCTTTTGTTATACAGATATTATGAAATTAAAACACTATTTTTAAAAGACAACGTTACAAAGACAATCTGAAGTAGAGAATTTTTCCATGTTCAGGAAAGGATGGATCTGGCTTTTATGTGAATCAACTAAACTGAAGACTTCTACCGAACTAAATTTAAAAAGAAAATTCTCTCTTATTTGCTTTGGTAGGAAACATGGCAGAAAGAATTATTGATAGTCTTAAAAGCACATTGTTATTTGAAAGGCCTTTTTTTTTTTTTTTTTGAAACAGAAGAATTACATGGAGCCATTACTATATGCTTCTTCAAAGTACGCAATAGTAAAGTCCATTAACAAGGAGAGAAATAGCATATATAATTGACAGAATTAGGTTGTCTTATAAGCAAAGACAATCTTCTATTTTAATATTTTGAAAGCACACATGAACACACACACAAACATGATTTACAGTTTTATGATTGCAATCTAGACTGAAGCTTGTCACCATTAAATACATTGCCTATTATCATCTTTTCTGCAAAACATTGTAAATTATTCTAATAAATTTGGTTGGTTCCTAACAGGTCAAGTAAGGGATCAACTTCAAGTCACAGGACATGGGAATATCACTATTTTTTTCCATAATGAAAAAGTTTTCCCAAAGCAGATCATCTCTAGCTGCCACTAAGGATGTAGCATCTGATTCTAGCCATGTTCTAACTCCAAAAACCCTTCAAGAGAGATACTACAGACCATTTTTAACCACAGTAGTTCTTCTCTGAGTACATTACATTCAACAAAAAACATCTTCCTGGAAGAGTTTCTCAGAAGCTACTGATTTGAGCACAGGCAACTGAACTGAGCACTGGGACCATAATTGTTTAGTCTTTTTCATGAAGACTATTGTGGAACCATATCTATATTTTACTAACAACAAATCAGTCCAATGTTCTGTGCGCTATTTCTTAGTTATATGTAAGTAAATAGCACTTCTTTGGGACTTCACTCATTCTTCAACTGCCTACACATGTAACTGTCAGTAGTTGTTTAACTGCAGTTGGTGCCTGTGAGTATAATCAAGACATCCTGGCTGAATCTGCTTATCTTAATTCTTTAACAGGTTATCTTTCACATTCTATCTTGCGACCTCAGATTATCCTTGTCAATCTTTATTGGCATATGTGATGGTTGGACACGATGATACCAAGGGTCTTTTCCAACCTGAATGAGTCTATGGTTCTATGTATGCTATTATTTTCCTTTAGGGAAGACTACGGCAGAACAGCTGTTAAGCATTCCTACTTTCTCATCTATTATATGCCCTTCTATCCTCCAAGCTTCCATGTGATTTTCTGTTTAAAATTACTTTTCATCCTTTTATAATCTTTGTTAAAACACCTTAATTCTATATAAATATATCTCATACCTCCAAATAAAGAGGTGACCTAAGTACTGGGGACAAACTTTTTAGCAGGGCCTGTTGTGATAGGACAAGGGTTAATGGCTTTAAACTAAAAGAGGGTAGATTCAGACTAGATAGAAGGAAGACATTGTTTACAAGGGGGGTGGTGAAACACTGGCACAGGTTGCTCAGAGAGGTGGTAGATGCCCCATCCCTGGAAACATTCAAGGCCAGGTTGGATGGGGCTCATTTTCAACCTGACCTAGTTGAAAATGTTCCTGCTCATTGCAGGGGGTTGGACTAGATGCCTTTAGAGGTCCCTTTCAACCCAAACTATTCTATGAAGGAGAATATAAGGGGGTAACCATGCATGGAAGAATCAAGGCAAGCTACGAAGAAAAAGTGATGACAATCCTCCAGTGTAATCAGGACAGATTCCTTCCTGAAAAATGGCTCAGCATTAAGAATATAATGGTGAAAGAAAGCATTTTAAAATATTTTCTTTTAAACCACAGCTAATTAATATAAAATGGCTTGACTTAAGGGAAAAAATAAACTAAGGGAAAACAAATGACTTTGTGCTGATCTTTGCAGATCTTTTTCTGGCAGATCTGCTGATCCTTCTGCTGGTCCTTGGAATTAAGGTATCTATCATGTCTAGCAAAGGAATCTTTTTATGAAATATGTGAAGGAATGTGTTGGTTTGGAGTAGTCTCTTTACCTTATATGGCATCAAGGAATTGCAGAACAGTATGTGACACATCTGTGACTTTCCTGATTTCCCAAGCTCAAAAGAAACCAATCTATGGCAAGTTCCACAGGAAAGAAACAGTACTTTAACTTTGCATGTTCCAATATAATTTTAAAAATACATCTATAAAAACAGAAAACCAGCAATAAGTAACAGAAGTCCTCCTTACAACCAAAGGTCCTGTCCACCTTGGGAACACCTTACCCTACACGACAACGCAGTTCTCAGCAACATTACTCAGTAAATAAAACTCAGCTCCTGTATCAGCACTGTCCTTTCATAAATCTAAACATGTTTTACAATGGAGAATTATCCGTAGCTAGAAATACCTGCAAAAATACGCCTATTATTGTACAAAATAAAATGCACAGAGCCATGAACTTCGACGGGTACAGGGTTTCACAGTACATAAACACCAACCGTGAATCTCAATCTCTTTAAACAGCAGTAGCAAGGGAGTCTGCAATTTCACCAAAATGAGGTTTTCACTGTCCTCTGACATAAAAGGGTCTGTAAACCCAATCACTGCAACTGCACAGGAATCCCTGCTATTACTCTCAAGCACAATATTCTTTGGTACATGCTTCCAGGAGATCTCTCACTTTGGGAGTGAAACAGACATATAACAAGAGCGATCATGGATACGTACCACACACGATCTAATATAGCCAGGTCCTGCTTGGTCAGGACCATGGTGTGGGAGTGCAGAGGATATTCAAATCATCTTTCTATTACAAAAAATTACTGCATGGAGGGGATTATATGCTGTGTGGACAGAGCATATGGGGGCATTGGTAACCTATTGTTAAATTGTGGTGAATATGTTGACATATTGTTTTTAAACTTGTCTTGTATGTTTTAAAATACAGGGTAAACCAAATGATTACACTGTGACCTAGTACTACGTGGGTGCTAATCTATTACAGTATGTAAAGGAAAAAACCTACTATATCGTATTAAATTGTAATGCAGCTATAAAAGAGGAAGCAGAGTACTGCTTCATGCTCTGATAAATCAGTAAAAGGCCATAATAGAAACACAAGTATGATGCATACTGCCAGCATATAAATAAATACAAACCAAACCCTGGATTTTCTGAGCAAACAGATAGCCATGGTTTTGTCTGTGGAATATAAATTACCCATTTCCCTGGACCCCTTGAAAGAAGCTTTCAGAAACTAAGAGCTGCCATGAAGCACCACCTAGTGCATCAGGGTACTGAAATAGGGCTGGCTTTTAATGCAGCTTCAGTGCCTGAAGTCCACAGAAGATTTGGAAACTGCATGTACCTCTATGTGCATCTCTAATAATGCCTGAAGCAAAGCAATCCATTGCTCTCTAAAAGTGTTATCTAAGTCAATATACATCATGCAATATAGTCTGCTACAACTTCTGGTCCTTGCATGACTTCCATGTTTTGAGTTTAGATTGGTTCTTCTGTTCTCTGCAGTCACTCTGACCTCATTGCTCTTGTTCTTTCTCAACTTCTGTATGAAAATACGTATTTCAAACCGATGGTTTCTAACATGAGAATGAGAATTGTAGTTTTTGAGGAACACTGAGATAACGCATTCTTTGAAGATATTTCTTATGTGCATGTACTTTCAAAACCACAGTATGCATATATAGAACGGAAGAGTGGAAAAAATGAAGCCTGGTATGAAAAATTATAAAGTTCTTTTTTTTCTTCTTGTTGATCAAACCACAGGAAACCAGCACATTTAGTTCAAAGCAGACCATGAGCTGAGTGGAGCCAAACTCTCCATACAACTCGGGGCAGCCTCTTCTTTGGGCTTAATTTCAGGGGTTTAGTAAAAACATTCTTTTATTTTCTGCAAGATGAAAACTATTCACACAAAAGCTCCTTGATCTTACTTAAAATAGTGTTTGACACTTTTGAGCAACGATTAGAGATGAAATATGTACCTAAGTGTGGTACATGCACATAAATAAAACTACTAATATACTCACCCCATCAGTGTTAATCTAAAAGAAACTTCATCCTTTTACTCTGTCAATGCTAATCTAAAGACAAGATCGATATCCTAAGCATTAGGTCAAAGCCCTGGGAAAACAGTATTCACACCACGTCCTGGGGCTCAGCAAGTCCAGCCAAGACTGAGCAAGACTTAGCCAAGAGCTAAGCACTCTGCCCAGCAGCTCCAAAGCTGATGCCTGTGAAGCAGGGACCCCCCACCATACATTGGAGAGGGCTCCCAGCACTCTAAGACCCTGGTGGGAGAGACCCCACACTGGAGCAGGGGAAAAAAGTGAGGAGGAAGGAGCGTCAGAGAAGGTGTTATTAGTTCTGTCTTAAGTTTCTCACTATCCTACACTGTTTTTAATTGGCGATAAATTAAATTGATCTTCCTCAAGTCAAGTCTGCTTT
Source organism: Calidris pugnax (assembly GCF_001431845.1). Classification (NCBI taxonomy): domain Eukaryota; kingdom Metazoa; phylum Chordata; class Aves; order Charadriiformes; family Scolopacidae; genus Calidris; species Calidris pugnax. Next base: position 6,468,367 of record NW_015090831.1, on the reverse strand, counting down.
CCCCTGGATGGTAATTGGTTAGTCATCTCCCTGTCCTCATCTCAACCCAGGAGGTGGATGTTTTTTAGTACTTCTCCCAGTCCTGTTGTGGAGGGTAAGAGAGTGGCTGGGTAGGCATCCAGCAGCCAGCCGAGGTCAAACCACCACAACATGTTTGAAGATGGACATCTTATAGCCAGCAGCAAAGGAGGAGGTAAGTGTACAAGTGAGATATGCACCAGACATGCAGCACTTTCAAGTCAGCAAGTTGTGTTTTATACTTATTCACTACTTTACTTTGCAATGTTTCACACAGCCACATCTAATAAAATCAGGCAGTATCTAAAAACACAGGGCAGGATGACAAGGTCAGCCTTTGATATAAACTCTATCTTTGTGTCAATCTGCCTCCCCCAGTAACCCTACCTACAGGCCACTCAGGGAGGATGATAAGAGACTACTGCAGAACTACACAAAAGAGGAGAATTGTAGACAGATCCTTCTGTAACCTTCCCCGGAGACAAGAAGCGAATTCCCATATAGTAATTTATTCATCCCTGCTATGACAGAATCAAAGGAATACCATCAATGGCTGCCAGGACAGCATTTTAATCTCCCCAGAAACTAGATTTAAAAAGTTATTAGTGGTTTAAATTGGCATTCAATGGACACTAAACAAACTGACCAGCCACAGGAGCCACTGAGGTGTTCTACTGGTTTATACTTTCCAGACAGGGTCTCTGCTGGATATGGGTTACCAGTCATGGCAGTGAGGCCACCGAAGTGCAAGCAGGTGGTGACCTCTAGATCAAGCAGTCGTCGTAGCATTAGAAATTACGATGTGATGACGCAACACTAACATGCTGATGCAATGCAAAAAATCTCTTTATCCCAGCTGCTAGGAAAACAGTTGCCATTTCCACTCACCTGCTGTCAAGCCAGAACGGAGCAAGGGGAATTAACAACAATCGGAGAAAACCAAGCAGAATGTGCTTAAACCAACAGCGACACACTCCTTCTATGCGAAGTGTTACCCGATTTGTAGTAGTCATTTCTCCCCTTGTCAGAAGTGACAGGCCTAACCCTCTGGTCAATATTAATGTGAGGGGAATGCTGAAATACAATCTGATGAGAATTGCACTCATCCCATTCCCAGGACCCTGGCAGATCAAACAAGGACCGTTTCCTATTTTCCAATAACATCCATTCTTAAAAGCCCGAGGCAGTTTTCCAGTCACAGACATTGATACCTATAAACAACATCATCTTAACTGAGAGAATTTTTGAAATTTACCCAAAGGGGATTTTAAGATTTGATACTAGACTCTTCAATTACTGTTTATAGATATACTTTAAAATAGTGTGCTTTATTGAACTTGTTTCATTTAGACCAAAATAGTAATCAAAATAACTTAAGTAAAGCTACCTCTTTTACTGCTTTAACATTTAATCCCAGTTTGGAGTCCCATGTACTGCATGCACTCACCAGACAACAATTTCTATTGCTTACTGATGTACAGCAGAGAAATGTAATCAATTTATATCGTGTGTATTAGTGTGCTTTTTAGAGTGATGCTATAAATCACACCTACTGCTTTGGGCAGGGCTGTTACATTTCTGTTCCTACTGTTGTAGGAAGATGCTGAATGGAGGAAAAGCACAACTGAAACCAAGAACAAGAAGATACATAAGACACAGTGCATTTTCTTCTCTAATGTCCGGGATATAAGACACTCAAGGAAGAACTAATGTTAAACTGTGAGCAATCAAAAAAAAAAAAACAATAACCCAAAAATGAACAAACAGAAAACAAAATGAAAAGAATAAGTCTAATTTTCCTCCAGAGCAGGCATAATACTAACCTAAATGGTGACCTGCCAGTACATGCATGACAGTTGCTAATACTCACAATGGTACGGTCAGACTGTGTGACATCAGGCTGATGGGTATTTTTACAGTTAGTGTGGTGGTTTGGGCTGGATTGCCACTGAAATGGACACAGATGATCTCCCCCACCTCTCCCTGGAGGCACGGAGCTCGAACCCACAACCCTGGAGGGGTCTTTGTGCATTTGAACAACATTCACCCATACCTTATCATGCCAAAAAGGGCCTTACAGAATTCAGCAGAACAGCTGCAGCAAAGCAACAGATCTCAGTGGTTTTGAGAATGAAAACATTGAGGGTTTCACCTCAAGGTTAGATTATACCAAGGCAATGCAAAAATAACTGCATCCAACTACAGTGTAAAACCCTAACTTTAGCATTAAATAGCTTTTCTGTAGGATCTTTACACACCTTAAATATATTCACCTCAAATAAAATTAGAAAACAAAATTAAAACTACATGGATACACCACAGTAAAATTCCAAAAAAATAAATTTGGTTTTAAAAGCTCTTTCTCTTTATACAGCAACTGTCACATATTTATCAAACTAACCACTCTGTCACTTTAAGGTTCTGGCAGATTTATACAGATGTTAAGAAAGAGAACGTCGATTTATGACAGAGTCCTAGCCCGGAATATTGCTTACTTGGTAAGACCAGAAACGTCAATCAATAAGAAAAAAACCCTTGCCTTCTGAACTCTTCCATCTCAAACTATATGCTTATATGACAGATTAAAGTTTTCGCACAATTTCAGATAGGAATAGGCAGCTTTCCTCCCCTGATGACAAAGGTCAACTCACAGCTTCCACAAACTAGTGTGTTTCATTCTTTCAAAGATGCAGAGAAAATATTTTGATATGCAAAGAAAAATCTCCAAATCACAGTGAAACCTACTGCACTGCATGTATATGTAGGAATGCCTATGTAAATCCATTCAGTTCAGGAATTACACAGACTTAAAAGATTTATGCTATATGTTCTTACGTTAGTCTATCTGCATCTGAAAGCCAGAACATCTAGGCCCAAAGTATTACTCCCTAGCCATCTTCTTCCAAAGTACTTCCAATTTGCTTGATTTTTATCTCTCTTCCCATCACTACCAGTCTTGTCCCATTTAATTGTTCTCGAATTAAGAAAATAGTCTAAAATCCTTCAAACAGTACAAAATGTGTAAGCAGCACAAGATTATCCAGTTGCCAGTTTCATTACTTGCTCAAGCACAGTAAGAAAAAATACAGTCATTTAGGGAGAAAGTCTGTTTGTGTAAGCAAATCTCTTAATATTCTACTAAACATAAGAAAAAGTAGGCTTTAATATTCATCATAGCAAACATAAAGTTTTAAAAGCAAATGAAGTATTTAAGTGATACATTCTCTTCCTAGCATCTGGTCTACACTAAAACAAAATCATAGCCTGATGAAGCCAACGGCACTTTTCATCATTGGTAATAACAGGGCCAATCTCAGGTGCCATTAATGAAGAGTGATACTTAAGTTTGCCTTCAAACAGTACAGCTAACGTGCAGACTGCCTTCCAAAGAACATAATACTGATTTAGACGGCATTCACCTCTATCTAAATCAGAGGTACAAAAATGAAGAGACAAACAACTTTAATCCAAAGAACTCGCAACCAGACCAAGCTAGACTGCAAATAGTAACAAGAAAAAGAATGGATTAATTTGAAGATAGTGGACTTCAGGGATCTTAACTAATAATATAGTTACTCATTTCAGAAACACTGTAGAACTGAATCTTACTACTACAGTTTCACAAGAATAATGAAGGGTTATCCTGAAAAGGTCTGAATATGCAACAGTTAAAATTTTACCAAATTACTTGGTTTCACCTTACCTCCTCCTGTTCCTTTTTTCTTAATCAGAGCTGCACCATCTATAATGTTTATTTCAGTTATTTTCTAGTTATTGTAACAGTAATACTGTTCTAAATTCAGAACCTCAGAAAATTCTTCCATAAACAAAGATTAATACATAATACAGCAAAATATTCTAATCAAGAATACCCATCGGGTGGATTTATTTTGTGTATATTAGTCAGCGAGTCTCATCAGAATAAGTAGAAATTGAAACCAAAGATCACAGAAAAAGAATAACAACAAAAAACTAAAAAATAAATACCCTTAGCGTTTTTAGTAAAAGAATTTCAGACTTATCTGAACACTTCAACAGTTTTTCAAAATCTGAAGAAGATTAGTGGAAATTTTCCAAAAACAAACTAACAGATGAGGAAAAAATTTTATTATTGCTATTAATGGCTTTTGCAGCGTTGCCTAGAAACCCAGTCTCAGATCAGAGAAGCAGCATGGCAGACACTGAGGAAAAAAACCTACAAAAAATGCCCCATACAGAAAACCCTAAAGAAACCCCAACAAAATAACCAAAGCAAAAACCCACTCCACAGCTTGTTTTCACCATATTAAGCTGAACTTGAACTTTTCAACGATTCAGGGGCCTGAGGGAATGAGTTAATACTCAGTCTTGATGGAAAATATACAACATAAAATTCCATTGTCACTTTTGATTTTGCTTTGATTGCTTTGTTTCTGTTCATGTGACAAAAACAATAAAAAAAAAATCTATTTCATGTAAAAGATCTCATCATGCATCATGAAAACAATAAATAAATCAAATCCTTACTGTCATCACATGAATGAATACTTTGTCTTAAATTCCAGTTCTGGTCCAGTCAATGCATGATTGGAGATTCAAAGAGATTCAAAGAGATTCAAAGCATGCCCAAGCAGGACGATTACCCAGCTGGTAAAAGATATCACTTTTTTTTTCACTTTATTCAGACTGATCAAACCCATTCTTGTTGGTTAACAGAAACAAGCAACCAAATATTGACTTACCGATGGCATGCGCTTTTTGAGAAGTGAACACCTGTACTTAGAAAATTATTGGGAATTCTAACAAATGCAAAATGCCTAGAAATGAAAATCTTCACCATTTCATGGAATGATGATATAAGCGTTTGAAGTTTTACAGGATGTGAACAGTTGTTTAACCAAAAGCCCACTATGTTTACAGAATTTCAGAGGGAGAGCAGGTTTTGCCTTAGATTCCATCAATTCAAGCTATCAACAGGTTTGATCAATCTTTTTGCTTCAAAGTATGTTCTTTCCATATTATGAACATGGTTTACTTATGCAACATACCTGGAAAACTGTTCCTGCAGCCCACGCATCTGAGCTCTGCTACGCTCGGACTCCAGTGTCACCTCCCGTAATCTTTTTTCACTCTCAAGCCTTAAATGTCTTTCTTCCTCCAACTCATGTATCAGCTTCTCACGCTGAAAGACCATAAAAAGCCATTTGTTAATTGTACACATAAAACATATTTTTAGCAAAAATTTCAGATTCAATTTGGGAAAAATCATCAATGAATCAAATTAATTACCCTAACTATCCAGTCCCATCATTTTTCATATAACAATGCTACACAGAGTAATAAACTAGAGATACAAAGCCTCTCAGAATATCCCCAGCACATCGAGCTCCTCTTACTCAGCTCAGACTCAGGAAAGTCAGCATATTTAAAAACAAACACCCACCCTCTAGTTCAAAGCTTTTTTTCTTTACCTCCACTCAAAAGAAATGTAAAAAAATTATATTTGAGATCTCCAATCCAGCTTGCTTGAAGGCATACACAAGAAGCATCAAACAAGTCAAGAGGACAGCTTGTCACCCATCCCCTAATGCTTCAGTGTCACAAGTAGAGAAGGCCCTGATCCCGCAGCCATTTGTTTTCTTGTTTTGGAGGAGGACTCCCATCAGTAGGACAGAGTCTACTTTAATCTATTTAGTGAAATAGTATGACAAAGAATATGTTTTTAAAAACTGAGTACCAATCTATCAAATATGAGAAATAAAAATGTCATTAATTTTACTAATATTTCTTGAAGGCAAATAACATATGGCTGTTGCTAATTCTTGAAACATAGGACCAAAAAATTGAACCCACAACATACTGTCTACATATGTCATGGCCTAATCTTTAATTTTTTTTTAAAAAAAGTAAGTCCCTAATGATTTCAAAACCCTATTTTAAAATTAGCTAAATGTAATTTAGGAGGAGGAGAAGAATGAACTGAAAAGTTATAAAAAAATTTATTGGTATTAAAAAAAAAATATGTATCTGCAGTCTTCCATGTGACTCTGTTAAACAGAAACAAAATTAAATTAAATTTTTCCTTGTCCATTTAAATGAGATAACAAATCAATAAAAAAACCCAAGCAATTTACGTGGTACTACATTATAGTCCATCAGCAAAGGGGTTCCAATGTCAATTGTCTAAGGAAAGGTTTAAGTCATTGTAAAGCTACAGTGGGTTCACCACCTCTATGCTTTGAAAAAATCTCTGTGCCCATGGTGCAGTGCAATTTGTAGCCTGTCAGACAGCCTGACCTAGATTTTCATTACATACCTGCAAAAATTTATCTAGAAATTATACATACAGTTTCATTAGAAAATAACAAAGGTATCTTAGTGTTAAGCTATTAAATGGTGGAGACAGATTATTTGTACAAGTCTCACAGCTATAAATCTTACTGGATAATAATTTACAATAGCAGTAACCAAGGGACCAAAAATATGAACATTACCAAGTGCAAAAGGGATCTTAAAGACAGTGATAAATAAGCAGATGCCACAAAGGGAGGCTGCAAAGGATTAAATGAAATATCTATATGCTCGGGAAAAAATAGGGGGAATTACTCAGAGAACAGAAGGCTTCTGTCTAGTTGGCCATATGTAATATCTGGAAAATGGAGAACTGCAAAACAAGAAACAAATTACTGAAAAATAAATACATTGTTCTAACTAAATTATCTAATTACTGTCCTTGCTGTTACATAACCATGTTCTGCCAGATGCTGAGTAATCCTTGGTTTCTGCCCAGCCAAGAAGAGCAGCGAGCGCTCAGCACCAGGCAGAAGATACACAACACCTTCATTACAGAGAGTACAATTCACGAAGGGTAACTCAGGCTGATATATAGGGAGAAGAGTCAAAGCAGTTAGTATTTCTCCAGCTTAGATCCCATCAATGCCAGCTGCAAAATGAGACTGTTCCAGAGGCCCTTGCTGAATACTGTCAGCATCTTCTCTTATAGATGCCTTTCACTGCTGCTTAAGAGACACCTAGAGCTTCCAGAGAGTCAGAAAGTACTAAGGAAAACGACATAAAAGAAATATACAGTTACTACCCAGGGCTTGAGACAAGCTTTCAGAAGTGTTGTCTACAAAAATTGGGCTTAACACCAAGTATGTAACTGTCCCTACAGTAACCAATAAGCCACCTTGGAGGAAAATCAGGTACTGCTATGAGCCCCTGAGTGCCCAAGTTGATGCAGAGCACCAGGCTGTGCCTGAGCTACCTGATGCAGTAACTGTGATAATGGACTGAAAACCAGTGATTCAGCCATGCTTTCAAAGCTTACTCAGCGTCATTAGCGCCACAATGATCTGACTCTGATACAGCAACTACCTTTATGTGCCTGCTACGCTGACCATGCCCTGGTCCTCAAATAACCTTCTTTCTACATTAAATACAAAGCCAGATCTCCACAGGGCAGGGAGAGACAAAACGTGGCACTTGAGAAAGCAGGTGAGTATCCTGTCCTCCATCTCACTGCCAGGATGTTTTGCAGGTTGCAGACATCTCCACTGACTGTCCTGCAGAAAGACTGTGCTGTACCTACATGAATGTAGCCATGCTGCTGCTAATCACAAAACCACATTTCCAGCAGAGGATTGAATATATACAGCAGAGATTCACAAATCCAAACTCTCCTCTGCAGGTCAAAGAGCCATATAAGCTATTTCTAGGTTTCATTTACCTCTTGCTGATAGGTCAGAGAATGCTGTTGCTACCATTTACTCCTTCTATTCATGTGGGGAGGTCTGTATTATCATCCTACACAAAAAGATCAGCACATCCACTTGTTTTTTTTCTTTTAAGAAGAAAGGACCTGGCAATTACCTTAAGAAAAGTACATAAACCATAAACCAACACCAAATTCACATTGCAAGAACAATAATGTTACAGGAATGAAATGTCTACCCATTAGGAATTTCCGGAGCTAGTTAAACATCCAGTTCCAATTCATCCAGCTCGTGGGTGAGCATTACAGCACAGTATCAGTTATATGAGCCCGTACTGTTGCTGTACAAAACTTGTGCTCCTTTCAGCTTAAGGGATGAACAATATACAAGTCACAAGGCTACAAGACCAGACACAAAAGCACTAACCCATCGCCTTGAAATTCTGGATTCTCATCCCAGCTACCAAAAATGCCCTATATGAATGGGGAGAAGACTGCCCATAGGACACCTTTACAGCAATAACATCATCAGTCTAAATTTTTATGCTTCTTCGTAGGCATTTATTGGCAACCTTGAGGCACTTCTGCCATTTCTTGCAGGCAGAAAGCAGATCCGTTTTCAGCCAGATCACAGACATTAAATACTGGGGGGGACCACCCACACTTGGTAAGTTTTCAGTCTCCAGGACACAAAAAACTCATGTCTACTACACACACAAGGTAGCTCCCAGCAATAGTGATCTTATCTACAAGAAGAGAGAACTACATTTTCATTCAAACCCAGAAAAGCCATAATGAAGTGTCAGAAGAGAGGAGTGAGCCTAATGTACAGAAAGACCAGGATTAAACAGAAATGTGGGGGGTTTTTTGGTCTCCTGGAAGCAGTTAATATATTCCTGAATTCTCCAGAAATTTTGCGTTGTCATAACCTCTTTTATAAGCTCTCTGTTCTAACCCCACTTTATTCCTGTGCAAAATTAAGGTGTGTGAAAGGAAATGAACTAGCCAGAAATGGTTCAAGGTTTTATAGTGAATATAAGCTTACTGGAAAGGGATAAAATTAGCATGTTATGTGAAGAAAAGGTTAAATAAAAAAAGAATCATGTGAAATGCATCAGTATGCTTTAGCACAGGAAAATCACTGCCATCTTCCAGTGAAGTTATGTGTTACCACTTGCCAATTCCTCTTTAATTGTACCTTCTTCTCTCCATGAGCTCTGCTCAAACTATTTTTCCCTGCTTCCTCTCCTTGCCTTCTGCAGCACAGCTATAACCTTCTCCTCTTAGAAGTATAACCCTCACTTCACTCTTGCTTCCCTTTTTCAGCCTCTCCAGATAGCCTGACTTTCTTCACTTCACCCTGTCAAATTTCTGACAACTTTCCAAATATGCAAAAATTTTATGTGAACAAACTAGAGTGAAAGACAGGGTTAGCAAACTCCACCAATACTTCTGTGCAAGTACTGGCATATTTTAACACTTGAACAAATACTGTTTGCAATTACTTTTTTATGAACATTTCAGCAATCAAGTTTCACTAGCTGCTCGTTATGCTCGTGAGCCAGCGATTGCACTTCAACGAGTTCCTTTTTGTGTAGCTGTAGAAATGTTCGTGTCAAAATGTTTCATTTCTCAACCAGTTGGGGACATGTACCACACATTAACTCATCTTCAAGTTAAGGAAGGAATCCAATTTGAGCTACTTATGATCAAAACAAGACACACGAATACTATTTATGGCTAGACTGAAAATAGCATATGTATTTGACAGAAAAATCTGAATCGCTCCTCAGCACTCCACGAAGAGACCAAGAGATAACACTTATTTTCAGAATTACTGCTTAATAGCCATGGTCTCAGTCTAAGGACTGACCCATTGCAGCTATGAAACGACTGTCTCCTAAGAGGTGCTTCACTGCTTATTGTCTCCTTCAGTTCACTTTGGATGAACATCAGCACCTCTTTCCTTCAGGTTTTACCAAACCACAAATATCTCCTCTCTAGAGTGACCCCTGACGCTATGACATCCAGCAGAAAGCACAGAGGTGACAAAACATGAAAGTGGACGTGGTGGGTGGCAGCCACGCGAGGCAGATGGCAGTGGATGGTGCCACGGAGCCAGGAGCTACACAACAGGCCCTTCATTTCTGGCCAGGGTTTGACACCGAGCATGCGGAGTGAACATGTAGTACCTTAAGGTTTTGTATGGAAAGGCTGCCTTCTTACCTCTTTTTCCTTTCTGGGATATTTTGCTGTCAACTTTAAATTTAGACACGGACGACACTCAAGCCTTCCAAGTCAGGGACTTGCAGCTTAACTCCTTTACCTGTCATTGCACATAAAATCAGCAGATGTCTCGTTTGAAAGAGGCAACTGACTCCCTGACAACACCTTCTCAGAGATGATCTGGGGGACATCTCTCCACCAGGGTCAAGCATTTGACGAAGTCAAGCAGATTTCTTACTCCAGAACCCTCTAGTCTCATCCCACCCTTTTTGCTGGGTCTGCCTGACGATCTTGCACCCTCAGAGTTAAAACCTGTTCTGTTGACAGCTCGTTCCTCCTTGCCTCTCCACAGAAAAACATTCTCCCCTACCCCTCCACAACGTGCCACCCTAATAATGTTATTTTTTCTTAATTTCAGGGGATCAGATGTGCTGTGTGTCTGTGGCCGGCTGTTGGTGGCAGGGCCTCCTCTGTGAGGAGAGGCCGGGGCCACCCCGTGCCACACACAGCCTGTTCCAGCCAGTTGTCCCACCACAGGGGAATAACTTTTTGCCCTTAAGAAAGGGCAAAACACCACAGAGGTGGTGAGGTGTGAGGGAAAAAACGTGAGCAAGAGCCCAGCGAGTGCCAATGTCTGAAGAGGAGGAGGAAGAGGCGCTCCTGGGGCTGAGGTGGCCCATGGAGGGACCCTGGGGGACATTCCTTGAAGGACTGCAGGCTGTGGAGAGCCCACGCTGGAGCTGGGGAAATTTGTGAGGGGGAAGGTCCAGCAGAGAGGGGCTGCCGTGGTCTGACCTCAGCCCACATCCCCGTCCCCCCGTGCCACTCAGCAGGGGCAGCTGGGGAGCCAACCTCCCCACACCGCACTTGGCAAACCGGCATTTTACATTTGTCTTTGTTTTACATTGCCCAAATCTATTTTAATTGGCAATAAATCAAATTAATCTTCCCCAAGCTGAGTTTGTTTTGCCCATGAGGGTAAGTGGTAAGCAATCACCCTGCCTTTATCTTGACCCGTGAGCTTTTTCACCTTATTTTCTCCCCGGGCCCTGTTGAGGGAGGGAGCGAGAGAGCGGCTGGGGGGGTGCGGGGCTGCCAGCCCACCTCACCCACCCAACACACGGAGTATTTTATGCTTAAAATTGTAATTTATCGTTCAGATAAAAATCATACCACTCCTTTGATCAATAATGTTATCTATATGTTAAACAAAAACGTGGCTGCGCATCGAGATTGAAAACTATACATAATTCCAAGTAAAAAATTAAAAGGATTCAGTATACACAGGCACACATACTATACAGGGTGTTACTATTCATAAGGGAGTGAACCTGACATCTACAGAAGAACTGGCCCCTCCTTTTTCCATTTAGAATCATAGAATGGTTACAGTTGGAAGGGACCTTAAAGATCATCGAGTTCCAATCCCCTTCCATAGGCTTCCAACCTTCCCACAAACCAGGTTGCTCAAAGCCCCATCCAGCCCAGCCTTAGCTTATGTTTGAGTTCTAATAAAAGCAATTCTTAAGAACAGATAGGTGTACTGGACTGATTAGTTCAAATATCAAAAATGTCTTAAAAAGGGGCACAACGTAATCTCTTCTCATCTTTACAGTTACCTTATAAGTAGTGAAAAGGGCCACTGTTTAAGTAGAAACAAGATTCTTCTGCATTCTTGAATTTGTTCTTTGCTTCCCCCGTGCATCATAAGAAGGGTTTTACTATGGCACTACTAATTATGCTAACATGGGAGCACTATTTTGTCAAAAAAAGTCTACATGAGAATATTTAACACAGGCTTAATGTTGCTCAAAATCAGGCTAATAACCTTCACATTAATTTTTTAACAACTATTTTAAAGCATTTGCTAAGGAGGGTCACAATTTCTATGTAATTAATATTGATTTCAAACAGATACTTTGCAATGAATTTAAATGAGGAGAAGAAAAGAATACAAATTCTTTTGCTAACATTTTGAAGTATCATTAAGTCATTGCTAACCTAAACTGAGTGTTTATGTATTTATTTTTAATGCATTTTCTGATGCTATGCATCTGATACCTTGCCATAAAAGTCATAATAAAATAGAATAATAAGCCTGGTCTGTAAAACAACATCCTAAGAGCCAGAGAGAATCAACTGGCCACAAAAGTAGACACCACCACCAGAGTAGACAACAACAGCAACAGAGTTAAGCAAACAAATAGCAACTACTAAAAGCACATTAAAATCAGTTTTTCTGACAAGTCAATGCCCAATACTGTTATGAATAAATATGCATATTCAAAGTACTCAAAACCACTATTTTATCACCCTTGTATGCCACTTTGGAAAGACTGCTGCAGGCAGGAGCCACAGAGGAGCCTGGGATAAGGGGAGAGAGGAATGGTGAAACGGTTCCATTTTTCAATAATTAATTATGAAATATTAATTGAAATAGAAACTGGAATCTGCAACTTGGTCTCCCAGTTGGTTACTTTAACAAAGTAACTCATTTTTTCCGCTGCAATGAATATTTAATTCCCCCAACACAATGCATGGTTATCAATTGGTATTTGTTCATGTGCTACAGAATATACCTGAGCCCCAGCTGCCTGCGGCCCAAGCTGTTGGTTAAAGGCAAGTGTTCTCTATTTTATAGATATTTTGTGAGATCTTGTGTTTGCGTCTTGCGATCAAAAAACCCCACAGCAAGTCAAGGAGTCCACAGAAGGTAGGTGAAACCTCTTTGGTGTGGTCACCTCCAGAGGCAGATGGACCTGGCTGTCTCCCTCCTGCAAAGCCTGGGGCTCCCAGGCGAGGCAGGAGTCCTGTCTCCAAACTCCCCTTGTGCAACCTGGTTCCAAACCCAGCACAGGAGACTACAGTCCTCTGTCTGTCTAAACTTATTTCACTTACAGATGACAGGAAAGAAATGTGATTACAGGAACAGATACCATATTTTATTTCATCATAAATTGCACCAGGTACTGTATTTTCTTTCAAATTAAAATGAGTCAAACTTCAGAGTGTCCTTTGTTTGCTTCTCATCGATCGCTGTTAAACCAAATGTTTCTCATTCTGTAATCAATACTTCTCTGCAAAAATAAACCGAGGCACTGACAAACAGCTTTGCAGCACATTGCAGCCTTCCTTGTAGTGGACTTTGACAGCATGAAAAAACACTACCCCAAAGAGCAGGGAAAAGAAGTGCATTGCTTATTGTGCTTATTACAATTTTTACAGGCTGCTTACAGCTGAATCATTTTACTGTAACAAGGCTTTATTAAATTAGCCAGCTATTGAGACCAGAGCTTTCCAACGGTGGCAGTTAATATGCCTTTGTCCCTCGTTACTGTTTCCAGTAACGAGGGACATACTGAGAATACTGACAAACACCCTTAAACACTCAAAGCTTTCACGGGGATGAAGTTACACGTGTTTTTAAAGCACAGCGAAGCATTAAGGAATAAACAGTAATAACTTAAGCACTTGGAGGGTTCATGGAGGGAGAGGGAGATTTATTTCTACATATCTTCCAAATAAGAAAGTTAAGGGTGAAGTTCTGTGGCTGCTTTGTAATCAAAATTAATTACCCTTTCATCTGATACAGATTTGTACTAGGGGCTAGAGAAGAAATTTCCTTGATTTATATTAGGCCTCTACTTTTGTCCCCAATTATTTTATGATGTAATCGTTTTTTCCTAAACTTATTTCCACTAACGCTCTGCAACAGCAAGATATAAATAGTATAAAAAGCACTATCCTAATTTTAGGCTGCTATCTTCTAGATTCTCATTCCAGTAAGAAAATATGATGGTTCTTTAGAACAGGATTCTGTTCCCAAAATGCCAGGCTGCCCGAATAAACCAGGAAAATCTAATTGACACTAAGTAATTTGTATTAGCATTTTCTAAAACTGTCTTGAAAACAGTTAAATAAATTGATGCAAATAATTTGTTTTCCACTATGAAATGTTAATACGCTAATATATATCTCTCTTTAGCTCATATCAGACTAGCACATGTATCCCATGACTACCAGATGTAAACTTCAAGCTTTCCTTGGCTCTAAAATGAATAGCAAGATAGGAAATGCTTATTATTATTAGCGATATTTTAGTGACAGTATTTTACACACTCTATATTCTTGGGTGATAACACTGCTCCGGAGCAATTCAAGTAAATTAGAAACTCTTTCTTGGTGTAGTTACTCCTTCTGAATAAAATAAGACACCAGCTTTCACTGTGCACTAGCTCAAAATTGCCACCGTGTGGCAGGACAGCAACTTAATTTAGCATTATTTATACTGCACTGATACGGTTTTAATTGCATCTGTACGACAGAATAACTGCTGTGCTGAAGCTCCTTTATCATTGCAAGGCTACAATTAATCTGAATTAGGCAGGCTATTACACAAGCAGCACTGTATATATAGTTGGAGTTGTGACAACATTTATGTTACAGAAAAAAATATAATTAAATAATTCATAAAACCTTCCAGCAGAGTGCTAGATGGCTAGCACCACCTGTGTAAGCATTGCTTTTAGCAGCTACATGGACCTCTTTTAGCACCTCTCCTGAAGGCACACCTACAGCCACAGTGGTTATACCCAAGCCAGGACAGGTGTGCTTTCTGCAGGTAAACCACCAGCCTCCCCAGGAGAAGCCGTTCCCTCGACTCCTTGAAGTTCATCTCTGTATCATATTTTCAATGTTGCATGAAGGCAAGCAATGCATATTTTGATAATTCAATCTCCCTAACAAAACAATTGCTATTCATTCAGATTCACAATTGATAGACCAATTTCAAAGACCTGTATTGATCTTCAGTTCTCAGCATAATTAATGTTTCCATTTTACACATTATTTCCTTATAGGGGGAGGGGTGTAGAGAGAATACTCTTAGTGAACTTGAAAGTCCCACATAGTCAGATTGTGGATATTTTTTATTACTACTAATCTTAAAATGATAACGCTTTTAAAAAATGAATTTGCAAATGTAATTGAGCTTCTAATAGCTTCTACATACAGTAATTAAAGAAATCTCATTTCTCTAAATTAAACATAATGAAATGCTTTTCAAGATCAAATAAAAGCTTGAAAACAATAGTAAGACAGACATAATTCCTATGAATACCTAGAAGTCAGAAGCCTGTGGGGAAAAAACTGTCAATACCAAAATGAGAAGCAGTGGAATAAATAAGTAATATAATGTATTTTTTTCTCCTGAAACATCTTCATTATAATGGTTAACTATAATTCCAAGCCCTTTGCTACATGTTTGGTTTTTTTTTTTTTTTTGTAAGGTGACTTGCATTATATTAAGATGTCTAATCAAGCATAAAGGTGTTTGTTTGGTTTTTACGCCAGGTATATACAATCTTTTCTTATTAGAAACAAACTTTATAGCCAGTGTAACTTGTTGACAATGAGCTTTTATTAATTCAGTTGCAATCAAGCAAAAATCCCCAGGCTGTGCCAGTTGCCAGTTTACCTTTCACACTTGTTTGATTCAAGAAAAATTATAATAATGATGTTTACACCATAAACACCACAAAAGTGTGTAAACAACAATTTGAAAGAGAATACAGCACACCCACCTGGCCCAGCAAAGTGTCAATTGTTTGATTCATGTACAACTTTCTATCAGATCTGCAATTCTTGAATTCTTCCTAGCAGGATTTAAATGCAGAAACATATGAAACACAGGAGGTAAGGCTGTGTGGCAAACCAAAAGCTCTCAGTTACAGAAACACCACTGAGGTTTTGCAATTTGATTTTTTCACCAGAACAAAACTAAATCTTTGAATAAATAAAAGTCACACCAAAACATTAAGCAGTGACACAGTTATAACCTGCATTTAACCCTCTAGAGATTTCAGAGACTTGAAGAGCTACATGGGTAGATTTGAGCACTCTTTGATAAGCAAGTGCCAGTCTCTCAGTCAATCTATAGCAGATTTATTTAAATAAACAGGCCATGGGAATGAACTCCCCACTCACAGGGCAAAGGTTGGGAATAAATGAACCCAATGATTTAGAAAATAATTCAGGCTCAAGTGCCTTACGCCACGGGATATTGCCTAGATTTAGCAACTAGAAACTCCGCTTTGGATCAGAAAGAAGTCTCAAGATTTTTTCTTTAATAAAGGGTGTTGATCTGCAGGGAATAAACCATTCCAAACAAACAAAAATAACATCAAAAAAATCGTAACTCAAAACCACAAACTAACTCTAATACTATGTGAACAGGAGAAGGGCACATTAAAAGTATGGCACTCCACAGAAGAAACCTCTAGACACACTTTTATCCTTATTGGTGGTATCACAGAGAATTATTAGGATATACTTCATGATCTTCCCTGCCTAAACTTCTCTCTCCTCTTTAACAGCACGTCTGAGACTTTAGAACTTACTTTGACTTGCAATGAGGCCCAGAAGATGAGATCAAAGTTCTCTCAAGTGCATTACGTGTTCTTTGGACTTCTGACCTACAGCAACGCTTCCAAAACAACCATATACTCTAGAGATGCATGAGATGACCTCTAGGCCATTTGATTTAGGGTGGTTTCCACATTCGCACTTGCTCAGATTACATTTAATTTTTGATACGTCATGGTTTTGGTCTATAGTTAAGTAATAGATATTTGCTGTCAGTTTGGATGAAATTCCAGCCTAGGCATGGACTTGAAGAGGAAAGAGGGAAAAGATTCCCTGAGGTCTGTAAACCAGTGTAGTCCCACAGCTGATACTCTCTCAAAATCTAAGAAAGATTTTCAAAGGGGCTTTTAAAAGGCAGGCAGTTCCCAGATCTTATCTGCATCAATTGGAGTGTCTATAAAACAGAGAATCCCATGAACTATGGCAGCCAATGGTCAGTTCAGATTCCAAAGATTGATTTAAGCTCCTTTTAACCAGGTAACAATGTTTTGATAAGCCACTGTGTAAACATTAGTGCAAACAGTATTTTTGGCATGCTTGCAAATGGCTAGGGAGTCTAGACAGAGTGGGGAGAAAGAAGTTACGAATTTGTAGACATGCTGGATTTTGATTTCTGGAACACTGATGCCTATCCCTTCAAGGGGATGTGCTGCAGTGGACAAGTGTCCCACTGGAAATAAAGCATAAAGGGAGAATAAGAAGAAATAGGACAGGTAAAAAGGTAATGAAAGGTGATATGCCACTTAAGCTATACTCTTCATAACTGGTATTGATTTTAACCTATGGAATTCATATGAAGCAACATGTTATCTGCAGTATTTATTCCTATGCTTTCCAAAGTATGCAATGAAGGGACACAGTCCCAAAGTACCAGTGACAAGGAGGGTCCAGCCATCAGGTTTCTTCTAGATCTGGCTGTAACGGTAGAAGAGGTCACTGTCCTACTCCGATCACTCCTGATCAGTAGCTGGAGGTAACCAGCCTTTCAAGTCAGCAAAGAATTGTTGGAGGCTTGGGATGGGGTATAAGGCAGACGGTTTGACCAAACCCACCACTAGACATGCTTTGAAGCTACGTGGTGGGCCGTGCAATGAAGCAGAAGATGGACCACGAGCACAATCCCCGCCAACTCCGCTGTGGTGGCAGTAACCCCCAGCAGGGAGACAGTGACATCTTAAATGACTCTTGCTTATCTATAATGCCTGTGTGCCTGCGCCCGAAGCAAATGGGTTTTCTCCCCTGTAGCTGACCAACGTGTTCTTTAGATGATATAAATGGTTTCTTTTCTAACGGACTGGATGTTCACAGAACAAAAAGGGCATGTGGCTGAATCAAGCATTTCCCACTTGGATCTGTATTAGTGAGATAGGAGCTAGGCAGCAGGACACATATAGGATAAGCATTTGAAAAAAAGCACACTTCTAAGAGTTTTATTTGGCTTTAAAGGATCGGCCAGTGAAACTCTGCTTCATTGCTCCAGGGAGCTCTGGGATTTACTCACAAGCTAAGAGCCACATGTTTCTTGACCTGATGCTGGGGAGAATTGGGACTTCTTCACTTTCTGGACTTCTCATGAACACATTTGTACTTCCTGCTAATAAATAGGATAACAAGAAGTTAACTGAAATAGATGTAAGGCTAAACAAAAATTGGATAGATGGGAGAAGTAGAACATAACGATGCCAGTTGCGAGAAGTGACTCAGAACGGTTTGCAGTGCCACCAGAACCCACAGATCTGGGATATGCAGATAGTTTAAGTTTTCACACACACACACTTCAATTTGCCTTTCCCAACTGACACACTCAACACCTCTGGCATCATCACTTCGCTGCTAGCTACCTTTCCATACAGCATTTCTTTTTCCCAGGCTCTTTACAGCATTGCTCATGAACATGTCAGATCTTATTACAATTTTTTCTGCATTTGCTTGTAAAGTCCATTTATGATCCGTAAGTAACTGCAAAAAAGGATCTCTTATTTACTCAGCTGTTCCTTGCATGATTTCCAGAGTCCTATTGCTTTAAGGTTTCTGACAAATGTTTCTCTCTATCATATTGACTCCTTCAGCATTGCAGGCACTGCTATAGGCAATAGGGAAATGCAGTGGGTTTTTTGTTGCCTGGCACATGTTCAATGGTATTTTTAACAGAGCTGCCACTGCAAAATTTTCATTAGGGCTGACGACGCACACATGCAGAAGAACTGACTCAACTTTCAGGGGCCAGATTGAGTTTGCAAGCTTGGTACCCAGGAGAGCTTGAAAAAAAAAACAAACACCAAAAAACCCAAGATAAACAAGCTCTCATGTTGTTTTTAGTTCATTCCCTAGTCAAACTGGAGTAATTGAAAGACTGTATCTCCATCTGATACCATTTTGTGGTATCACTTCAGTAACAGGTTCACTTGAATGTCTGTCCATGTTTCCAGAGACTAAATTCAGCTCAACTCCCAGTGCCAGCCAGAGTCCACTGCCGTAGTCTCCTATCCTTACTAGAACAGGGAGGTTAGATAACTTCTACAGCAGATCAAAACCAGATATAAAAACTCTGACACTTAGTTCTCTGGTCTTCATTTCCATGTTTATCTTTTTACACAGGATGTAACTGTTTCATTGTATCTAACCATATTTTATTCCAATCTATTAATTGCACCTAGTCACATACGCATCTGTCATTTAAGACACGATTGAAAAAAATCTCTGGGTTTTTTTTTCAACTTAACAGCAAGTGTTGAGAATTACAAGTGTTTGATTTTCTTGAAGAGAAAAAAAAGAAAAGATGTTTCTTTCTCTACAGAAAATACCAACTACTAAAACCAAAGAGTCCAGCTCTTTCACCTCTTCCACCTTCAGAACTGGTTGAAAATAAAAAAATCCAACAGAAGTAGTTGCAATTATGAAGCTGAGCAGAAGTTCTGTTCCTGGACATAATCACGTAATTAGAATAACACTAGAATAGGAGTTAGCAGAGTCACCCTAAATTTTTCATACGTTTTGACTAGCACACCAAGGTTTCACATCACTCCCACACACAGTTCCCTTGTCTTTCAGAGTGGCAGATGCTCCATAGAGTGACCTCCTCGAACCAGGACATCTCAGCAATGCTTTAGACTTCCTGAATCACAGCCATCCCCGTTTGTCTATCCACCGGGTGGAAGGAGTGGGTTAGCAAACTCTTTGTAATTATATAGTCTTTAAGCTTTGGCAAGAAAGAAATTTTGCTGTGCATCTGCAGAACAGGAAATTTGCTCTTCACCAGTGCTTCTGTGGACTGCTGTAACGCATTACTACAACAAACAACTTCCTATCACTCACTGAAGAATCAAGTTAGATATGAAATTCAATATTGGAGAAATATGAGCAATCTTTGATTAAATGGAAAAGAAACACCCTGGCTGCGCTGACCATGAAAGCAAACCCAAGCAGAGCTGGGTTTGTGGGAATCAGGCTGCACAAGTGTTTAGTTCCTCTCTCTTCAGCTGTTGGGGGGGTAGGGGACAAGCCCCATCAAGTACCGCTGGTCCCGCTCCTGCCCTGGCATCTACATGTAAGGCAACAGCTACATGAAAAGAACAAAGCTAAGAAAAGTTTCTCCTTCCCCTCTCTGTTAGATTAAACACATTTCCAGAGCTGATACTCTTGTTTCCTGGGGGTTCACAAGGATATTTCTGCCAACCTGTTTATGTTCCTTCCAAAGCTTTTCCTTTTCAAACGCGTTAGATTGCACACCTCGACTTCTACTCGCCTCTTCCTACATTTTTTCAGTTTGTGAACACTTTTCTCTTATCATCAGCTGATGGAAGATACAACTGCTGGAAACAAGCCTTTAGACTATCACAGCTGACAACCCTCAAAGCCTAGTTTTAGTATGAAATTATTTTTAAGGCATGTATTTTCCTACGATATCTCCTACATCACAAGTTTTCCCTTCTGAGGTGGTTCATTATCAATGATGAAGGGAAATCACACATAACACGACATTTCTAACAACAACCTGGGAATTTTGACCTGCTCCTCTAGTGACGGCCACGGAAAAAGTTTCTTAACTGGAAAACTCTGCCAGTCACTGTCACAGGGCACTTGTTAATAGGTACTACCAGGAACAGGATGTTCCCAGGAGATAATAATTTTTCTCCAACACTGCTTATTTAGAAATGATTTCTGAGTGTCACCGTGGATGCCAACCACAAATGTGCAGCGTAAAGATGCAATTACAAAACGACAGTCGTATGCACTGTGCATACTGAGCCAAATCCCCTCTCGGGATTCATCCCAAGTCTCCGGGCTGTGATCATTCCTGGCACATCAGCCCCCCAGGCTCCAAGTGGCTCTCGGCACTATTTAGATGCCCAGTAAGACCCTGCCTCTTCCCCAAACAGTTCACTGCCTACACAGGCAATCAGGTGAGCAGCAGCAGAGTCAGAATAAAACCTGCTTTACAAATAAATGATTTACATGAGGAATGACATACTTTCCACAATTATAAAGGAATTCGGCGGCAAAAGTAGTAGCAGCAGTAGTAGCCTTGCAGGACACCAAAGTTAAAGACTCCGACCCTTAAAGAGTATAGTGAAGAGGGGTTTTAAGCAGCTGGTTATTTGAAGTCACACAACAGGGTACAACGCAGAAAATACAGCTTATTGGTAGTTTGGAGAATGAGCGAAAGCTACTTCACAGCCAGGTAAGGTCCTGTATCAGGCCTGGTACTTTCATTAGTTTCCAGAATAACTACAGAGTGCATCATGCCAAGCGGTATGGAAATAACACAATCCAAACATCAGAGTCATTCCCACAGTCTAGACAGTCTCCCCTCGCAGGACATGCGAGCAAGTCCGGTCACCGGTTCCAGACTCGGAACATTATGTCATGAGATCTTCATTATGAAAGATCCCGTAGAATATCAAAAGATCCCTTATCACAAGGCAACGGATACAGAGCCAAAATAAACAGAAAGTATGTAAAAGCAAATTCCTGACAAAGCAAATACTGAATTAAAGTTTAAGAGACTGGAGTAGAAAGGGAAAGAAAGGAAGGATCCCAGTTGCTAGCTCAAGCTATATGAATCTGTACAAAGCTATATGATTTTATTATAGGAAGGCATTATTTTCTTACTACGCTTTAATATTTCTTTTAAACCTTCAACAGAAGCTGCAGAGAGGGGTGATTATGCTCCGCCAATAGAAATAAAAACAACAGAGCTAATAGGGCTTAATGGCACAATGAACATTGACAGGTTCAAATCTTGCTCGGATGAGCTGCGCCTAGTTTTCATGTCTACCTGCAAAGTGGGCAGTGGGCAGAGATGGGCCAACAGTTTTTCCCAGTTTCTGCTGTCTATCTTTAATTCATCTCTGACAGACTACTTTCTGTGTATATAATACATATATATGTATGTTTTGTCTCTGCCATGAGGGAACTGGTCAAGAGAACAGCACCTTAACATGCTATCTTGGTGCCGTGGAGCAATTATGGACCAGGGCTCCATTGCGAAAGATGCTGAACGAAGACTTGTTGCAGTAAAGAGTTTTTACTTTAACAGGAGGTCATCTAAAGCACGGCTCAAGTTGACTTGCTCCATGGGTCAGCAGCAGCTTCACGGTACAAGCTCCAAGAGCATTGCATTCATTTAAATAAATGGGCACCTAATAAAAGCAGCACAACTGAGCAACGCTCTTGGTACATAAATTTTGTCCTTCCCTGTACAGAAACTTTCTCTCCCTCCCAGTAACCTTTTCTGTCCCATTTGGGGAAAACAGGTCATTCTTCTGGACCCAGACAAACCACCTTGGTTTGTGCAGGGACTAGTACCACATAGCACAAAAATAAAAATCACTGAGTAATGTTGAAGTTTACCTTTAGGTGACAACAATATGAAGAAATTAAAGATCATACTGGTCTTCCTGTTAAGTATTATAAATTCTACACTAACAGTTTAACTACTGGCTACAAAAAAAAAACCACTGCAACCCAAAAAAACAAACAAATTAACATCTAGTGATTTCTTTTATTTTTAATATGCTGATTTCCCCAGCTACTTTAAAAAAAAGTTGCAATGCCAAGTATATCACAGCAGTTTCACCACTATTAATCTGTACAAATGTACCTTTCTAGTTTGCATAAAATTCAAATTGTCGGCCCAGTGAACGCACTTGCCTTTCCTCTTCAGAGCCTCAGATGTTGTGACTAATTCCATCCTAGCGGAGATCCCTTTCTTGTGTGAGATAAAACCTGACCCTAAACGTTCTGCCCCTTCAGCCTGCAGATCGGTGGCTCGATTTAGGTCATCCTTGCAAAAATATTAATCCAGTGAGCATGTGGCTTCCTGGAGTCAACTCCTGCCGTTGCCTGGAGGAGCTCGGGATTGCAGAGCTTAACCTTTGATATGAAAATGGCTGCAATTCACTGTTATTAGTGCATGGGCGCATCACTCCTATTAGGCGGTGAGCTACTGCCTGGAGCGGGGTACATCTGTTTCTAGTCATAAAGTGGGATTTGCTTCACGCGGACGCCAACTGCCATTCCGCTATCCCGTACACCCATGGATGCTATGAGACTGCCCGCGCCCCTCCTGCACTTCCACATCCCCTGCCTTCGTTATCTAATGTATAAATGGCCATTTCCACTTGAGGGCAATTTAGCTGCTATGACATACTTTCTACAGATTGCCTGTTTTACTTTCCGACCTTATATAAATGCATTTTCCTCTATTTTTTTTCTATGTTCAGTGATTCTTACATAATTCTACTTGACTCTTTTTTTATTTTTATGTCGACTAAATACTTGCAGAAACTTGTTGAAGAGACTTCATTAAGCGAGGGGCAAAACTTATTTAAGCACCTTTGGATATCAAAACGGTCTTTACAGTGCCGGTGCCTACAACATCCTTGGCAAACAGAGCAAGAAAACACCAAACCCAAGGATGGAACATGGCAAGGACTTGCAACGGTGAGTCCCAAGAGCCCCTTTAAAGCCCTGTATATTTTAAAATACTGCAGCTAATATCTTCCAGCTCCACAAAACCCGAACTCCCAGTGAAGGCAGAGGAGTGCACTTCCAGCAGGTTAGTTTTCCAGCAGGGCTGTGGAGGAGGGTGGTGTTTCCCATGGCTGCAGCTCCCTCTCCTGGTGGAAAGCCAGAGCCAGGGAGCCCCAGCAGCTCCCCCGGCGCCCTGCCACCACGTCTGTCACACTTCAAACAACAAGGGAATGAAAGAAAACCGATTTTAACAAATTATTGGGGAGTTTGGTGAATAAACAGGACTCTGAAATCATTTATGTTTGAAATCTGCTTTTGAAAAGCAGTGACCAGAGGCAATGGGGCTCTCAGTACTTCTGCTTCAGGAAGAGGGAGCAACCCCGTTGATTTTTTTCATTGGAAAATGACTGTTGAAAGCTCTCAGCATTTTAAGTCATAAAGAATTCTTAGATTCATAAAAGCCTTAAAATAAAAAAAAAAAAAAAGAAAATATTTGCAAATTTAAAGCAAACAACAACAAAGAAGAACGAGAAAATCTTCTCTTTTAAAACCACCACTAAAGTTAAGACTGCAAAGTTTTGAATGAGGACATTTGGCCTAATGAAGTATGAACAATTAATGAGGTTCAGAAGCATTAAAGTAGGCTTGTAAAGAATTTCAATAATCATTATTGATGCTAACTACTAGTAATGTCACTGAGTCTCTGTGAGGGCCACATGATGAAGTTCCTAAATAAAAGGAGCTAGACAGCACGGCTGGCTGTGTGTAAATACACGGCTTCACAGAGGAGACAGCACAAGGGTCAGGCTGCTTTTTTGCGGTTTAGGATGTTTACTATTCAAACACATATTTTAAAAAGGCGGCTTTGCCTCTCTCTCTTTGCTACTTCCGAAGAAAAAAGCACAGATAGATGTTTTCATAGACCTAAGGACCCAGAAGTTGGGAAAGACAATTTAGCCTTTTGTATCACATCTTTAACACTTCATTTATTACTAAATATCATCTATTTTTGAATGACCCGGGTGCTTCTGCAACAACAGCCTTCCCAGCTGCTGGAGGCGATTGCAGAGATTCATCAAGGCGGTGACAGAAAGTGCCTCGGCGCTCGTGGCAGGACATTGTGCTGCCATCTGTAAGACCCCAGCGCAAGAGCAACCTCAGGATTCCCCCTCCTCCCTAAAAACACGCTACGTAGTGCAGATGTTAGGAGCTGGGCCTCCGAAAATGCTGACCGTGCTCCTTTTCAGAGGGCATCCTGCTGGCTGATGAATGGGGCAGCATTAATATCAGCTGCGGTGCTGACCACAGAGCCAGGAGGGTGGCCCAAGACAGAGTGGCTTGACCAGAGGTAAACACAGCTCTCAGGAGATGTGAGGAAAAAGAACAATTTTCTACAATCATGGGCTGCCACTATAAATGTGCATTTTCAGCTTCCTGCAAGAAAGATGGAGATGAGGCTTTCTTTCACCTCACTCAGCTCAACAAAGCATCGTCAAGCTGGGGTCTGAGCTCCTCTTTCTCCTCACTGAAAACTAGCACCCACATTAAAAGTCTAAATTTGAACAACAGAGCAAACAACTGAAATTACATACAAAACACCCTGGAGTTTGGAAAAAAGCAGAGAATATGGTGAGACTTTCTACTGATTTTAATATGATTTCAATCAAGACCTTTTCTGCACTTCAACGCGTCTGTCTCCATATGAATGCTCCAGTTCAGCAGTGCGTGATGAGGAGAAGAGGTAGAGATCTTTTCAAAACTGATTACTTTAAAAGTTCAGTTTCAATCTGGAAAAAAGACCAGTTTGCACTTCCCGTGGTTTCGTAAGAGGCTATTACGTGTATCTAAACACATTACATTTAAGAAAGTTGTAACAAGCAGAAGTGACTCTGTTCCCAGTAATAATGCAACATCTTACTGACAGTGCAATTTTTTTCTGCCTTTCCTTTTTATTTCTTCCACTCCTTCTTTAAAAATCTTGCAGTCTCTACTGTTTCACAGCAAAAACTGTTTGTAAAGCAAGAATTGTGCTGATCGCATCAAAACTCATTAATATAACTTGTTTTTCCATTATTAGCACCATCTGAGCCTGTTGAAAGCCTTAACCAGGGCTTTAATTTTTCCACAGAGAGCTTTAAATTAATTAGCGGTTTACATGCTAACAAAGAATCTGATACATTCATAAATCAATCTAATGCAGAAGGATTACCAGAGGGTGAAAACCTATTCACTGGGGACCTCACATTCACTTAACACGGTGGCTTTTTAACAAAAGGGTGCAGGTGTGGAATAGACGGGTACCGGGAAGAGCCCATGATAATCACTTTGCATCACTTAAGGACACAGCAGGACTCATGGTAAATCAGAGCCCAGGGCCCACCCTAAGTGAAACCCATGTAGATATAAAAGGCAGTATCATCCCACTTTAACCTTCACAGCTAAATTGCCAGAGTGCTACAATTTCTTTTGTGTAGGTTACAGGCCACTGAACTAATGGAATATAGAGTAGAATTAAAGGACTCGGATGCAGTAGTACAAACTAAAAAGGAACTGTAGAACAAATATGTAAATAAAGACACTTTTTTTTTTTAAATGAATACAAGTTATCAAAACATGATAACAATTGTGTATACTTTTAGTTCATTTTAGCTTTTTCATCTAGGTTTCTGCTAACCCAACACTTACTCTGCTGCGAGAACTCTGCTATGTAACTGTGGCAGCATTTTTCGCCTATTTTTTCCTAATCTGCATTGTTTACTGTTAAGAAAATTTCACAAAAATGAACACTTGACCTGGTCTCCTTCTGTGTCCTAAAGGTCCGAAGTCATGGGTTTAAAGTTTAAAAAAAAAAAAAAAAAAATACTTTGATGACTACAGCAATTTAAGTCATGGGTTTAAAGTTTAAAAAAAAAAACAACAAAATACTTTGATGACTAAAGCAATTCTCAGTCTTTACCATGTTTTGAAATAAACTTGTGATCTATTTTGAAAGCTGCTGATTTTAATAATGGAATCTCTGTCATCACAGACACCTGCACAGTCTCCATCAAATGCTGCAAGAACTGTACACATATGAAGCAATCATCTTTTCCTTTACAAAAAGGTATAAAATCCTTGATGAGTCAGAAGAAACATGACTAAGAAAAGTGCGAACGTGCACATTAAGAAATTAACGACCATAAGCAACAGGAAGAGCCACCTGGCAATCTAGGCTCCGTGCTGCCGAAACTTTCAGTAAGTGGATTGGCAGCAATTGTGCATTTTTATAATGAATAATCAATATTTACTGATGGTGGCTCATAAAATAAAGAAACCTGAGTAACTGTCAGGTTTCTGAATTTATTATTTATTTCTGAATTGTCAGTCTGAATTTATTCAGGCCTCCTAGTTCAAACAGTTTATAAATACATACTCACTCAACCCTATATATAAGTTATCAGGTTTTCCATACAACCATACGGAAAAAATGTATTACAGGTTATTCACATATTTTTGGTGATAAACATTTATCATTAAATGAAATACCTTAATTTAAACTTCTATTTTCCGTCCAGAACATATCTACTTCCAATAATGAAAAAACTTAATGCTGGGTCATATTAAAAAACACATTTCTTACGTGGAGCTCTGCGGGGCAGATACGTCGGTGCCATATACAGAACATACTGCCTGATCTTCAACCTCAGCTGAAGTCCCCCCAGAAAAATGTCTCCTCATAAAAATGTATTTTGTTATCACCCACCATATGTTATTTATACAGATGTGCAAACCCATTTTTGAACAAAGATATCACAATATAAGTACTTTCTAGAGCATGTGCTTTGTATTTGTGTGTCATTAGTGATTTTAGGTACGTGGCCACCTCGCTGCAGCGGTTCCTGTGACTCCAGGCAAACCCAAGCACCAGGAGACATTCCCACCCATCACATCCAAGGACCACATGCAAAAAGGCCAAGGCTGCAACCTCCTGAGGAGGGAAGCAAATCCTAAATAGCATATTCTCCCCTTGATTTGTGCTGGGAAGGCAACAGGGAAGAGTATCCACAGCTTTCTCACACTCTGATCAAAAAGGTGCCAAATGCAAGGGGGAAGGAGAGGGCTCACCCTAAAATTGGGTGTGGGTTGACATAACGTGGTCACCTCCTGCTCTCATGACCCACCCATGACTGCAAAACCCAAAGGAAATGTATTTTTTTAAAAGAAGCCAGAAACATTGGTGCAGTATTAAACGAGGTGCCACCCTGCAAAAGGCTTGGGTGATGTTTTGTGGGGCTCCCAGGACGTGGGGAGCGGTGTGGCAGCGCGGCTCCTCGTGCTCCCTGCCCTCAGCACGCCTGGTGGAAGAAATGCTCTCCAGGAGACCGAGTGAGGCACCGGAGGTGGCATTAGAGGTGGCATGTGGTGCCACCTGTGCCCTTCCTAAATGAGGGAGCTAGATCACTGAAAACCTTCAAGCCAATCTAACCAGCACACCAAACAAAAAAGAAAATGGGAGTAAGCAAAGGCGATTAGCTAATTAGTGATTAAATAAAGCTGTGGCCTGTCACAGACTGCGTTGGCAGGAGGCTGCGGGGGGTGCCATCCCTTTTATCCCGATCCCCAGCCGGTGACAGCACGGCAAAACCCCTCGGGCGCCCTGCGGCTGGCGGGTACCGCTGCCCGGCATCCTCGGTGCCAGCCCCAGCGGAGCCCCTGCCGTCTCCGGGGGGACGTCCCTCACACCAACAAGAGCAGCACATGCCACTCGGTGCCCTGCGGGCACGCTGCTGACTGCCAGCACTTCTCCGGAGAAAGCCTCGCCGTTTGCCAAAGGCTTGCTTGCTCAGAATCCCTTGCCGAAATTTCCCTGCGAATCTTTCTGAAGTATTTGCCCCGAAACGCAGCCTGCACAAGCGACTTCATCCCGGGCCTCCCCTGCCTTCAAACGCTCCATCTCCTGGACCCTTACTGCTCCTGTACTGCTGACAGCCAAGCAAGTTCATTAATGTTAATTAATGACTGCTGTGTTTCATATTAAAATCACTGGTTCTGAGCTCTGAGACACAAAGAAGTTTCCATACATCAACAGCTTCAAAGCGATTGTCTCTCTACGGGCGCCCTCGTCCCCGGCTGCAGTTGCAGGATAATTGTGGAAATTACCCCTCGGGGAAGAGGAGAAAAACTACCTAGTATTTACCTGGGGGGAAGATTGCACCCCCGGAGAGCTACCTATCAGCTCCTAATGGGTTACAACACTCAGCCTCTCAACAAATTATACAAAATTACACTCTGGTTAGCAGGGCTATGTGATTAATCCCACCAGCCACGGTAAAAGGCACAAAAAGGCTCTGACCCTCATGAGATAAAGCCACAAGGTGGGTGCCTATACAAAAGGCGTTACTAGGTTCGGAAGGTTAATCAATATTGCCAATTTCATAAATCTTGAGTTATTTCACTAACTATGTTTTACACTCAATGCGTTATATTATTTCTATGCCTCCCAGGAAAAGTTACTCTAAAAAAATTAAAGGAAACATTTCAAATATAGTAAACAGCTCTCCAGATTTTGAAAATTGTTTACACTTTAAACTAAAATGCAACTGCAAATCCAACGCCCAATCTTTGTTATTCTTCCTCACACAAAATTCCTCCTGGAGGCAGCAGGAATTTTATCTCAGTCAAATACTCTTAGATTACAGCTTAACTTGATAAAAGTTCGTTTCTCATTTCCTATCGGACTCCTGCCCCAATAACACACAAAACATCACCCAACAGCCAGTCCTCCCAACTGCTTAAAAACTGTCTCAAAGACTTCTGGTGGCCAAACCAGCCACGCTGCAGACCCAAGGGCAAGCTGGGATGGGAGATGGCAGCGACTCCCACAGCTGAGCTGGGCATGCAGCGGCAGCTCGGGGCAAGTCAGCCATATCTGCCTGAGCAAACCCCACTCATCTCCTTCCCCTCGCTACCAGACATTCAGAACACCCCAAAAGCCCTTGTCCCAGCAGAGCCCCCCACAAAACACCACCAGCTCTTCTGCAGCCACGTGTGGCCATGGTGAGAGCAATAGATTCACAGCAGGTTTTTCTTACCTGCCACTAACGTCCCTCCAAATCTCATTTCATTGTATTAATCACCAACAATGATTTATAAAATGCCCTCTCTGGAGGTAGGTGGGATTCCAAGGACCCTCCATCACACAGCTAACAGAGCATCTGCTCCCAAGAGACCCTCTACAGCTTCTCTCCACTAAGTCAAACAACTTAGTTTGTCCCAGTCAAACTCGGGACAAAATTCTCTCACAGCCAGCTATAGAACTCCCTCAAATCAGTAGCAGTTCCACGAGTATGTTGAAGGGGACCAGTTTGGGTTTTAAGGTTTTTGAATGGGCCTGCTTTATCCCATGGAAGCCTAGGTCGTTTTATCTGAAGACAAGGACAAACAAACTCCTTAACAGATGGGAAGAGTTCCTTAGATATTAAGTAATTAAGCACACTCAGCATATGTTGGCTCGAAAAGAAAATTGTTTAGAAGAGATAAGGCACTCTATAAATCGAGATTTGCAGTTAACCGAAAATCTACCAACTCAACTTTTGCTCACAAGCCTCATCTCATAAATCATGAAAAATGAAGGTATGAAGTTAAAAAAATTATCAGACTGTGGGTTTTTTAAGCTTCCATACTTGTATTATTCCATTTTCCTGCAGTTGGCTAAGATTTAACAGGCAAGTAAATCTACTGCATTTTGATCTTGAAATTGCCCTTCCGTGCCTGCCTTGCTTCCAATTCCAGTAAGCACCATCAGCAGGGAAAAGGAAACCGCTTTTCTCTACCTCAGCTCTTCCAAGGAAGCCAAGATAGAGCCATGAGTTTCCTCAGATTTATGAACACATCGTTGGCAACCCATCATTTTGCCCAAGATGGCCTCAATGCTGCGGTGACCACCTTCAGCAGGACAAAACGCACCTACAGCCTGACGCGGCGAGACAAGAATTGCAAAGGGGCGAGGTGCCACAGCTTACCATTGCTCCTTCACTCTTACTTTGTGCAACTTCCCGCTGCAGCCGAGCCACAGACAGCTTCTCCCTACGGAAAGAAAAGCGTGTGAATAGCAGTTCATTTTTCACGAGCGGAGGGAGCGCGCCGCCGCCCCGTCGGGGTGGCATTCCTGCACATCGCTGGGGCAACCCTCCCGTCAGACCCCGCTCTCCTCCCACCTTCCCCCGCGGTACTTAGCCTTATTGTTTCATTTCGTGGCAGTTTGACAGAACTACCAATAAATCAGCTGAATCTAAACATCATTTGCTCCATTCAAACAGCAAAGTAGCTCATCACAATATGGAAACAGGCTGTGCAAATCACATCGTGTTATTCGTTTTCCAACTGCCTTGCGCATCAGCTTTATTCTGCACGACATTAACACAAGTTGGAAGGCTCCTAGATTATCAATAAATGTATGCATAAACATGAAATTAAAAAAACCAACTATCCTATTCCTAAACATGCTGTGCTGCATTTTGTAGTTACTGATTTATTAGATTTATTTTTTTTAAATTAGCCTTATTTCATGGAAGATCCTTACCCAAATGTTTGGCTTGACTCAAGCAGCAATTAATTTGCTTAATTAAGGATTTGGCGATCACAACAAACTTTCACCTGAAAAGTTGCAGGAAAGGAATGAAAAGTAGGGCTTCAGTATACATAGAAAAGGAAAGAGACTCTTCACAGCGTATGGACTGGGAGAAGGTAGCACGTACCAAGAACATGAACTGCAAACCCCAGAGAGCAGCAGGAGGGGCAGGAATCGACCACTGCAGGAGGGGCACGGGAAGAGGAAAATTTGCTCTGGGAGCTCAGCAAAGAAGAAACATACTTTACAGAACAAGTGGGACTTAAGCAACCCACCATAATTTTTAAAGGCATACTTAAGCAACCCACCATAATTTTTAAAGGCTTTAAGAAAGCCAAAGGCACTTTTTCAAGTAGGCTACTTTTTAAAGAGGAGTGTCTGGTTCTGAAAGAAAAGCGGAGGAACAGAAACAGCAGAGGAATTTATCTAGCACTTGAAGAATTTATCAGGAGACAACAAAACATAAAACTGCACATGAATAAATTATTTACAAAAGATGATCACCTTTTAAAACTTCCAGCAAAAGGATTTTTAAACCAACATATATCCCTTATCAAGTTTCAAATTTTCCATTTACTCGCATTTTCCCCAGAAATTCTACTTGGTCTAATTGGAAAGACCGACCTGAACCATCCCAAGTGCAGCATCCCGGCACTTCCCTGGGACACTCAGAATCTCTGTCCCCATGACTACTTTGTACAATGTACATGTCAGAGTGCCACAGCTCAGGTCCCTGGGACATGGCAGTGGGACGGCAGCCTCTGGCCTCGCGTTGCCCACCAAGGGCTCTGGCAATGAGTCCACTGGCCACGCCATCCAGCTTTCCCAAGGTATTTTGAGTTCAGGAAAGAAAACCTTCCTGCTGGGTGCTCCAGTGAAGTCCTGGAAAGACAGAGATGCATCTCCCAACTGTCGTGGCAGAGGAAAGCAGGGGCTGGAAACAGCCATCCCCCAAAACATGCAAAGGTGCCCAGCCAGGGTTGACGGAGGACCTCTGGACAATGACCTGCCCAGGTTCTGTAGGCACTCCTGTCATTGACCAGAGGAGCGATCATTCCCCTGTGCTCAGCGCTGGTGAGGCCCCACCTCGGGTACTGTGTCCAGTTTTGGACCCCCCACTAAAGGAAAGACACTGAGGTGCTGAAGCAGGTCCAGAGAAGAGCAATGAAGCTGGTGAGGGGTCTGGAGAACAAGTCTTAAGAGGAGAGGCTGAGGGAGCTGGGGTTGCTCAGCCTGAGGGGAGACCTTATTGCTCTCTACAACTACCGGAAAGAAGGGTGTGGAGAGGTGGGGGTTGGTCTCTTCCCCCAAGTAACAGGCGAGAGGGCAAGAGGAAACATCCTCCAGTTGCACAGGGGAGGTTTAGCATAGGTATTAGGAAAAATTTCTTCACAGAAAGGGCTATCATCCACTGGAACGGGCTGCCCAGGGAAGTGGTTGAGTCACCATCCCTGGAGGTAGATATAGAGGTAGTGCTGAGGAACATGCTTTAGTGGTGGACTTAGACGTGCTTGGTTAGCAGTTGGACTCAATGATCATAAAGGTCCTTTCCAACCAAAACAATTCCATGATTCTGTACTTCTATGACTGTGTCACTCTCATGCAGCATGAAAAGTTAAATGTTCTACAATATTTTTTTCCTAATTTTTCAATCAAAGTAGCCTTTACACCATTTCTCAGGAATCATTTCTGCCAAGGAAGGAAGATCTGTGCCTACGTGCCTAATTATTGTGGGAATGACAGCACTCATGTCACTCAGCCATAGCTCACCATATGCTTGGGTCATCAAACCAGTCCTCCCCCTCCTTTCCAGTAGAAGACGTGGTATTTAAGTCTCCCCAACAGTCACCTGCCCCCACATGCTTGCTGCACCCCCACAACGCTCCCCAGACAGCTGGCTGGTGGCACCCTGCAAGCACAATTATCAGATTAATACCAGGCATTGCTAATACTGTGATTTGTAAACATATACAGTGTTGAAACCATTGAATCTTGGCAAAACCTAAGGATGATACAGCCACAGCCCAGTGGAAGCTGCATTTGCATCACTCCAGCACGGTATCAAGATCCTCTTTCATGCATCTGAAAAATTACCAACGACTGAGAAGTGGCATTAGTGCATCATTGATAGCCTTAATGCAAGTATCCTAAAAACAGCTTCTAAAAGACACATATAACCCTCCCTCTTCCTTCCTCAGATACCATCACAGGGAAATTACAAAACTGGTTAATCCTATTTTAAGGCTTTAGTTGATCTGCCCTTTGCATTTTTGCACCGCGTCAGTGCCCTAATATGTTTTAGTAGAAAAAGCAAGTATACCCTTTGAGGGGGTTTTGACTTTTTAATTGCAAAAGAAGTGCCTAAAGATATATTACGAGAAAAGATGCAGAGGGAAAAAGAATAAACAAACAAAAAAAACTCACAAATCACTCCTCCATACACTTTCTGCCAGTGGTCTGCAAAGATATATTTAGTTATTCCTCCTACATGAGGAACATTCCTACTGTCATCCCTCTGTGCTAAAACCAACAGTTCCACATTTCTGGAATTCTGGAATTTTATCACAGTAAATTCCAATTGATCTCTGCAAAGAGGGCTCCTCCTAACAAGGCCAGGTCTTCCCTCTCTGGGTGAGAGAGGTTCAGGAAGGGCTTCCTTAATGATAATGATAATGATAAAGAAGAGCACAGACTGGCACTCTTATACTGTGTTTATAATGTTCCTGCCACTTTACCTTAGCAGAAAATGAAAAAGAAACCCCCTTATCATGTATGAGAAAAAAAAACTGCAATAGGGGACACAGAAGAGCCATCTGTTCCAGAGGTGTCTAAAAATAAATCAACTTTGAGGCAAGCAAACTCCGTGCTCCCACTTCAAACAGGTCCCAGAGCATCTTCTCCCTCCTGCCTGCACTCCCCAGGTGAAGGAGCTGCACGCTCACAGCCAGACCTCCGTGGATGGTCACCTTCATCTCAGCGTGCCTCTGGGCCACAGTCATCCCCGAGATCATTCCAGGGAGCCTCATTTGTGATGCACTTGGCCCATCGCCCGCAGTGAGCTGTTTCCCACCACCTCTGTACAAACTTACACTGCTATATGGGGTGAGAAATGTCATCAAAATCCTCTCATCAGCCAACAGCATTTAACACCAATCTGCAATATTGGACGTTTTCATACAAGATAAGTGATAAGGGAGAACAAGGACCTTCATGTCTAAGCACAGCCAAATAAACCCCCTGGTTACTACCCACCATCTCAGGCTGTTTTGATTAAGACAGAACACTTGGTGACTATTCTCAGCCCCCATTTTTTAACACACTGTTGCAATGGGATAAGCATTTTACTATGACTGAGCTGCAAAAATAATAAGCTTTTAGCTGCTTTAGCCTTTCAGATGTTTCAAATGCAAAGAACATTTGACATGCTGCTTCAAAGTTAATCTTGTTTTTTTAATCTTTGCTTTTAAATAAGAAAAATCAGTAGCATTACTTTGTGGCTATACGGTTTTATTTATTTTTAATCAAGCATGTTTCATCCCTATAGCATGATTAATTAACAAAGTTAATTAGCAGCTACAGCCAACCTGCAAGAAAACAAATTCTTCTCTGAGGATTTAAAAAATTAAAACATGTTCATTGAGAAGTTCTCATGTTCGCTTTTGAAAAAACACCAAATGATAAAAGGTTTACAAAAACACTCTTTGAAAGCACAGTTTATGCTCTTAAGTTTGAATATTTGCATTGTAAGTGGCAAAATTCCCAGCCAAGGACTTTGCAATGAGATAATTAAAGGAGCCAAACAAGGATTCAATTATATCCTTTCCAGATGGAACCAAGCACACAAGTATTCACTGTGTGGATGGAAGAAAGATACATTTCAAGTCTCAATATCACTACTAGATATTGCAGTAGCTTGTTCTGAAAAACAACAGTTTGAGGAAAGCCCATTTAATCCAAGAAAAAACACAAATGTGCTAAATAATCCTGCAAATTCTGAACTCTCCTTAAACTAAAATTTCTCCTTCATTCTCCCTTCCCATCACTTCAACTTACTCAACTTCCAGACAAAAAAACCTGTATCTCATGACAATGACAGAGCTAAGACACACAGCTCATGGCTTCGCTACAAAACTTGTGCTACTTGTCCCAGTCCATGGGGATAAAGGTAGGTAAATCGATGCAATCACCAGCTCCCACTTATCCCATAATTTCGAACAAATGCCAATACAGTTCCTGATCTGATCCTCCAACCAAACAACACAATAAAAGCTACACTGGATGCATGAGATTCCCTTTTTTCTTAATTTTCCTTCTCTATATTCCCATTTTACAACAAAAAGAAACCCAAACATTGTTTGTGGTACAACAAAACAAAAAATTCTAGCAGTGAACTTCAGCTGCCCAAATTTTGAAATAAGATTTTCCTTTGTATTTTGAAACCCCAGATTCAGAAGGTCTTAGTTACAGATTGCTTCTCCATCTAACACAGAATGGTATTATGTAAAAGAGCTTCTGGATAAAGTTATGATTCCCATATAACGCACTGAATTGTATCTATTTGCCAAGATCTCAGCCATACAGGATCAAGATATATTTTCATTGGTAAATAATAATTTTCCAATTTAAATGAAGTAAAATTATTTTACAGTTCTGATGAAGAACATGATCAGAACTCAAAAGAATGGAAAATGTCTTAGTAACATCATCCAAAAGTTAACGCTTCAGTGAATTTTAATCTCCACGATCCACTGGGAAGACAATGGTTATATCAAACCCTGACATTGTCCTTTCCTGTCTTGATCACACAGAGCAGCCCCACAACCTGCCAGTATCTATAGACAGATCTTGCATTTTCAACATTGACATATGAAGATTTTTAACTTTTCCTATTTCTTTCTTCCTACGTAAATTTCTACTTTGCTTTCCAGGGAACTAATGAGGACAAAATTCAGTAGGTATGACAGCTCCCAAGTTACTAATTTAATTGTTTCTCTACTCGCCTTTTTTTCATGAACAGGGAAGTGTTTCCTTCGTGTTTCATTCTTCCTTGGAAAATTTCGCTCCAAAGTGATTTCATTTAGAAGTGGTTGATTCTGCACCACAAAATGAAGCCCAGCTTTTCCTTTCATTTTTTAGCTTTCACTGTATACATAAAGCCAGAAAACAACCACTTGACCTACTAAAAAAGTCAAGCTTTGAAAATACACTTTTAAGACTTGTTTTATTTTTGGTGCTTGTGTCCAATCAGAGTGGCCAAGCCATACACCAGTGAGTCCTTCTCTGCCTTCTGCAAGACATTCTGGAGCAGAGAAATTCAAACCAAGTTTCCCACTCTACGCTGTTGCTGTAAGACTCAGAAGGTAAATAAATACTTTGTTTGTGCACGGAAAAAGCAAACAGAGAAACGACAGAGACTCAGGATCTGAATCTGCAAGGCATCCCTAACCACTGTGCCTTGAAATCACTCCTTATTTATCACCTTCCAAAATTATTAAACTTTGTTTTCTTCCTACATCATCACTTATCACCACGGCATTGTTTTTCAAACGAACCAGAAAAAAACACCGCTAAAATTGATTAAACATGGATTAAACACAGCGTAGTGCTAACAACTGACCTAGGGGCAGGGTGTTAGTCTGTGCCGAGAGCCGCAAACCCGCCTTCTTTCAGCTCCTGGTTTTCCAGGGAGGTTTCCCATCCGAAGGCTGACCAGGCTTGACCCCGTCGAGTATATGAGATCTGACAAGGGAAGAGCCGAGGGTGGAACAGCCACAGTGAACTAATGTGCCTCTTTCAGCTCCTATGGGGATGGTGGGGGTTAGCGATGCTTAGCGATGCTAAGTTCTCCCCTACAAGGGAGGCACTTGGTCCTTACAGTGAAACTGGTCTTTTAGAGTCGCAACGGTTTAACTGGAGCTGGCAATAAAAGAGTCATCTCGCAAAGAAATATTCGTTGCGAATTTAATGCTGATAAAGTACAAGCTTTATTTAATTATTTTTGCAACAATTGCAACGACTGGATTTACAGTAATGGAAGCACTAATGCTGTCAAGCAGAAGCAGGATAGATAGCATAGAGCCACAAGGAAGGCACAGGCTCCTATTTATTGCTAATTTATTTGTATTCATTGCTGAAAAAAAGATAAGCATGCAGAAAACATAACTTACATGAAAATTCTTCTCTTCTACAGGACATGATAGTCCCGAACCCAGACAAGCAAAACAGGTAGTAACTTATTTAAACTGTATTTTCTTTGGGTGACACCAACATTAGGGGAAAAAAGCCCACCCAGCAATTATATCTATAATCTAAAATATACATCAGCAATCCCCAGGGGCTCCTCAACCATTTCCAGTGGATTTTAACGTATATGAAATCTGAATTAGAAGTTCAAACAAGATCATCTCGTTACTTTCCAGAAGCATCCGAACAAGACACCAACTACAAAAGAAATTCCATGGGAGAAGATGACGGGGTAACACAGGGCTGAGTCACAGCCCTGGCCAGAAAGGAGGGGGCAGAGAGAGGAACAGAGCAGGGGCAGAGCCTTCATTATAGAAGCAAAAAGGTTGCCTTTGGCTAGGGAAGAGGGGCAGAGCCACGACAGAGAAATCAGAAAAGGAAAGGTTATCAGGAGTCCACGGCAGATTATGAGGGGATTGTTTTCATGACAAATTACTCTCAGCAGCAGCACAGCAGCCGAGGGCAGCCGGGCACTTGAGCACGGCCACCGTCCTGAGCACGTACACGGACAGGGACGGACAGTAATGCATTTTCAACAGAAGCATCTTCTCTCACACCGGTAACCTTTATATCTTCCTTGACATTTATTGTTTTCAGCACTGAAATTATGGATGCAAGACCGTACGCTTTAATGATACACTGGTATTTCCAACAGCACCTCAAATACATATATATTTGTTAATGACGGGGGAGGCGTGTTTCCTTCCACTACTGACTTCACAACACAGCCCACCTCCCAAATTCTGTATAAATTTTGGCCAACAGTGTCAGGCATAGTTAGGGAGATCTAGACCCAAAGTTTAAAATGTTGGGGTTTGTTTCTGTCAAGTTTTTAAGATGATTTTTAACCTTTGTAATGTAGAAAAGCCAGAAAAGCCAGCAAGTGAAGAGCAAAAATCTTTAAATAATGGTCATTAGTAACTGCTAAATAATTAGAATGACAATAAATAAAGCCACCAACCTCCCTTTTAGTTCCTTGACAAGACATGGAGACAGTACCAATCATCACAATCAATGTGGTTTCTTGATAAAAAAAAAAAAAAAAAAAAAAGGAAAAAAAAGCAATTCCTTCCCCATGACGCACACATACGGTTGTAGGATAAAAGATTAATGTCTGTAGGACACAATGCCAAATCATCGGGATAATTATGAATTATACCAAGCAATCATTTTACAGATCTCCTGGAACTTCTCACTTATGACCATTATTCACAAGATAATGTATTCTGTTGCAATTTTTTCTCAGATAAATTCATTCCTCTGAAGCCTTTCTTTTGGCCTGAGATTCCAGGCAGAAGAAGAAAATGGGTGGGAAAAGATCGCTGAATTTTTTTATGAAACAAAGAAATGGAGGAAAAAAAATAACATTTTCCTAATCATTTCTAAAGTCTGCAGACAGTAGTGAGAAATACTTAAAGATTTATTTAAAAAATCAGCCCAAGCACAAAACAGCAAACTGCAGCAGGCAAGGGAGTTACACCTGGCTATCAATTTTAATGCAACATCAAGTATGAAACATCAAACACCTAAGTGCCAAGAAACACCAAGTAAACAGCCCACAGTACTGAACTCTGAAACACATCCAAAGTACAGGTTTTCACATTATAAATTAAATAGTCCCTGCATTACGTAAGCCTTGCATTTATTGAAACATACATAGTTAAGGTTTTAGCCAGGCCAAACTCTGTGCAGATTTGCTCCCTGTTTAAAGCTATTGATGGAATATATCCCATAAGCTACTAAAACACACTACTACAAAGAAATGAGCTCAGGATCTGTTCCGCAAAAGTTATTATTAAAAGTGGTACATTAACCATAAACCTTATTGTCTCTGTTCTGCAATCCACACCGCAAAATACCTAGCAAAAGCAATTTAACAGATTGACACCATTGTAGTTTGGAATTTCTTGACATAAGTGATTGATTTATCAATTTTAATGTTACATTAAGAGTAATATTTTTATTTAATGCTGTATTATTTCTGCCAATAAGTTGCAACCCAAGAAGCATACAGTGGGAATTTGTATGATTAGGCAAACTGCCAAGTTCTCAAAGACTTATCATGATGGAAAACCTCAGTGTTCAAACAGGAAAAAAAAAAAAAAGAAGAAAAGGACTAATAGAAGTCAGTTTGGAATATTAAATCAGCAAAAGAAACTTTAAATTATAACATAGGCAGCTGTCGCACACTGATCCCCATCACCTACTGCAAGAATGACTGCTTGGTTTTCTTTTCAGGTGCAACTTTAAAATATCTTATACAAATGAAAATGTCTGTTTAATGAAAGCCCTAAAATGCTATAAAATGGTACCAAATTTCTGAGAACTCTTTCATAGTTCACACTTTCCTAATTAAAACAAAACAGTAGTTCTTATCTTCTTTTTGACAGCATCCTCAGAGCCTCTGGATCATTCTTATGACCTTCTCTAGTACAGGTCAGTGTGGAAAGCAAATTTCACACTTCCACCTTTCCCTTCTGGTACACCACTAATTCACCTGATCCCCCCACAGTAGTATATTGTCCAGTTATGGTCCCATTCTTTAAATGGGATGATAAGACAGTAAGGCAAGTTGCTAAAAACCTCCTAGTTTAGCTTGACAGCGCAGCTGGGTTCAACGTGGTTAGTGAAAGAGGCACAGGGTCATTGCTACAGGACA
The DNA here is from genome assembly GCF_001431845.1 of Calidris pugnax. Taxonomy (NCBI): domain Eukaryota; kingdom Metazoa; phylum Chordata; class Aves; order Charadriiformes; family Scolopacidae; genus Calidris; species Calidris pugnax. Next base: position 6,428,521 of record NW_015090831.1, on the reverse strand, counting down.
GTTTGATCCATGGGAGAAAGACAACATTTAAAGCCACCACCTTTTATCCCCTCTTATTTCCAACACACACAACTACCACTCTCGGCAGTGGCTGGACTCGATGATCTTATAGGTCGCTTCCAATCTAGACGATTCAATGATTCTTCATTTCACATGCCCACAAGATGGGTTTTATTTGCTCCTGATCCCCAAATACACCTGCTCTCATTGCTGGAAGTGAAGTACCAGGGCCGGTGACATGTGGCTGTTCAGCAGAACTGATACCAGCCTGGCAACGCATCAGTCGCCAACACAAGGAAGATGCTGCCCAAGCAGATGCCATGTTCAAAAGAGTCAGATTTTGATTTCTGTGATTCGGTGAAATTGAAAGCAAGAGCAGTGATGTGAATACAGACACTCTCTCTACATAGCCATCAAAATATGATTTTTTTAAATGCACATCCAAGAAAGAAGAGATAGAGCAAGGACTGGAAAGAAACCACTCTATGTAAGGTACTTTTCACATCTTGCCTTTCTTCAGCATGTCCTTCAGCACTTCTACTCTAGATTTAAAACCAGCCTGCTGTTGTGGGTTGTGCACAGCATCCCTATTAGGGGAAGTGTAGCTGTTTCTCCTCAGTTTAATTATTCTTAACAGTGTCTTTCAGCTTGTGAGTGTGGAAGTTCTTACTTGGTGCTTTGCTGTTTGTTTTTAAGCTGAGTCAAGCTGGTCTCTAGACTAGACAGTCTCAGTTCTTCTCTTTCTGGTCCAGGTATTCTGTCTGGTCTGAATTACAGAATCACAGAGGTTGGAAGGGACCTTCAGAGATCATCTAGTCCATGCCCCTTGCCAAAGCAATTGCAATTACTAGATCCTAGCAATTACTAGATCCTTAGGGCATACAGATTTATACTATTTTTATTGCATTATTTACTTGCGTTAGTTTAAAAAAAAAAAAAAAAAATTGGAATCCAGAATATTATCTCCTGATACATGAAGAATTCTCTGGATTGTGACCCAAACAGAAATCAGCTGCGAATCCTGAACCCCTTCAGCCATTTCTAGCAAAAATCTTTTTTTTCACTAAGCCCCAACTTACAAAGACCTTGAAAAATGAAAAACAAAGGAAGAAACAAGCAAACAAGGTTTTCTTTTTGCAAAGGACTTGGAAGTTGAGCTAAAAAATCCTCCAATCACTGGTTGCTTATATATTTTTTCTCTGGAGATTTGTCACATGGAGATGATGTGCTGTGGAAACTCTTTTGAAAGGATAAGCATTTCCCTAAAGGATTTTTAATGAGAATTTATTGCTCATGAAAGATTCAGGATTGGCAGCACTTCAGTCTTCAGTTAATGATCTTTGTTTATTAACATAAAATGCATCATGCTTACCAGGAGTGTAACTTTACCAACCAGTGCATCAAAGCACAAAAGAATTCTCACTCCTTCAGTCTTATCTCCTGAGGCTGCCTCAGAGGGTGCCAGCTGAAATGTATATGGTTGTCCTCTACGAAAATGAAGTTAGAACCCTTGTTTAACATAAAGCTGAAAATCATGGAAACATTTTTTTCATAACCAAAGTTGCTCAGACACAAACTAACAGCAAGAAATGGATGCAGATTGCTATTACTTCTCACAGAGTCTCTTCCTTCCATGCAAACCTTTTACCGGTATCGGAAGATCTTTGCTTAGTCCTAATCCTAATTGCTCTTAAATTCCAGGGATAACATTCATGCAAAGTGCTGATTACACATCCTGTTAGGAAATTACCACCTTCTGAAACTCAATGTGCAAGAGAGCAATGAAGGCTATAGACAACTGGGTCTGTAAACCAGAGATTCCAGAAACACACTACTAAGCCATCTCTTGCATATCTCTTGTATTTCTATAGAAATAAAAAGGCAGAAGTGCATTTCTTTAGGAATAAAAAAAAAAAAGAAGACCAAAGGCACAAATTGAAGAAAAATGGGGTATAAGGAACAAAAACCATTGTTTTGGACACAAAACCTAACACAACCAAACTCTCAGATCCCCCTGCTTTCTTCATGTCTAGCTTTCCTTCTGCTCAGCCCAAGTGACACATCCAGTTCTCATTTGTTTGTGAGAACGTTTAGGAAGATTTTTGTCCCTGTTCTCTACAAAGCTTTTCAGTTTTGCTCTTACAATTCAAAGAAGGTATCTGATTTTGCTTCATTACTGGTTGACCTCTTACCTCTGTTTTCCACTCCTTTGTTCCCAGATCATCACAACACACTTCTAGTATTCTTTGTAATCTCATTTTTGGGGGGTGTTACACAGTGTGATGTGGTTTTATCCATCCAGAAAGACCACAGCTTGAGGACTTCTGCTTTTCTTAACAGGTTGCGGGTAACTATGCCTTTTCTCTCTCCAAGCTACATTTATTGCATGCTCTCTAACCTTCCAATGGTCACTCATGTCCTGTTCTAATTGAACATTAAAATACCTTGGGAAAACAATCCTTTTTTTGTTGTTGTTGTGGACAAGGAGCAAAATTGAAGTGATTTTATTCTGTTTCACTCACTGGACTTTCCTCTCTCTTGACTTTTTTTCTTTAGACAATTGTTCAATACTTAAGTATTCTGGCACAAATCACTAGCAAATCGGCAATGATCTTCCACTCAAAGAGAAAATACAGAAGAGCATCAAAGTTGTTCAGAAAGAGTCCTTTTCTTTACTGCTTAAATTGGTTTTATGTTGTTTGCTGTAATTTCACTTCGCACCCTCAAGAATAAGAATACTATTCTATTAAGACCCAGAAATACTGGTTAGTCAGGTGGACACATTTCTGCTGAAAAAGATATAGATGCTCTCTGTTCAAGGGAAAACATCCACGTGTAAACCATATTTGTACTTCTAAATCTCCATCCTGTGACACAGTGCAATAGAAACCACATACAGGAGATTGTGGGTGCCCAACAAGAACAAGCAGCAAAAGGGAGCAGAGTTAAAAACTAAATTAATGCAATCAAGACAAATAATTATTTTTAATACACTTTGAAGCCACAACCAATATGAGGGAAAAAGGCTACTAAAATGACAGAAATATGGTTTGCAGCATTCAATCTAGTAACTGGTCAATAGTGAGCATATATGCTGAAAGACATGCAACATTTGCCATATTTACAACATTGCTGTGGAATCAGCTGTTCAGTTTTATGTAAGTATATCCACGATCTCTATCAATCATCCAATCATTTGAATTTATATTTTACTACTGACAAAAAAATTAAATCAATTATGAAAATAACTTCAGATATATATCCATGTTTCACAGTTAGAAAGGACATTTGAGATAATTTTACAAAAGGTAGTCTTGGCAGAGTTTATCTGCTTTTGGTAAAAATGTAAAATGGATTATTTGTACTTCAAGAGCAACACGTCATTTAATGATGTGCAACAGTTGGTTCTTGGGCCACCAAACAGCCACCAGGACCAACAGTTCACTCCCAGCATGTACTTAGCATCAATACAGACCCTGGAGGTGCTTTCCAACAGGACTCCCAGCAAGGTGACAGATAAAATAAATGAAATAATCGTTTTCTGAGAGCATTTCTCAAATGTCTACATAAAATATATTTTGGATGTACCAATAGGCAATAATTGCCACTTAGTTCAGATTCAGGAATGTGATCCTGTTTATTGACTGCAAAGATCTGGGAAGAGAAGGCAATTCAAACTTTTCTATAAATCTCTGTGAATTTATGTAACCTACTAGTTTTGTGATGAGAAAAGGAGGAGAAAACCTAATAATGGGGAAATTTTATTTATTTTTTTTTTACTTTTTTTTAAAATTGATACCATAACAAATTTCCTTGGATAAAGTTATAAATTGCTGGGCTTCTCTCAGTCCTTTCCCAGGCTAGGGAACATGCTTCAGTACACCTTACACAAAATAATGTTCTCTAAAGCACATCTCACTGTGCCAGAAAGACCAAAAAAACCAGTTTCTTGAAAATCACTTTGAAGTATCCTTCAGTAACCCAACACAGAAATTCATATTCATGCAGCCTTACAGCAATAAAATCACTTCCATGCTAATGATATAATTGTTCCTTCTACCACTCTGTCTACAAAAGAGGACTATATAAAGTCAAAGACAGTGGCCTCTGGCTGATTATGTGTTTTGACAAATTAGATGATTAACTGGAACCTCAAACTCAAGCTTCGTTGTCTCAGTAGACCTAAAAGCAGAGAAGAAAAGACTTGCTTTTGAAAGAACACAGATCTACAGGGACCTCAGCCCAGACTGAGAAACTTGTACTGAACCAAACAGCGGCTGACATGCACAGAGGCTAATTTTAATACAGAAATTATAGTTGTCACTTTAAATAATGGACACAGCATATGGTAATATATGCAAAACGCTTTCCAACACGTTCAAGTAGAGATGGAAAAACAAAGTTATCAATTATAGTTTTACCATGTAATATACCACTTAACAACACTGAAAATGAAATCCAGAGCACATCAGAAATATTAGTGGAGCAATGACAGTGTTTCTGTGTGTATTTATGAAACGATTCAAATTCACATTTAGTCAAATAACAACCTCAGTGGCTGCCTAGGGATAAAACAGAGAAGACTGAAGAGCACACACACAAGGTCCACCTCTGATAGTCAAGTTGTTCTACTGAGCTCGGTTAAAAAACTCATGTGGTGACCCAAACTTGCTTCAGAACAACATGTTTAAAACCTGCTCTCCGAATAGTAAATGAAAAAACATTATCAGCTGAAACCTGGGCACTGCCTATCCTTTCAGCTAGTACAGCTCAATAAAATTGGGCCAGAACTGTTACTTAAAACTTCTCCAATTTATGATGCGACTGAAAATCCTATTAAGAAAAAGTGTGCTGCCATCATGTTACAAGTAAACACAGTCTGAAAAAATAGCTTTCTGTTTAAAACCTGAATCAGGGGAGCAAACACCTTCAAGAAATTTCAGATAAATTAAACCCTCTTGGGGCATTTGAAATTATTTTCCCCAAAGACATAGCTAGATCTGCTTCATGAACAAGGCCGGCTTCTCTAAGCTCAAATAGCATCAACTTCAATAGATGTTCAACTTTAGCAAACAAAACAACTAATTTAAAAGATACGGGTGAATAAGGATTAAGATGTGTTAGCATTCAAGCATTTCCAAACATATTAAATGTAGATTAAGAAATACTTAAAATATTAACTGTCTGAAGTATTAAAATGGAAAGAATTTCAGCAGTTCAAATGTCAACCAAATACTTAGGCAAGTCTGCATTTCTCCAGTTTCTACAACTCCACAAATTACATGTTTTGAAACCAACTTCATGTTTGAATAAAGCTCCTTGCCATTTTTCACAGCAGAGAGATTCCAGTATTGTATCTGGGTAATGAACTGTGCTCTGAAATTACTTATTACACTCATCACCACAGCCGGCTACATCACTTTTAGTAGGAAGCAAAATAAAAATCGCACACAATGCTCATGTAGCATCAGCACAACTATTACCTCATTTACAAAATCAGGAAAAAGTCAGTTTCAAATCAAGGTATTGATTATTTCAAAATTTAATTCCCCAGTCAAAAGCTATAGCAAGCAAATAAATCCAGTCAAGGGCATTTGCCAATTAAGTAAGTGAGCCTAATCTGGATTTGAAGTTACTTTGATATTAGAGATCATAAAACTAGAGCCACACGTTAAGTACTCATTTAATAGAGCAGGAAAAAAAGCAGCCATATATAAAACTGGTGATAAACTTTGTAGATAAATCTCCTGCGTCACTACATGGCTATGCCTTTAGTTTAGGAGAGATAAAAACAGCTGCCAGAAAATAAACACGTAGGCATTTTGAATTTTTGCTGCTTAAACCTAAGGTATGTGTTTACCTTGAATTCAAAGTATCAGAGTGGGGCTGCAGCTTGAACCTACTGCAATTGCACCTACTTGAACACTCACCATCAATAATTACAATTTTCTTAGAGAAAGCCAACAGAAGCAATTTCCTTGATACCCAGGGCTCATTAGAAAAATTGTAACAGTGGCTCTTCTTGTAAAACAGTGTTTTACAAGAGTGCAAAAAAACCTGAAAGTACTTTCATATACAGAATATATGTAATTAATGGTCTACGTTGCTATACAGGTGTTCAGAGCTTTTCCAAGCTCAAGGGATCGATATCTAAGAGATGTTTGGATTCACTTTCCTTTCTGAAAGTCCCCAAACCCTCTCCTTTCTCATCATGCTGCAAGAACAAGCATATTTTGATATGCTAAAATACTTCCGTGTTGACATATTTTTCTTAACAACATATCGTCTTAATTAGTTTTGTCTATCATTTGGAGGTGATCTAGAAGACACTTTGGGGAATTTTTTAGTGAAGCAGAAAGAAACCATATGGTTTTAGATTCCATATTATTTCTTACTATAAGATCAGTACCTGCTCATTACCGTACAACCCCTAAAAACAGTTTTCATAGTTGACGCTGAAAGCCGCTATCATCTAATTTCAGGTAGAAATGAAATGCTAGGATTTTATCCTGTAAAAACATGCCACGTATTCATCCCTCTATTTAACGTGGTGGGTGAGAAAGCATGACCAAGACACAGAAGGTTTTGCTTTGCCCTGCTGCTGGCTCTGGCAATGAGGTAAGGCATCACTTCAGGAGCTCTTCCACTGGCCTCCATCTACAAAGCTCTCACTCGGCACCAATACAACACCCCAGTGGTGTTAAACAATTATACAGCTACTTGTTAATTTCAAAATTACTTTAGTTTACATACTCATGTCTTTTTTTTTTTTTTTTTTTGTGTGCAATCTCAGATGTAGGAAAAGATAAACTCTCCAGGTAACACGAGGTCTATCAACTGATACTTCCCCCTGAACTGTCTTGTGAAAATATTATGAAAAACTTTACCTACTTACAGATAAATCTTCTGTATGCACCTATAAAAACTATAAGTTTACCTAAAAATCCAAAGCTTACAATCTCTCAGAATTGTGAGTAACAGATAGAGAAAACTATTAATTTTATAGACAGGTACTGAATAATTTTGATTTTCCCCTATACACAGGCCACGTTTTACAAGGTTTCCCAAAGTTGTATTTTCTTTACAAACAGCGATATCTTTTAGAACTGCAAAACTTATAATAAACCAAAATCAATCAACTTGCCTTTCCAACTAGGAAAATGTTTCTAAGTAAACGCACCCAAGTACTTAATGGTGTCAAAGGTATCAATGAAGAAAAGTATTTAAAAACCCTAGACGATTATGCCCAACCCTAGAAGATTATGCCCATCACACCGAGAAGCAATTAAGATCTTTAAACAGGCAGCCAGATGGCTGGTTTCAGTCAGCCCGCTTCCACTGACACGTATTTAATCAGCCGGGTTACCCCAGACACATAACTACCCCGGATTTTTAAGGGACCAGCAATGATGGAGCGGGACAGCTAGTGGTGGCAACCAGCAGGGTTTAGCCATTCCAGGGGTGGTGGGGCTCAGCATCCCCGCAGCTCGGGCATATAAAATCACTTTTGGTAGTGGCCAGCCAAAAATCAAACAGGCAAAGTTTGGCCAGAGAGGAAGAAAACACTCTCACTGCCACAAACCGAAATGCCCCTCTGACCATTCAGACTTCCAGTTTATTTATCTCCTCTGCACTAGAGGCCTCCAGCCACCGTCACACTCTGGATGGAGTTTTTCATTTTTTGGTCAAAAATCAGCTCCTTCCTCAATGTTTGGTAGATTTTCCCAGGAGTTTGCTGCCCAGCCAGCAAATGGCCACACTGAAGGACAGGGCCACGCTTTCATGTTTCGGAGATGGTTCTTCTCAGCAAACTTGGTTTGACCCTGAAGTCAATGATTATGGTCAAAGCCATTTAGTAGGGTCTGAGTGCCGTCCCTAGACAGCACAGAAGAGGACAAACCTGGGGAGTGAGAGCTGAGGTTAAGACCTCTGAAGAGGTTAGAGCGCGGTGAAGCCCAGGAACAGCAGCTGGATCCATCACTGCAGGGAGCAGACAGAGTCCCTTCCATTACTTTACATAGAGAGTATGAGAAAAGGTGTCATAAATTTACACAAATTGCTCCAATATTACGATCTGAGTACTCAAACACTTATTTCTGCCTCAGCAATCTACGGGAAATGTGCCATTGGAGCTGGTAATAGAACCACACATTAATGGCTCCCAGAACCAGCCCCAGCTTGGAAACGGCGTGCCCTGAAGCCTCATTGCAGAGCGAAATGAAGACATTACCCATGCTAACCTCAAGAAATAATCTCATACTCAATGCTTATTTTCACACAACCTACTACCGTAGTATTTACTGCCCTTTTTATGCTCTTCTATACCCAAGAGGCACAAAGAATTGTTTTTATTTTAAGCCAGTGAAAGTTCAAGAGCTTTTCTCACAGGCTGGGTTGTTGTGTTGGGTTTTTTTTTTCATTTCATTTTTAAAAGGAATTAAAAATCTGGATCACAACATCCAACATGAAGCAACGGTGGAAGTCAGTGCCAGGCTTGCTTACTCTCAGAAATAAAGTTGAGCAGTTTCAGGACCTCGTCTTTTGAGCATAGATTGCATTCTAGCATATCAGATGCTGCAGTAATGGGATTTTGTAAATCTGAAATGCATTCACGTTGTGTACATAAAGAAATCTTTTGATGTTTTACTTAGTTTAATGCTTTTTTTTCATCATATGTACCCACCCATGCCCCCCTGCTTTCAACAGCTAATAACCAATACATCTGATGAAAATTAATTGTCTTGACAGCTTGCATAAAAACTATAAAGGTCCAAAGGAAAAAATGCTGTGGCAGCATTTTCTTTCTCTGTAGGACAGTAGCTATGGAAACTATCTTTAGAGGCCAACTGGCCTTCATCCCAGTACAACACAAAAAAAATATCAAAATGCTACTTTCAGTGGGTTAGCCGGTGGCACCAGTCTTAATTGTCAACCTCTACAAGGTTGCTGCGTGTTAGCACAGCAAAATATTCATTGATTTGGTTGGGAGCAAAGCTGATACGACATTATACTAGTATAACAGACTTAGATCACACAGACCGTACGAACTGTGCTTATATTAGTAATTTTTATGATAAACTGTCACAAAGAACATATAAGACATGTAAAACTGGACATATATCTAAAATATCAATGTGCAAATTATGCATTTCTTAATAGAAAATATTTTAATTATTATGATAGAAACAATCTAGTCTTATCTGCAGGTAAATACTTGTGGCCGAAGAGGAAATCTCTAATCTTATTTAACTGTCACATTTCCCTAACTGAAACTTTTTTGAAAGGGTTTTATCCCATATAGGCAGCTTGAACAAAAGCTGTGATTTGTAATACAGCCTGACAAAATAATCATTTTTCATGAATGCTGAGAGATTATGATGGGGTTTTCCCTCAAAAGGTAAAGACACAAAGGAGCCAGAGGCTGAATATCGCAAATGCATGTGGCAACTTCCATTGCCAACCATGGAAGAGTTCCTGTAGAACAGCAATCACAGGCCATTAATGAGGCTCTCAAACTCTTGAAGAAAGTTGCCTTTTATCCAGAATGGTATTCAAAAAGTAGTGAAATGTTTCAGTCATTAAGAAACCCACCTATAAGGAATACCTACATTGCCATCTTTGCAGAGGTTGGTATTTCACTCAACCATAGCATTTTGTGACACTGCAACACTCTGATACTTTTCTCCAGTTTCTCTGGAAAACTTCTTCAGCCCACACCAGGAATTCTTATTTAAACAACTAATGGGGACTACCCAGGCAGGACAGAATTATACAGACCAGGTTTAGGTTCAATCAAGTGCCAAATTCTCCCTGGTGCCTCATGACACGAGCTCGGTGTGGGTCTACTGGGAGCTTGGGAAATGCAACATCCTCAAGGATCTGGCTTGAAGCATTGCTGCTTTGAAGTGCCCTACAAAAACCAAACACGAGTGTACGACTCACAGGCTAATCTACCAAGGCTGGCTGTGAGCTGATTATCCAGGCAACCATTGAGCATCCACAAATCAATTATGGTTGCATTCTAAAAAGTCTATGCCTACCGGAAGAAAATATCTAAACAGCAAGGCACGTGCCTAAAATACAGGATACCTACGAAACTCTAGAATTTAACTTAGTTCACAATCACCATTAGTCATGGATGTCCGGATCTTCATCCTGCTGCAGCCACAGAGAAGTTAGATTTCGTCTCCTCCTCACCCCAAGAGGATCTGCTTATAAGAGCTTAGACACACGCAGGCTGGATTCGCAGCAAGCCTGTGGCTCCAGTTTGCCTGCTGGAGATACACTGCTCTAAACCAACTACTACACTGGCCAACTCATTTTAAATTGAAGCCAAACATGCTATTTTCAGGCCGTTAAACCAGTAAGGATTATTATAAGTAACAAAACGGGTCTAAAATATATTCTTTGCTGCATTTTCTCTCGCTCACAACTGACGATCAATTTATCACCCCTGCAGGTCTCTCATCAGGGTACTACTGCCATCCCTTTGGGTTGGACAGGCAGAGGTGCCACAGCTTCCCAGGGGCAGCCACAGGGAGAGCCCACAAAGTATTTTCTGGCCACCCCAGTCTGCCTCCTTGTAACCTCAGCCATGACTTTCACCAGTCTTTCAGTCGTTCCATGATTTTTCACAGATGAAAGCTTCTTTCTCTTACTAGAGTGAGGAAGATCTTTCAGCTCTATCTACTGAAGATCTAGCAATGAATGTCCGTTCCTTCCTTTTACTAAATTAGCTCTGCATCAAGCAGTTCTCTCTATAAAGCAGTGGATGCAGTCTCTCAGGAATATATATTTAGTTGCACTGCATATTAGACAGTCAAAGAAATAAATTAAGACCTCCAATGCAGCCTTAATCCAAATTGTTTCACAGGTTGACTGCTTGTCTCACCATATGGGAAAGAAGCTTTCACATTTCCTACCCAGACCTCACTGGTGGGATATTTTGTAATATCAGTGTAAAAAAACAAAAAGGGTTGAATTTTCTGAAGGCAGAAAGAAATTCAGTACTGATCCAAATGGGAAGAGGGCACAGACAAGTGGCTGCAGAGCTGTGATTTCCTCCTGTCACACAGGAGCTCTGCATCTGAAATACAGATTGGGGGGAATGGAGGGAAGAAGACCATGCCATGCTTAGGTCCTCTCAGTGCCATCAATAAATCCATGCTTGACTGCAACGATGGGTTATATTTTAGATCTAACAATACTTCTCATTAATTTACCTGTTACCTTTAAATAGATTGATGAGTGTAAGATTGCAGTGAAACACATCAGAACTATTTACTACGTGCCTCACGCTGAGCAGCTACTCCTAAACAAACCAAGTATGTTTCAAACAACTTGGATCTGACTCAAAAATACATGGTCCGTGCTGCCATCATAAAAAAAGAGGAGACAGCAGAACTGAAAGGACAGACAATAGGGCTCATGTGCCAAAAGCCTGACTTCTTTTCCCATGTTAATCTCCTAAGAGACACCCGTGACTGAAAACCTTGTCCTGCTGAACGTCCTTAAGACTATCACAGCTACACCACTGCTGAGTGAAGATGTTAAGGAGATTAATCCAGACTCTAATAATATTTATCTAAGTATCGCTATAAATATCTTCCTTCGGAAAGCCTTTACATGACAAGGGAGAGATAAAGTCACATATGGATACATCCCAAGCTATCCAGCCTTCACCCTTGCACAAAACTGAAAACCAGCCCACAAAACACACAATAAATACCCAAGCATGTTTCCATTACTCTATGAAGTAAATCCACCAGGGACCCCTGCCATCATTTCCTTTACAATAAGTGCATACTACACCAATGAGCTACAGCATTAGCTTTTATCAAAAATATTTTTAACTAGCTATGAAAAATACAATCCTTTCTTTGATGCGAGTATCTCCACCCCAGAAAACAAGTCCCAGTAAAATAAAAGATTTCTAACATCTGTTAATACCACGCTTGCTCTCCTCCAGTTTCACAGCTTGGTTTCCTCCCCCACAGAAATACATGCTGTTGCAGGCCTCAGTGTCTTTCTCCGCTCCCACCTTCACACTTTGTAACATCTGTATCACGAATCTCAACACCTGACAGATTGTTCCACTGCATTTTTTTTTCATTCCTCTAGTTCTGACACTTTCCTAGCACAGCTTTTCAAACTTAATAGAATATCACAACAAATAATCAAGTTATTTCCTTATTTGTGCCACGCCAATCAACAATACTGATGCACCCATTGAGGCCTTGGCTAGGCCGCTACTACAATGCCAATGAAAATATAAATATACTTCTTTTAACAAGAGAAAGCATTAAAAAAAAAAAACCACCACAAACCACAGCACAATATTACAATACTACAATTATTCATTTTGTTCAGGTAACTCTGAGAATGATGACTGGATACTGACACTAACTTACTCACCTACAAGAGACAAGCTATAGCAGTAAAGCCAATGTTACCTGGGAGAGAGGCCTGCAGTAAAACACACAGCAAATGATTCCTCCTTCACGATCAACAATTGTGCTAATGACACACACACGAAAAAATTATATATGGAGTAAGGTGTTTGAAAGTTGGCATGTCACATTGCCATTAGCACCAACAGGAATGGTTATGGTTCATTTTCAGTAGCCACCAGGAACCACTTCACTGCAGAAGGCCAAGACGTTCCTCCACACATTGAGGATGGCTCAGTTGGTAGCTCTGGATTCCATCCAAAGTCAACAGAAAAATGCATTTATGGCAGCGGGTTTGGCCTACACTCACCACTTATTGCATTTTACACAGTCATGTTTTTATTAAGGATATAGCTGCCCTTAAGAACGCAATAAGTCAGCAGGGTCATGGTTTTAAAAACTGCAGGTTGGCTTTTATACCTGAGACGAGGAACATAGGCTGGGACACAGACAGGCACAGGGCATGGAGAAGAGGTACACAGGCAATTAATTCAAAGAAGGAGAAAGGGAAAGAAAGAGCAGAAAAGTTCTGTAAAGGTCAACTTCTACTGCCACAGAAATGACTGTGCTTACGGCAGTGAAACCTGGAATTATTCTAAAAGCTTAACGCATATAGCTCATCTTCAGAAAAAAAGAACTGCTGAGAAAAAGGAAGTGCTATACTCAGTCACAAGTCATTTATTATCAGCAAATATACAATGGGATAAAATTTCACCTTCCTGTAGTGGCTTAGATCAACAACATGGGCAAAATCTTGGCAGGGAGAAGAACTGAAAAGTCTAAAGGATTCAAGTGAACATAATGAGAGAGCAGCTGCATTGTCTATTTAGAACAACACAGGCCACCAGGAGCCAAGAGTCTATTTAAAGGGGTTTATGCACAATGCAAGGAAAGTTATTAGAAGATGGAACAAAGATGTACACGGAAAGCAACTGGTAAATGTTTGGCTCAGATACTCAGAACCACATGGATTTAAGCAAAATCCTAAGAAGAGAGATGGGGAAAAGAAGAATGTTTCTTTTTGTTCTTTCACAGCATGCAGCAGTGTTGAGAACTTTGTTTCTGTGATATATCAAACTTTTTCTCCCACGTCTTGGATTTTCCTTCCTGATCTTACTTGCATTCTGATTATTCTAAGGAATAATTTATGTTTCAGATGTGAACTGTCAGTGCACACACCACAGCAAAAGATGTAAAAGTACTTGACTCTCCTTTACAAGCCATTAATTTCTGTATTTTAAAGATTCTCTCCTTCTAAAAAAAAAATATCCCATTTTCATTTCAAGGGATAAGCATAGAAGAAAAACAAATTTTCAAAGAACTAGAGAACTCCAGGGTCTCTGACTTCCAGAAGAATTTTGCATATATGAGTCTTGCTGGCAGAACACCCAGTCTTTCTCTTACTGTTTAAATCACTCAAGTACATTTTTAAACAAAAAAAGAAAGAAATTGCCTGATTTTTTTTTTAATATTTCATTTCATCCACATCATTTTGGGTCTATATGCATCACCTAATATCCTACTACTATCAATTCCGTGGTCATTCCTAGGTGTGGGTCTATATGCATCACCTAATATCCTACTTCCGTGGTCATTCCTAGGACTTCCCATTACACAATGTAAATGAGATCTAAATATCAAAGAGTTAGAAACAAGAAACAGAATTTTGCTGTAGTAATTCCTCCAGACCTTCTTCAGAATGGAAGCACAAATGCTACCAGACTCCTGGTTGGTGTTTTTACACTAATGTTATTAAAATGGCCTTTTGATCATCTGGTTCCTGAGCAGTAGCAATTCTGCGTTAGTGCTCTGACAACCTCAACCTCACCACATGGCAGCTTCAGGTGGAAAAAGTGGCATCAAACCTTCATGAAAACATAACCCAAAAGCAGAAACACAATTCCCACTGCTTAAACACAAGTCCCAAGCCAGCTCCATCACAAGAAGAATTTTGCATATATGAGTCTTGCTGGCAGAACACCCAGTCTTTCTCTTACTGTTTAAATCACTCAAATACATTTTTAAACAAAAAAAGAAAGAAATTGCCTGATTTTTTTTTTAATATTTCATTTCATCCACATCATTTTGGGTCTATATGCATCACCTAATATCCTACTACTATCAATTCCGTGGTCATTCCTAGGTGTTCCCATTACACAATGTAAATGAGATCTAAATATCAAAGAGTTAGAAACAAGAAACAGAATTTTGCTGTAGTAATTCCTCCAGACCTTCTTCAGAATGGAAGCACAAATGCTACCAGACTCCTGGTTGGTGTTTTTACACTAATGTTATTAAAATGGCCTTTTCATCATCTGATTCCTGAGCAGTAGCAGTTAGCGCTCTGACAACCTCAACCTCACCACGAATGGCCTTTTGATCATCTGGTTCCTGAGCAGTAGCAATTCTGCGTTAGTGCTCTGACAACCTCAACCTCACCACATGGCAGCTTCAGGTGGAAAAAGTGGCATCAAACCTTCATGAAAACATAACCCAAAAGCAGAAACACAATTCCCACTGCTTAAACACAAGTCCCAAGCCAGCTCCATCACACTACGCAATTACATTTTAACTAAGTAACCAAGCAAATAGCAGTTACCTACCATAATTCCTAAGAATAAGAGAAAAGCAAAAGGGGTTTGTGCTATTTTGGGTTGGTGTTTTTTTATATAGCACCTCTTTGCAAGTTTCAATCCTGTGAACACAACCACAGACATGCTTAACTTGCCACAGAGAGTAGCCGATCTATTTCAATGCTGTAGCTCTAAGGCTAAGCAGGTGTCTAACTGGGTGCAAACTCAGGGCCTTAAATGGAAAATTAATCAGTGTAAGAAGTGGATTTATGCACAACACCTGGCTGCTGCTGCTGAGCTTATCTGGGCAGGGATTTATCTGGCCGAGTCAAGCAGTGGTGTAGCAGTAACACTCTAAAACAGTTGTGACTAACCCTACCTAGCATACAAGTGGACAAGTTAAACATTAATAATTATTACAGTAAGGGAGGTTCTTTGCTTAAGAAAGCAGGTGACACTAAATACCTACGAAACGTACATTTATACCTCGCTCCAGCAAGAAAAACTTGTCAATAAGTGCGTGCTACATGCAATTAACAGCAAAGATGCAGATCAGAAAAAGTTGAAGCAGGAATAACTTTCCTAGGAAACTCTCTAAAAACACTAAGGTACAAAGAGACCAGACTGAAAAAGCCAAAAAGTACATCATATAATAGGATAGAATAGCTAAAGGATATAGTGTTCCTGTCCACAATGTTCAGCAAAAGAGGAAACTACAAGACAGATGCTGAAACCACCCTGAAGTTCTGATATTTTTCCATTTTTCCATCAGAGCTCTGCACTGAACTTCCAGTTCATCCTTAATGATCAGCAGGCCACCGCGCTGGGGGGAACGCACCATATGGCTCACTTAACAGTGTAAATTGTACACTGTGACATGAATGGAGCTGCTCCGTGTAGACAGTCAATCACCAGCTTCCAGGATTTGGCGGAATGGGGATTGCACCGCTCCCTGGAGCTGCTCCAGGAACAAGCTGGGCTTCAGAGAGGGGCAGCAAAAAGTCAGGCTTAGGCTGCTCTTCTGCACCTCCACTACCTGCTGATCACAAGTTCTGGGAGAGATTTAACCTGGATAACTCAAAACTTCATTCAAGTATTTTAAGGCAATGGCAATCTAATACGTATTTTCTCATACCGTTTTCTTGTACAGCACAGTAATTTTCAAGTTTTAAAACGAACACATAAATCTACAACAGCAGGGACTCGATGACATTTTTATTCTTGCTACTGGCAAGCCTCATCTCATGCCAGTGACATTAATCCCAGCGTTCACTGGCAAAAGGAACTAAGTCTTAGTAAATGCAGCTAAGGGCACTGGTCGCTTTATCCTGAAAGGGACTACTGTATTTAGCTCATATGATTGGTCTCCTCTTTTAACAAGAAACAGGAAAACATTTTCAGTATTCACCGCAAAAAAAAGTATTTTTGATTCATCACCAATGACCAGTATCAAAGTTCACAGAAAAAAAATAAAATTCCTTAGTGTTCTGATTACTGCCTAGTTATTCCCCAACCACATTTAAAAATCCAGCCTGCCCATTCCAGCATTTCAGTGCAATTTTTATTGACCTACTAACCTGTAACTCTGGGAAGCCTGGAGCTAAGAATGCAATAATGGCTAGCAAATACAAGTCTCCAAACAAAGTGTAATAACCTTAAGTAAACTACTGCCAAGCAAAAGTCCTGCAGATCAAACAGTTCCCACGAAGCCTTATGCTATTAACTAGCAAAAAAAGTCCCATGATATCTCCATAGTCAGGCACAATAACAGAGCACTGCGCTTCTGTTTACTTACATAGCTTATCTGCAATCCAGTAATGTATACAGTCAATCCCTCAGATGTAAATCACTTCTCTATTTAACGTTACTTCACTTGTTAAAAACTTTGCTAGCTTTCTAATGGTAAACAAGGGGTTTATCTGGAATATCAATTTTTAAGGGACGTAAAAATTTACAGTGGAAGTTTATAAAACATTTCGAGTTGGGAGTCAATTTCATATCATTATGGGGAGAAAAAGAACTGCAAATACATAGTTAGCAACAGTGTGATGTTTATGTGGCTCTGCTTTTTTCCTAGAGGAAAACACAAGCCTGGTCACACTTATTCTACCTTATTTCAGTCATTTTCTGGGTAAACCCACCTCAACGGGCAGTAGGAGGATCTAATACCCTACTAAAGCCACCAGAATCAGCAGCAAGGCTGGTGGGACAGCAGAGGGTCACTCAGCACTCTGCATTTACTTCACCACCTTATTGCTTTGTGTACTTCAACTCATCCCAAAAAGATCTCTTTCCAGCCCAGTGTACTCCTTCCACCAGCACAACCTCCTCCCGCTGACCTGTGAGTGCCAGAGGAGTCAGTCTTTAAACAAACGGGAATAATAATAATAATAATAATAATAATAATAATAATAATAATAATAATAATAAGAATAACACACACACAAGTTTTTACTGATAATGGTTATTTTTACCAGGCTGTTCATGTGTAGGGCTGTTCTCATCCTCTAGGAACATCTTCTCACAGGCTGTAAAACACCTATCATCAACGCAACATGTATTATTTTTTTCTAGTTTTTATCTCAAGTTCAAAGGCACTTTTGTCAAACTGCTCAAGCCCAACTTCAAAAAAAGGTAGAAAAAGATCACTCTGATATTCCCCATTGTGGGATATCGGAGTGATTAAAGGCAGTACAGCCTGCATTCAGATCTCACCTGCATTCCGCAATGTTGCTCGATGCCAGAATAGCCATCTATGATTGTGAAGGGTAAGATGTTATTGTTGGGTGCCTCACCTAGACATCTAGTCAGGCCTGCTTGCAGAAGGTATACATGTGACACTTTTTAAAATTACCATCTTTTATAGACTTTCAGCTGGACATCTAAAAATCTAAGGGACTGAAAATCACTACTCAGTCATTTGCCTATTGGATTCAACACGTGCATGTACGTGCAACATGCATAAAGGCAAAGAGATATAAGCCAGAATATTTGTACTGCACAGACTGGAAATGGCACCTTGCATAACAGGCCTCTAAAGGTTACCATAGCTCTACCATGGCTAACGGTACTACTAATCTACCATCATGCAGAAAAGTAGAATGTCCCTTATGTTGCCTACCCTACCCAGAAATGGCCACACATTCAGAAATAAGTTGGTCTCTAGCTTTGCTGATTTACTGGAAGCTGTTGCCCCCATAAAGAGCCCATATACATGCTTGAGAGACAGCGTTTAAATAGGACAGCCTATACAATGGGTTACTCTGCCAAATTTTTGTCATCAGCAAAAACCACTAAGCTTCTCAGAGACAAGACGTAACCACTGGTAGAAGCATTTGCATTACTTCATGCTTTAAAAATGCTGTATCTGCAACATGGAAGAAATTCCCACCGGACTCCCTCCGGGAACGAGGTGCCCAGGTGTCCCCCCCACCCCCGGCCGCCCCTCTGCGGGGTGTGGGCAGCTCTGCCCGGTGGTTCGCACAGCCCCGGTTCCGCACAGCCCGAAACGAAACGCTGATCGCAAGTTGACACCGTTTGGAGTGTCCCCCAAAAGTCAGAGGAGGGGGCACCCCCCCGGTGGGGCTGCCAGGGGTGCGACACGGAGGTACCAGACTTCCAAGGGATGGAGAGGGACAGGCACATAACGTAAAACTTCACGTTTTGTGGGAAAACAGTTCCTCAAGAATCGGTGACGGCTTTGTCATCCGGTAGTCAAAAAAGTACAAGTCAAAAAAATGTTCCCAGTTCCGACCGATCACATCGGTGTTATTTTGGGATGCGGTCAGATCATTTCTAGACACAATACATTTAAGAGAACCTAAGCGTTGAGCGAGGAAGGGCTCAGGCAGGATTTTTTTCAGGTTTAATTAGAGAAAGAGTGAGAGAGAGGTCTTGGAAACAAAGTGAGAACACCTGAGATGATGGAAACGAGAGACAGCTGGGTAGGCTGGAGCACAGAGGCTGCAGGAAACACAGCGTGCGAAGTAAATCCTCATTGTGCTGAGACAAGAAATAAAGGGTAAAGCTGTATCTGAGAACTGGAGACAAGAAGAAATACTGGAGAAATTAATCTTCAAAAATGGAGGTGGCAAGAGTTTTTCTACATTTTGAATTTGGAGGCTTCTGAGCAGAGGAGCGATGCGCTCTCAAAAATTAATAAATCATTGGAATTAGATATACCAGAAGAACTAACACTCTGATTTTGCTTAACAGATTGGCTGTAGCTGGAAACAGTGCATTTTGCAGAAGGAATCTCCTCCTGTGGTACAAAGAACAGTCTTTGTGGCCAACTATTTGGCTGTGGTGACTTAGATAAACCAGTAGCCGGGTCTGTTAACACAGATTTTCTTCCAGGTTGGCAATTCCTTTTTCCAGTGTAGAATGGAGACGTCCAAAATTATTTGAGTCTGTCAAATTTAAAGTGTCCTTTCCAGGACAGCAGCTTACACAGGCACCTGGGTGTCTCCTGAGGAGACCCAACCGTTCAATTTTCTGAGGGCTGATCTAGAGTCCTGGGCTATTTAAAGCTCTTGGGTTTAATTCCCTGTACCTGAGGGTAGTATGAAGCCTATACTGTGCTGTGAACCAGAGCAGATGACACACGGATGTTCTCAGATAATACAAAACTCTGTTAAAGAAAGCTGCAAAGAAGCAAGAGAAGGGAACTAGGCAGAATGGCAGCTACAAGGTCAGAGTCTCCAAATCCGGCAGAATTTGAGGGCTCCAAATGGATTCTAATTCTCTGTTAGAACAGGGTTGTCATGGTTTAAACCACCGTCCTGTAGCAGTCACACAGCACTGAAGTGATGTCTACTGACATGTTTTAATTGCTTTGTTGTGCAGGGAAACACCTTGAGCAACTCTCCTAAGAGCTAATTTTAATTACTGAGTTTGAAATATGTTAATTTCCTGTTCAAATAAAAATAAAACCATCCCAAAGTAATCACATTATAATGCCTGTTGCTTGCACAGTCCACCTAAACCTCCTCTCCAGATTTCTTCATAATTAGTGGTTAAAACTGCAAAGGCTGAATGGGTTTTGAGACTTGGGTAACATACGAGAGGCTGCACTGGATCAGCCCAAAAGGCCTGTGCAGCTCAGTATCCTTCCTTTTCAGTGACAAAACCCAATATCCAGGGAAAGATACACTTTTCCCTTTCCCAGTGACCTGGGAGCTCAGGGATGTCCTGAGCCAAGCTTGCCCTCTCTGCGTTTAGTACATCTCACTAGATCTCTTCCACAGCTTTGTCCAGTCTCCTACTGAACCCATGTACACTTTTAAAATCGAAGATACCTCTGAACCTTGCTTACATGAAAAATCTCTTCCTTTCATTTGTTTTTTGATGTGCCACCTGTTAGTTTCACCCGATGCCCTGTATGTCTTGCACAGAAAGAAGCAGCAGACAGGCTGCTCCTCTCCACGCTACTCAAGCTTTTGGGTCTGTCATTCCCCTGTCTAAGTCACTGCTTTTTCAGACTCCAGAGTCCTGGTTGTTCCATAAATGAAAACCATCTCGTGTTTCTGATCATCCTTTTCTGCCCTCTTCTGAACTATGCCAGTTCTGGTGCACCTTTTCTGAAGGGGGGGGGGACCAGGACTGCAATTGGTATTCAAGATGCAGTAAAATCACCAGCATAATTATGATCCCTTCTAGGTGTGGTACTGCAGATATTAAAATACTGTTCTAGTCTAGTCAACAAATCTTTCTCTCAGTCTGTAAATTGTTGCATGGAAAGCTTTTATTTAAAGACCTCATCTATCTTTCCATAGCTCTCCTTTCCTGAATTCCTAGTGAAATTATTGAATCATTCCACCAGATATGCTACGTTAACCAGGACGATAGGAATTTAAAAAAAAATAAAAATATTGCTAGTTCTTTAATTATTTTCAGGTCTGAGCTTACATCCACTGAAATTGAGCAATGAAATTGGTCTCCTGCTCTGTAACTAGAAGTGATTTAGAATTATAAAGAAACAGTATTTATCTGCAATTTAAAGCTGTAATTACAACTTGAAAGTATTTTTTATGCATATTGAGCTATACTGTTCCTGACAGCTGAGATACTGTTCTTCTGTGTCTCTTTAACAGTATCTCAGTTTCATACACAGCAATGAGTACATGTTCCAAATCATTATTTCTTGTCCCTAGGCTTGCGCAATTCTATCTAGCATAGACATTTAGAAGATAATACACTAGTTTTGAAACCAAATTCATGACTTTGCTTACCATTGCTTTGGAGGGATACTAAACAGCAGTGCTCATACTTCAGAAGACTTAAACGAAGTAGATGATAGCATTAGCTGGACACATTAATGGTAGTCATAGTTTTAAATATAGAAACCTAACAGCTGGCACTGACAAATGCAGTAATTGCCCAGTGTAGGAATTTTGTCATTTTCTCAGTGACATCGGTCTCCTGTTGAAGGGACAGATGCTCCTTAAACTGACTTCTGATTCTTGACTGGTGTAGCGTACACGTGGAGGTGATTTACCTCTGCTCGCTGTTGCATTCCACAGCTCCTTCAAAGGGGAGATACTTGGGAAAGAACAGGTTGGAAGTCACTAATTTGTGTAGTAATCAATAACGCCAAAATAACCATGTAATCTTAAAGAGGGTTTGTGCTTCAGGGGGGAATATTTCATGCCTAAAAATCTGGGGGGAAGAGACCTCTAGAAATGTACAGTTACTAAGTTTAACTTGCTTCTTGTCCTTTTTAATCGTGCTTTATTTACTTAGGACTGGAGCTATGTATAGGTGATGTCATACTAGATTTGCAGATATTCTACCTAAAGGTCACTAGCACTTAGCACTAGCCTTGTTCCAAAACTCTATTAAACAGGAGCAGGGTAGAAATCGCGTGCACTGACGTCATTTATAGAAACAGTTGCTCTTTCAGCTTGACACAGGACACTGTTCAGTGAGACCTGAGGCAGCGCTGCCCTTTTGGGGACTTCAATTCAAATATGGGGACGATTCCCTGCGCATCTGGGAAAACTGCCAGGCCGGGCTCTTACACAAAAGGCTGTGCTGTACGAGCTGATGGGGACACTCGCTGAGCACCCTGTGCTGGCAGAAAAAAATCACAGATCGGTCACTCGAGGAGAGAATCCGACAGGTTCCAGAACAAACTGGTCCCCAGTAACCCTGTCGGTATTTCCCAGTACAGACTGGTAAGACTCCAGGAAGACTTACAGTCTGGCTGCTGCCTTGTGCTGAAATCTGCTACCTGCTGCTGACAGTTATGTTCAGCCTGAAAAACAGACTATAAAGTTTTCTCTTTATCTCAATGGAAATTTAGAATTCAGATCCTTCATGGGAATTCTGAGTGTCTTGTAAGTTGGCTGAAGAAAGGGGTCAAGTGCTGCCACTCACACATTTGCACATTGCAGAAAAGAAGTGAAAGGAAATCCTGACATTCCTGTCACTGGGAGAAGGATGGCATTTGGCCATTTTTTCAAGCATTTCTAACAGTGTTATTAGAGAAAAGGAGAAGAGGGATTGAGAGTGCTTACAACTTTTGATCTGTGTTTCTGGACCAACCTCTCCCAGGGCTCTGCAGGAAGATAGGTACTTCCTTTGCATTTGATCTCTCTTCCCCAACCGGGAGGAGTGGAAGACCATAAAAATACAGGAAGCCTTGGAGGAACCACGCGATACGCACTTGTTTGTCTCAAAAGGGCTTAAGAGGCTCTTGACCTGCCTGGTAGAGGACTAAGAATCTGCTGTATGAAAATCAATATTGGATTTATTACAGCAGCATCCGGAGCTGAACTGGGAAGAATTTGAGAGGTAGCATCAAGCTCGCATCAAACCTCCTCAAGGACTGGGCAACACAAGCATGTTCTGGCACCACGTGGAAGCAGATGGGCTTATCCCCCTGCTGCCTTTAAAGGTGCTGCATAAACTACAGCAAACTCAATATTCTGCAAAAGCTGGTGTCTCCCTACTGCTAAGAATTTGCTGGAGATTAACCTAGCTTTTCTATTTTTTGCTTATTTAAGTTACGCTTTCTAGACTCTGCTTAGCTAATCAGGTGGTAATAAAATTAAGAGGTCTATATTTTGCAAGCTTTTATTCATTTTTTAAAATCTCAGGGGAATATCTACACAAGCGAGAGTTTGCAAATTCTGAGCTATGCTGATTTAAGTAGGAAAAAAATACTCTCAGGTCTTTAATATCTGATGAATGCTGCCTTATATTTGAAACCTCGTCCCTAGTGGAACCCATTACAATAATGTTTATACAGGTTTATGTTGTAAATGCATGATATTTTCCCTACAGGAGAATATGTTGGAATTTACTCCTGATTAAAAAAAAATAATGTGCAAATGGGCATTACCCCAGAATACGGGTTGCTACAGGCACAATCATGCCCTTTTATTAACAATTAAAGCAATGGAAAATATAATGTTTTAACTTAAAAAGGGTTTCATACAGCAGGCAGAACAGATAGAAAGTGCACCCTGAATCTCCTGCAACGTGGGTAATCAGGAAACCAACCAAATTCTACAGAATTAAAGGAAAATTTCAGAAATCTGTGAAGTACCTCCTCAAGCTCTTCCAGCCTGGTTACAGACAGCGCTAGAGCTAAACAGGAGTGAGCCTCCTGGACAAGACTATCTGCAGATCTAAACTCCTGCAGAACTGCACTCCTGTCCACCTGGATCTTTAGCTGCCAAGTGCACACAACGCCTGGAGAGCCCTGCTGGCTGTCATGGTAGAAAGCAGAAACATGACAGTGGATCAGGGCAGAGTTAACATTAAATAGCAGGAAGAGGTGATGTCACAGCAATATTTTGGTTGCCAGGTGTCCTGCTTTCAACTCAAGTGGTAACTGTCCTGCAGTAGGACCAGCCAGATGTCACAGGTATCTACACCCATGGTTTTCTCTATACCTTTGCTTGCAGAACAACATCAATATACTTTAAAATAAATTGTTTCAAGAGAACAGGATAGAGCTCTTCTCCCCTTGCTAATATCCATCTCCCAACAGAGATCACTTACATGGAGTGTAAAGGGCCAAGGACAGGAGGTGGAGGGGACACTTCACAAGACAGATCTTCTTTTCCACACCTCATCACACGATGAACCATGGACACAAGAAAATGCTCTTCTGTCACAGAGCACAGAACAAGATTGTCACTGAGCCCACTTCAAGCCATGAAACCTTTTAAAGACTCAGGCAGCCATGTGGGAACTTCATCCCCCAGATAGGAGGGAACGGGGTGACATCACACAGTGCCGTGACATGAGAAATACAACCTTATTATTGATACACTGAAGTGAAACACAGGAATACTCTGGCTTAGACACAGATCTCTTGTATAAGCTCCATTACTTAGGACGTTCATGACTTTATTTTTCTCTGTAAAAAAGGAATTATGTTATTTCTTGTTTCATCCTTGGGGCTGAGGAGATGAAAACCATTTCTCACTTTGAGTACAGACTGGAACAATGAGGCCCTGTTCTCACTTGGGGTCCTTAACTCTTGCTTTAATGTAATTTAGAAAAAAATAAAAATGGGTGAGCATTGCAGAATGACACAGAAATGCTAACCTTGATTATTTAACTTCTCCTTCATGCGTGAAGCTGATTTACAGGGAAAGGTGCTAACCTGAATTGCATGACTTCATATACATTTTCTCACTGGCCTCTTCTGCATCTTGCATCAGCACTGCCCTGTTTGTAGGCTTTATTAGTGAAACAGATCAGTGATGTAACCCTCCTTTAAAAATAACAAATTCATAAATTCTCCATTTCCCCTTCCTTAAACCCAACACCCCATCTAAACCCCCATCTCACAGCCTGTGTCTGTGCACTACTCATTTCTAATGTATTTCTAAAATGTATTAATTTTGACATCCTGTTTTTATAAGAGCCCAAATTCTCATTTTTTGCCTTGATGTAAATCCATGGGTTTTCCTCTGCCAAATAAGAAACAGAGGCTCCGTGTAAAGATAAGGTTGTTTGGTCTTAGAGAAGACTTCAGGGCAATGTCACTGTTACTCATAGGAATTACTCTTTGCTCTGTGAATAATTCCAATAAAACCATTGGAATTATCTGAGGAGTGAAATATGATTCAACATGAATAAGCGTGGCTGTGCCTCGACATTAGTGGAAGACTAAATTCAACCCCCAAATAATGAAAAGCGCCTACAGAGAAGTTTCCCTTTGGAAATGCTTGATTTTTAAAAAAGGACCAGATGATCTCCGAGCAACAACAACAGATAATTGCGTATGAATTTCTTGCAGATTATTATGTCGATCTGTTATTCGGTTTCGCATCTGAAAACTGGGGTGTCGTTTTGGATGAGCAGGGGGTCTGACGGGTCCCCCCATGGCCGGTGCTTTGGGGTGGACCTGTGTTTCCCCCACGGGGCGATGCAGCAGTTGTGCCCGGTGCCGGGTACCTGAGCCCAAGTCTGCACTTCAGAAGATGCAGACAAAAAACCTGCCAGACGCACTTCGAGTCAGATAAAACCAGCTCAAAGCACTTCCTTTTTCCTACCCCTAAATAGCCACTAAAGTAGTATGTATATCTGCATACACAAAAGAGTTTGTTCTTATAAAAAAATCTAAACCAAACAGAGACCCACGCCAAGATTATACATTTCATTTCCCAGCATACAAATGAGGATCTAATTTACTCTGGGCTGTTCATGCATTTTGCTTTTAACAAACATCCATATGTCAAATAGACTTTCCACATACTTCCCTGCTGGAGTTTTTTTTTTCCTTTCAACTTGGTAGGGAACATTTGTGATCCTTATTCTACCAAATATATCTGAAGAATATATTTTGCTCAAGGCCTTCTATTTTTTAATTTAAGAGAAACAAATCAATTCATGGCCCTGGCAGTCTCACTATTATGACAAGCATACATCTGTGCAAAAACACCCCAATCCCTAATTAATGTTATTAACATTTTTAAATTTAAATTGGTTGATTTATTTAATTTTATAAATATGACCATATGAAGTTACTTTTTAAGGAACACTTTTGCATCTTTTGTCTGCAGTTTTAATATCTGTGTAGTTTAGCATAGATACAGAGATGTTTGCTTGTATCAAAATTGTTTTATATTCAGATGGTTCCAAATCCTTCATGTAATGACTTCAATAACTGAGGCTTGACCCTTCACTCCTGACTCACGCAGCACTGATGGCCGGTGTTAATGGGAGTCTTCTCCAATTAAATGAAACAGGCCAAGAGTTATATTCTTTAAAATTAATACTCGTTACAAATGTACAATGCCCAAATCGTCCCAGATCATATTTCTCATATACCACAGCACATCAAATTGAGCATAATTTTAAGTCAGCTTAGTAAACACTCCACAAAAATATGCCCAGTCCAAGTTAAAATTACTCACTGTTGGAGGAGATTTACTTACTGATCAGGTAAATAGTTGCACATAAAATGACTACCAATCAACTTTAATCATTTGAGGTCGGTTATTTTATATGACTAATTAGTGGAACTCATAAACTTTGAACAGCTATAAACTTTTGTAAGATGCCCATTTTACCTCATTTTTGTTTAAAAGACACTGATCGATCTTGAACATTGAGATAAATTATACTTGAATATGCACTTCTTTACTGCAACAAGTGTTCTAGCAGCTCTCCAGTCTTCTCTTTCGGCTACCAGTTTAGTATTTAGAGTGGACTCAAGTCATATATAAGCTTCATTTGTAACCTGTAACCTATTCTCTCTTAGTTTTCCACGATCCTATTAAAAATATGATTTATAAGGTGAACAGTAAAACATTTGCTTTATATAGAACTCGTTATTCCCATTACTCTCATCCAGTTCAGTGATGAAAAGGTATCTTTAACAAGTGTGGTGGGAGATGGGCATTGTGCGGGGGAGTCAAAGGGAGCGAGTGGTTTCCATTCACAGATAATACAATGGTGGTGCTTTTTGTGGCCCGTAACTACATCTGCACTGCTCACTGAACCATCCCAATTTACACTCAGCTAAAGAAAAGCACATTTGGCCAAAAATCAGATACATTTTTAATTGGTATCCTAATGCGCATATTCAAATACTAATCCCTGGTAGAAACGGGTCTCTGGAGCAGTATTGTGAACTCTGTTATACAACTTGGTAGCCTTGTATGCTTTTTATCTACACTTTGGTGTGAATTTATTAGCGCATAAAGTCACAGATCAGAAGCCTCAGCTTTAGGGAGACACATGGGATGTTATAATGTTAGTTGGCCACATCTGAGTACCTGAACGGCTCCTAATTGCCAAACTCAGCTCTGCCTCGACCAGCCTCAGCTCCAAACACTAAGGAAGCTGGAAGGAACCCACCAGTGCTTTCAAGGATTTTACAAATTTATCATATATACCCACAGCTGTTTCCAGCAGTGTTGGAGAGATGTACCAGAAAACCCCAAAACCATCACCCCCCCCAAAAAACAGCAAAACAAAACACCGTGAAAGTGGGAATAGCACAAAACACCTTTTTCCTGGCTTTATCCATTGCCGAGACGGTGTGACAAGACAGGTGGCTCACGAAGCGAAGAAGAAAGACTCATGCTCTTACAAACCATCCAAGTCAAACCAACCCAACCTCTGCCCGCTGATCATGGGGTACAATAACCATTTTGGAAGATAATTCATTCCAAACACAGTCTATAACTCACGTTAGCATCATAGAGCAGAGGGAACTTTTGTTATCGGAAACTTCCAGGAAGGGTTAAAATGGGGATTCAGCCCCAAGACCTGGCTGCTTTGACCTTAATTCCCCTCGGGCCAAGTTACTAAGCTCCTGACAAGAAAAAGATACTTGTGCAGAGCATGACCTTATTTAGCTGGGGTGGCATTTGGGTTTTTTTCACAGCCTTCATTACTGTAATATCATACATAGGGGTTTTCATTTGTTTGCCATGCAACTTATTCCCCTAAGATTAGTCCTTTCCTAGTCAAGCAGTTTAAAGCTAATCACAGTTGTTATTTTAATCTGTGCTCACCATTAAGAATTCTTGCAGAGCTCTTTGCTTGTTAGCAATTACGTTCTCCCAATGGAAGTTTATGATTACAGCAGAAGCAACCTGTTTAATACTTGGCACCTCTTTAGTATACAAGCTTTAAACCCAGGAGCATAGAAGCATGCTAATGTTGGTGATGAAAGTATAGCACATCTATTTAACAAACTCTGGTTTTAAAATACAGTGTTGGAGAAATGCCATGCAGTCCTCATGCACTTTTGTGGTCCTCCCCCTCCGTGTTTTTCATTACTGTAATAAGGTAATAAGTTGCCATTGATCCTGCATTCATTTTTTGATGGTCGTGTCTGACATGCAGGATATCCCTGTGCTTTCACCACAACAGACTTCCGATTCCAGTAGCACTAATAAAAAAATTCCTTTGAAAGGTCTTAAGAACAGGGTTTGAGCCTTGCATATTTAGGCAAACATCCTATGCTTCAATAGGAATTCTTTCTGCTGTTAAGGGAACTAGTAATTACTCTCACTGATCTATGTGTCCAGACTTAAAAATTATGATCTCCTGTCAAGGTCAATTAGCAAAGACTGCAGGAGCAAATTTTTGCTTTTCATGTTGATTGTCCACGTGATTCTGCCATAAAAATGATGCATAGTAATACACATCAGCTGAATTAGATAGAGCGTGAAAAGACTATGAGAGAAACACCACTGTGGGGGGGTCCCCCACCCCTCACCCAACTCTCTCCTGTTTAAAGCTGTTTCCAGACAGAGCAGAGAAATCTAAAACAACCCAATGTTCTGGTTCAAGCTGATACAGTGAGATGCACGATCACTATTGTGTCTCATCTCCAGTGATAAACGTTGATGATTTGCGTCTACAGGGGTCAAATTTGTCTCACATTGGATAAATTTATTTTGTTCAAACTTGAGAAATGGGGGAACCACTGGGAAGAGAAATATGCTATCATTTTTCTTGTGAAAATAATTATTGTAAAATGTTCAGTGTAAGCACAGCTGTGTTAAAAACACACGCATCTCCATATACTAGTGAGGTACCTTCACTCCTTGTTGTAAAGGTTTTAAAGAACAGAACATCTGAAGCAGGCCTAGAGGTCTATGTTAGTAGAAAGCTATAAAACGTGACCTAACCATAGTCAGTTCTCCTGGGACAGCAATTACAGCAATAAATGTACCACAGCAGATGCTAATGCCGTGTATAAACAGCCGTCCTCTAAAATGAAAAGAAATTTTTGCCCCCACATGTCTTTTAGGGTCCCATTGTCCGTGTGGAAATGTAAAGGAAATGTAAAATTGATATGGGCACCATGCCATGGGCTTTAGTCTCCCCTGGCCTGGCCTGGCTGCCATAAATCTGTCCCGGCTGGAAGTAAGGCTGAAGGAGCTAAATGGTTGGAATTTGTGTCTGTCTGTTTTATTAGCTCGCCTCGAGTAAAGTAGGGGTTATTGGTCAATGTCAGGTTCAGCACCCAGTGACCCACTGGGTTAAAATCGTGGTAGTCACAAATCAAGAGCATAATGAAGTCTGAGAAGAGGGCTATGCTGATTTATTAGGACATCTGTCTGGCTGTAGCCAGCCCAGTACTGCCCCTGCGTAGTGTGAGCTATTAGCATAATCCTCACCATCAAACATCTTAGAGATTTAAAAGAGAGAAATAAAGTCTTCAAAGAAGACTGGCAAAACCAAAAGGGTTTATCTTGTAGTGCTCATTGTAAGTCTTAACTTTTTATGCCAATACCCAATAAAAATAACATTAAAATTAATTTTAAAAATAAACTACTGTCTTCAGTTTTCCAAACCCACTGAATTTTCAGAACACATCTGAATGTCTGTTCAAAATAACCCGTACTACTTTTCAAAGACTTTTTCATCTTCTAATTTTTTATTATTCATTTCCATTTAACCATAGTATGGTCATGCACATATAATGTTATCACCTTAATTCTTCCAAAAGTAATCTCCTGAATTCTGTAATCTTAAATGTAAACTTCAGGTTTTTTTGGAACACATCTGAATGTCTGTTCAAAATAACCCGTACTACTTTTCAAAGACTTTTTCATCTTCTAATTTTTTATTATTCATTTCCATTTAACCATAGTATGGTCATGCACATATAATGTTATCACCTTAATTCTTCCAAAAGTAATCTCCTGAATTCTGTAATCTTAAATGTAAACTTCATTTTTTTTTTTATGGCTACTTTTAAAGGAAAGCAGGAATTTTATGCAGACTTTCTGAGTCTTGCCTGTAAGACTAAGTCCATATCATGACTGCTGTATGCTGTAAATACTGTAATGCTACTCTATATCCTATAGGCCAGGAAGTTTGTGAGATGCATAACAACTAGTACTGCCACGTGCAAACCTACTTTTTTGTACATGAGAGGCATTCAACTGAAAAATCATACAGATCATTATTTCTTCCTTGATCAGAACTAAGGTGAAATAGGTTTTAATCTATGAAGACTAAATTATTCCCAGAAGATTACTTTATATTTCACTATGTATTAATAAAGATTGTCACTGCTCATATGCCTTCAGAAAGAAAAAAATTAAATATTGCATTTAAAAAAATATACGGCCGTGAATGTTGAATGAGTTTCATCACTGGTATTATTCCATTTCCTCTCTATTAATAGTTATTCCAGATAGGAATTTAGCTCGTAGCTATAAAAATGTGAGGTAGTGAGTAGTTAATAAATAGATATTAAATACTTAAGAAAATACAAAGTTAAAGCAAATACTGCAAAGTGCTGTCATGAAGATTTTTTTTACACCAGCTGTGATAATAACATTTCTATACAAATGAAAAATCTGGAAGAATTAATTTTAAAATGATCAAAATAAATAACTTATTAAGGGTGTGAGACTTATGAGGCTCCTGAAGACTAGAAAATTTCTTCACTATTTTTACCATGTCTTATCAGAACAGCCCTGAGACAACAGCTAGAGAACCGTACTGCTGAAATGTGGTAAAGAATCTATAGATTGAGACATTTTTGCCATCACATCGCTGTTTTGAATGACGCTTGATCAATTTTGGACAGATGCAAACAATGCACAACCTCTTGCCCTACCTAACGAAGGCATCGACAGCAACACAGCAGCAAAACCACTGAAGTGCAATATGGAATAAAATTGCTGTTGTAAAGAGGAAACTATGTCTGGAATGAGATAAGCACCTTTTGGTGAGACCTGACGACTTCCCCCTGTGAGTAGACAACATTTACTAGACCAGATCAACACATGGAGGTTTGCAAGGTTCTACAGTCATCTTCTGAGAGGGATGCAGAGTTTGAGATCTCCAGAAGCACCTGTGCAGTTACCACATCTGCTGTACAGCAGAGCAGAAATGCCCACTGGCTGCCCACCAGCACGTGGAAATCACTGCTTTGCTTAAACCAGAGTTAAGCTTGGGCAGCCTGCACTGGGCAACAGGAACAGAGAAGAAATCGAAAATCTGGACTGTCAAGAGTACTGCAAAATTTTAAAACCATGTTTATTTCATCCTCAAAACCCTCAGTTCCTCATGCTGATAGTTTTTGCGCCATTCAGTGAAAACACTTCTACTCAAGAATATAAGACCATTTCTTAAATTCAGTCCAATTAAAAGAATCTGAAGTAGAGTTAGCACCCAGTGCTTAGAAAAGTGAACATGAGGAGACCTGTGGATGTGTGTAACGGCCCTGATTAGCAAATGCAAGATTCAATTCATGTGTGATCCCTGCTTATTTCATTTGGGTAAGATTTGCTAGTCCGCAAAGCACTAAAGAGTGGAGAAACTGAATACCCAATCTTTTTTTTTTTTTTTAAACTCAAGAATGAAAAATATGAAGCACAGCGTTTTTCCCAAAATAGCAACATAAATAAATATGCATGTGAATAATACTTGCCTCCATAAATTCCAGCGTTGTTCTTCCAGCTGAGTCACTAAATGCTCGATGTATTTGTTTGAGTCCATATATTCCTAAATGAAAAGTGATTAAAGGTTAGTCTTTCAATGTTCAAAGCATTTGTAAAATTTTGAGTAAAAGACAGTCCGGGTCAGTTTGTGGAGTCCACTTTCATTTTGCACCCAGGGTTATCCCATGTAGGCAGAAATCACAATGATGTAAAAATCTAGATTAAAGCCAAATTTGAATTCATACCAAGTGGACAGGGTAGTAGCTCAGTACACTTTTCAGGGATTATTTGAGGGGAAGACAAAAGGTGGTGAGGGTATGCAAGTAGCAAAAATAAATTAGAGTACATATAAGTATATATCCATATTCTAAGCCCAGAAATATCTTCCCTGGATCTAGACTGAAAAATAACTTCTCAAAAATGCTGTCACTGTTCTGGTGCACATTTTGTTTTCTTTAGGTAGAAATCAAAGTGAACTGAATATTTGACTCAAATATTTATTTCGTGGATAGTATGAAAAATATTAAAGCATGTACCCTACTTGAGAATGAAACTATAACTCAGTTCCTATATCACTTTCCAATTCAACTTTTGCAGATGCTCTAACTTGCAGTATCAGCTATATGAAAGGTACTGTATTTGTGTCGACAGAATTTCTGATAAATAATCATGATCAGATGAACAATTTGGATTTTTTTTTTTCTTATTGAAGGCTATTCTTTAAAGCCAATGCAAAGACATGATGTTTATTCTCAGCAGAGAAATACATCAGTAATAGATATATACCACTTCATTTCCAGGAGGAAGGCAACTTTGGTGTTATTTATATAAAATACTTGAGAATGAAGCCACGGAATAACATGTGATATAATATGATATATTCGGATGACAGCATTACCAACACAGCCACATTACTACTATTCTGAAAACCTATCAGTAATAATATAACTCTCTTGAAATATCTCAGCAAACCAAAAATATATTTCAAACCTCATACTTCAGGAAATAACAAGTATTGGAATACTACATGGAAGAGAATCCATCTTCTCCTTCTGGAGACTAAAGCTCCACATTTTTAGCTTTGGGTTCATCAGAAAATCACTTCATGGGTTCTTGTTTGTATTAAGGGTTGTTTCTTTACTATTATTATTTATTTTGTGTACAAATGTGGATTTTTGTTGTAAAGTAGTTGGTTCTTCTTAGCCATTTATCCTCATGACCAGGAATATGAGATAGCTAGCTACTACAGGGACAGTACGTCATCATGTCTTCTCAAGGTGGAGATAAATGTTAGCTGATTTTAATGATCATAATTTATATATAAATGTACATTTTTATTTTTCAGGACTGGAATTGTTCTAAGTGGTTCTGTGTTTCTGCCCACTGTAATTATTTTCTTGTTTTGACTGAGAGAGAGCCTGGTTGCCCAAAGGCTACCGTGAGACAAAGGAACGGTTCCGGCACAGACGGGAAGGAAGAGTGAGAAGCTGCTCCTGAGGACCCCGTGCAAATGCATCTGGGCTGGATCCTGTTCCAACTGCCTGGCTTGAAAACCTTCGGGTGTTGTGAAACTTTCCATTAAACTCTGTGGTTGCCCAAAGCTTAAATTATAATCTAGACAGATGTATCTTGTAGGTGTTGCTTTCAGAAAACATTCAATAATGTAAATCCTGAGAAAAGCCATGAAGTTCAGTGGCATTAATACAGCTTTTATACCAGTGCTGTCTGGAGTAGATGCTGACTTCAGCATCAGCTCTTATTCTCCCTGTTACTCAACTGAGTTGAATTTTACTTGGAGTACACTACGTCGATTAAGCAGCAAGCTTCTTCTAAACCAATACAAGTAAAGTCATTCCGCAATACAAATATATTACAGTTTAGAAAAATTATACTGTACAAATGTATAATGATTAGTTGCAGTACCAAGTTCTTTAAAACAAGCCGTCTTTTTTTACTTAATATTTTTTACTGCATTGGACCTGGTATAAATTAGTCTTAATACCTTTATATCTTTTTAATGTAATATTAAACAATATTCCTGATTTATTTATCAGTGCACTTTGCCCTACAGGCAAGGATAGGATCAGCAGTTTTGCTCCGCATAATTCTACCATAATAATTTAAAAAACTCATTCTGAAGCAATTTTCTCAAAAATACTGTCTAGAAATAAAGACAATGGGGAAAAAGAAATCAGTGTGTTTATCCTGTATGACTGCTGCCTTAATGTTAAGTTTTCCCTGTGCTAATCAGAAATATTATTCTATTTCTCTTTGAAGAACCTCAGGAGTATGTAACCTGTCAGTCTGCAAAAGGGATATAAAAAATATCTGCTGTGATTTGATAGAAACATTGTGATTAGCAGTACCTCTTTTCTTCTACACTGCTAAGGCACGTCTGGGTGCCAGCCGTGTCCAAAGCAAGCCATCTGCCTCACACAAGGTCTCTGTTCCCAAACCCAGGTTTCTGCTCTTTTCTGTTCCCAGCTATCCCAATAAGCCAAATTCTGCAAACCCTGGATCAGGACCCAGGATTATCGTTTCATCAACATGAAGCAAATAGCAAACAGTCATTTGAGATTTAGAGCAACCCTGTGATTTAGAATAACTTGGCACATTCAGGGAAAGCATAACATCTGAGAAAAAGCCCATAGAATTCACACTTGTTCACAAAGACTATATATACAATTTAGTAAAGTACAGACATTTTTCAGCACCCAATAGATCACATCGAGAGGAGTAATACAAATGTTTTGTAGCTGCTTTGGAGCTCTGTCGTGAGAATGCTTGCACCAGGTAGGTTTGAGTAGCAGGGCTAACTGTTGAGTCCAAGGAATTAGAGAAAGCATCATTTTCTGATGTCTGACTTCAGGAGCTTGCACTATTGGAAGGAGGATTCAAGTGACACACACACTCTTTAGAAAAATACCTTTTCCTTATGAAAACGGAAACAAGATCTAATAACTGAGTAAGGATAAGAATCATTTAGGTAGACACACTGGTACTTATACTTGATACTAATAAGACAGATCAATCAAACAGGAGAGGAAGGCTGTGAAAGGAGAATGGCCCCGGGGTATCTGAAGGGGCTTACAATTCTGCCTGTTCCCACCAGACAGCTGAACGCTGAGCACCTGCAGAGCAGGGGGGTGGTGGTGAGGCTGTGGAAGGCCAAGTCAGCATTTCCAAAATTATACAGCATTTTTTAATCTGAAGTTGGAGGCTTCGGATTAGTGCATTTTTTTATAAATCTGATGATATTATATAGTAATTCTGCTGGTTGCAGAATCACCATCTGTGCTGTTATTCTCCATTGGAGTAGACCTCTGCAGCCTGAGCTACACTGGCTCTGCTTCGAACCCCACTCTGATCTCCAGCCATTCCTCCCAACCTGCAGGATTACTGAGGAGCCCACGATTTAAAAATAAATAAATAAATAAATAAAATTTAAATATTTTTCAGAATAATGGGTGAAACCTGTTCCCTTTCTTCTCAATTAGATCGCTTCCAGTCAGGAGGATTTCACTGCCCCGTCTATTCTCCTATGATGCTATCTAACTTCACTGTTCTATGGAAAAGAACAACCTTCTGTAATACATTTAAATGCAGTAGAAAATCTTTCTAACAGCTGCGTAGATTCTGGCGTCCAGGAGGAGTTGGTATGCAAATGTCACATACCAGCTCATCTAATTTAGAGAGCATTAGAGAATTGCTTTACCGAAATTGTCACTGTTTTGAGCTGAAGCACAAGTCTAAAAATATACCTAAGTATGTTTTTTGACAGAACTAAATATCTAACTTTTGCAACGTGTAATGGTTTTGCTTTTTTTTTTCTTTTTCTTTTCTTTGTTAGCTGGACGGCTGTCAGGAAAAAAAAAAAAAGAGGAAGAGAAAGGAAATGAAGTGCCTCCACTGAGGCCCGGGATCCACTACTCGGTATTTTGGTTGGTTACTTGGGTATTTGTTCTGGCATATCCATGTTGTTGTGCTGGGCAGGCTATCAAAAATCATAGAGCACACAGAACATTTTCCCATCCATTGTTACAGAGCAAACCCTTAGGGCAACCTTCGGCTTCTAACGCAGGAGTCCCTCGCTGGAAGCTGGAGGTGATAAATTTAAGCTAAAGAAATAGCACGTAGTCTCTGCCTCTCTTAAGGAACTTGCACAGCTTGGTATCAAAGAGAGTTTAATGAGCTTAGCAATATGTGAAAAGGATTAAGGATACAGTCGTTGATCCAGCAAATCACTTGATTACGCACTTAATTCAATAGGGCTACTCATGTGCTAGAAGTTAAGCACGTGGTTCAGAGTTTTTGCCGGGCAGGGGTCACTGGGAGGTGGGTGGGATGGTGGTGGGACCAGGCAGGCCATCCTGCGGCTCTCATGCCCCAGCTCCTGGAGCCTGCCCCGCACCTCCAACCCCTAAACCCATACTCCTCAACATGGGGACACGGCGGCTGCTCTGCCACTGCTTCCCCTGTTCTGAACAAGCTCCCAGTGAAGGACCTGGAGGTACAGCTGAGATGCCCGAGTTGTGCAGAAAATAGGGAAACTGAGATAAAACCTAGAATCATAGAATAGTTTGGGCTGGAAGGGATCTTTAAAGACCATCTAGTCCAAACCCTGCAATGAGCAGGAACATCTTCAACTAGATCACGTTGCTCAGAGCCCTGTTCAACCTCACCTTGAATGTTTCCAGGGATGGGACTTCTACCATCTGGGCAGCCTGGGCCAGTGTTTCACCACCCTCACTGTAAAATATTTCTTCCTTATATCTAGTCTAAATCTTCCCTCTTTTAGTTTAAAGCCATTACCCATAACGTAGGCTGGCACTGGTCTTCCTGCAGAAGATCTTTGAAGGACTGGGAAGTAAAAGTCATACAGAGCCCTGCAGAGCCCAAAGGCACATCTAATTCTCTCCTGGTTCAGTTGGGATGGGTGCTGAGCAGCCAGCCCTAATGCAGTCCTGCAACACTACCCCTTCATTCTGCCAATATTTTTATTTGAAACAAGACAGGAAAACATCAGGGTAGGTTCAGGGTCTTGCACTTCACAGAGGAGGATGTTTGTCATTGGGGAGTAGAGAAAAAACAGGGAACGAACAACCTGATAAACGCAGAGAGAAATTCCTGCCAGTGTCTGGGGCCATCCGGCCCTGGAGACAGGGAGCTGCACAGAGAGGTCCAGTCATCTGTTATAATGCAGAAAGTTGTATTTTCACAGGGAAAGGTTATTAGAAATCAAACAACAACAAAGCTGTCTGCAGCCAAACAGCAGACTGTTGCAATTAGGAAATGATGTTAGCAAAGCAACGAGTGGATGGGATTGACCTGTGAGGGGGAGATCTAAGCTGTTACACCAAGTGTGGAGACACAAGTCATCTTTGAAGGATCTTGGAAGAATGCCCTGGGGGAAAGCTTTAGATCTAGGGAGAGTGCCTTCAGAGAATATTATAACTTTTGTAAAATATTTATTTTTGTTATCATCCTGCTACATAAACCTTTGATAGAAAATAGGCTTTTTTCCAGCAGCCCAAGAGGATTTATATATACATGTATGTACTCTTGTCTGGACTATGTTTTTTGCATGTCTGAAGGCGTTTTAATTGATGATTTGAGTGAGTTGTCTGTTAGACAACATTACTCAACCGCACACTAAACATAAATCAGGTATAAAAAAAGATAAAACCTCTTTGCATTAGATATTTTTGTCACTCCCTTCAATACCACACCTGGCTAGACTGCTCATCCTTGGTGCTAACTAGCAATAAAAGCTAAATCGGGTGGCTTAAGAAAAGAAGATCTTTTAAAACTGCCATTATTGCTGATTTATTCTTTTCCTACCTGATTTCACCATGTTATTTTAATTGTCAGTTTTATTAACAACTGGCATGAAACTGTACATTTAGAGCATCTGCAACAGAGCAGAAGGCTGGCAAGAGCCCTCATGCACATACTGTGGAATTACACCATTACGATAAAACCAGTAATGATTATTTTAATAAATATGTTGAGCAAATTTCTTAATTGTTCAAAATCACTTAAGCCTCAGTGAACAGTTCATACTACATCTCAGCTGCAGTGATTAAAACTGATTTACCGACTCATCTGCAGCCAGTTGTTTTTGTAAAAAAATCAGCTGGGTTTTCCTCCTGCTGCTGCTTGGCTTCCACTATTCCACCCTGTTAAATGGCACAATCCACAGAGGACAGCAGAGTTTAATAAAGCCTGAAATAGCACAAGCTCGTTACAGAATGGAATGGACAAATTCTGCACCCTGTGCACTCCCAACACGTGGGGACGGTGCGCAGAGGAACACTATCCGGATTCACAGCTGGCATCCTGAGCTCTGCTGCCTTTGAATGTTTGCCAGTTTGTCCCCAAAAGAAGTACAAGCTCTGGGATAACAACATGGGTATTCTGTGACTCAGTGACACCTGATGTTCATGTTCTTCCCAAAAGGGACCACGGAGAACGCTGTAGTTTTATGTTATCTTCCTCCAGCTTATAAATCTTTCTGTTTTCCAGTAAGACAATTTCTACAAGGAAATCTCATGGCTCAGGCAGGAGCGTGCAGGAGAGATGAACAGTCCAATATCCTGTGAGGGCTCTTCCCCAGCTTAGTAGACTGGAACTGGAATGTGAACAGACTTGGTGAAAACCACTGCCACCATTCACATTTCCAGATGCTTGGCCGGTTTGGGTTGCTCACCCTTTAAGGGTTACAGTGGTTTTGCATGTCAGTTACACAACCTACATGGGCTCTGACATGAAGGATAAATCGCAGCAGGCAGGAGCATAGCAATGATGCTGGACTTAAATTCTGGAAGAGAAAAAGCTAAGGAGTTGACCTAATTGAGGTTAATTACATTAAAGCAGATTTGCAGTAAATCAGTGAAGTATCTTGGAACTGGGGATGAAGGACAGGATCCAAGAGCTTCCCAGCTGCTACCCCAGGATGCTCAGGAGTGAAACAAAAAAGACAAAAATACATTTTTCAGCTTTGCAAATGGAAGCCTGGTGACAGATGCAGGCAGAAAAATAGCAGAGCAGTTTTCAGCTGGACTGAATCCGTCCAGCTCTGCTGAATTCCGCCTGTTTTGATACGAGTGCTGTAATCTCACAGGATGCTGCAAAACTCAGAGTGATACCATATCGTATCTCCCTTGTAAGACCTTTCTTTCTAAGGACTGCCTGCTGTCTTCTAGCAAAAGCTTCAGTTCAAAGGTACCCGATTTCTCAGGTATCTCTCCTGATTCCTCACCAAAACCAGATGCCTAAGCAGAGGCCACATCAATCCTTGCAGCATCACCTGCAGGCTGCATCTCTGTAGCCCACGTCTTTAGGATCAGGGTAAAAATAACAGAGAAGCTCCAGCAGATGCCTGCATTTTTCCATGGCCCAGAAAGTCTGTGGCAGTGGTAAAACCAACATCCTGCATCTCATGTCAATTTAGTACACTGGCCCCTAACGTTCTAAGCAGTTAATGGTTTTTTAAGAAACAGCTGGATTAAAGGACAAATGTGAATTTGTAAAACAGTGTGACAGCTGTCCTCTTTCAGGGCAATGTAGCAGAGCCCAAGATAAGGCAGGTGAGTACTAGGACAAATTCCGAAGGTCAAACAGCTGAAAAAAATATTTTACAGAAAATAGGCACTTGGACAGACGATTTCAAACTGTGATCCATTAAAAAAAAAGTGCTTATTTGACAGACTGGAATAGATAGGACACAAAGGAACATAGTGGTGAGTAAAGTCAGAAACCAAGAAGGTGGATGAAATACAAGTGGAAGGGATAACTAAAACCAGAAAGAAGGACAGCAGCAGTAAATACAGTGAACATGTCTAGAATTTGACATTTAGCATTCCTTGGGCCTAACGATCTCCATGCAAATAAGAGGGTATGGAAGTTTTGTCATTTCTGCTAAACACTGAGCAAATTATTCTGTTTGGCTCTATAAGTAAAGGAAACTGGACATTTTGTTCAACAAGTAAATCCATGCTATTCTTAGCTGCTTCTCTTTCCCTGAAAGAAGTATAAATCACTAAAAGCAAAAACAAAGCATTAACTGGAATTTGCTTGAATTATCTTGAAACAGAAAAGGATGATATCATACCAGAAAAGTTTGAATTTATTAGGTGTCCTCTGAGTCATGGAGGTTTTAACACCAGTTCACAGCTTCATTGAACCACAGATCAGAGGTACAGGCTGTTACTGCAGGAAGAAGAACCAAGATCATAGAGCAGCACGTCCTACAGCATCAACAGGAGGATGTCCTTGATTTGTATTTGGGCTCAAACCAGGAGATCCTTTTGGCCATCAGTCTCCATAAAGGCCAAGTGTCCAAGGACACCCATCAATCCAGAGTGTAGCTCACTGGGAATGAAGTTCAAGCAGCCTGGTTGGGGCATCATCCTGAGCAAGCAGGCAGGGAGCAGGAACTGCTCCAGATGCAGCAGATGGTGAAGATGATGGGCTGCACTCACCTGTGCTAGTCCCAAAGGGAGGAAAAGCACCAAGAACTCTTTGAACCTCGAAAGAAAAATCAACAAGGCCATTTCAGCAACCAAGGATTTCAGTGGGAAATGGGAAAAACCTGCCTTTTTGCCAGGAAGAGGAAGGGATGTGGACAAGTAGGTTGTACCACAGCACCCTGACCATGTCTCTTGGGCAGGTTTGGGGCTGTTCTCCCAGTTACCTCAGCATATGGAAAGTTCTTATCTTCAGTCAGTATAAAAAGCCTCTCTCTATAGTGAAATGCAAGCTGAATGTAGAAACAGAAGCTTAGCATAGTGGTACATGTGACATTTTCCAGTTGTTCAAAGTTATTGATGACTATGTACAAGTTAAGGAGGTGTCAGAGTGACAGAAATGTTTATATCCCAGAAATTCCACAAATGAGAAGGCATCAGTATTATTTAGGGCGATAGGAATTTGCTATATGGCTAAACCAGACATTCAGAGTCAAGAAAAATGAGTGCAAGAAGATGCGCAGATTTTATGAGTTTGCTGCCACACAATGTGAATATTTACATGAAATAATTAGCTGTAGTCTTGTATATGTCAAATCCAATTTACATTCATAAACTTTAGCCAGCAAAGACAGTGATGCTGGAAGAAATGTTAGGAGCCATAAAGATGCAGAGTAAACACTGAAGCATTTAATTATTCAATTTCTGACATTACCAGGTAATTACAATTTGAATCATTTCTTGGATGTTTTTTATGAATATAAATCAACCACAACACACAGAAGAACTGCTGGTTGGAGGCATTTGACTTGCGTAGACATATGGCACTTACATGTGACTCACG
This sequence comes from Calidris pugnax, assembly GCF_001431845.1. Taxonomy (NCBI): domain Eukaryota; kingdom Metazoa; phylum Chordata; class Aves; order Charadriiformes; family Scolopacidae; genus Calidris; species Calidris pugnax. Next base: position 6,387,304 of record NW_015090831.1, on the reverse strand, counting down.
GTGACTAAAGAAGACACGGAGTTTTAACAAGGATAGAAAAACATTCATGGGATCTACTGCAGAGTTGGGGAAATCTAAATCTAAGGTTATTACAGCTGTTTGGAATTCACAGTTAAAGACTTGTTTCATTCTCAGTATGTAGCAAACTTGTTAACTCATTTGGAACAACCGCTATCATCCATCCTAACAACAAATACCTGAAGTTTTCTACCATTTTTTTTCACTGTTTCATTATCACTCGTCCTCACATTTATTCTGGCAACTTCTGACAAGGAACGGTGTACACACACATATATCAAACGTAACTTCATATGCTTTTATTTCTACTTAAAAACAAGCTAAATACGAAACCCAGTAGACACTCATCAGTTCAGTTGCTCTCTTACTGAAAGTCTCTAGAAAAAATATTAAAATATTTTTTGTTTTAAAGTTATGGGGATATCAAGCTGATGGTTCCAAAATGTTTCCAGGCATCAGTGGGCACAACAAAGTGAGAAAGAATTCTGAGGATTTCCAGCTTCCATCCCCTGCTCTAAGTACCTGGGTGAACTGGGGCGTAGAAAAACCCAGATTATTGACCCTTTAAGGTTGGTATGGATGGAAAACAGAGAAACTGGAGATGAGCAGAGAAGCAATGTGTAGCCCCAGAGGCTGAGATCTTCATTCCAGACAGGTCTTGCTTACTTTCTCCTGCCATCCCTCCTTTGCCTGCCTGCCAGCACACTCTGCTCTAGCCTTTTCAAATAGAGGAGGGAACTTAACAGCATATTTTGAATATCAATCTCTGTGGCGGTGGCTCTGCTTACAATGCCTTGCACATATGCATCTATAGTCTAGAAAAATTCATCTCAGCATTAAAAACATAGGAATGCTCAGGAAACTCAAAAACTGCTTCCAGTGCTATGCCTCTTCCCAGTACACTGAATTCAGTGGAACTTGGGTCCATCAGTGGACTTGTATCCATCTATCCCACCTACATGATACACTCACATACACACACAGATAAATGAGGGAACATGCAAATAAATATACCCCTAAATATCCATTTAATTTTTCACTCTGTGTTTGTACAGAGAAAAAAGAAATGAATCAGAAGCTAACACACAAACATACCTTTGCATTTTCATAGTTTTCTTATAAACAAAGCAGCAGCCATGCTCACAGAGAGTGCTCCCAGCTCCTGCTCTGCCTGAAGCACATTTATTGCCATGTGTCATTACCAGGGCTTGCAGCTGCTTCAACTTAGGGTATTGATTGATTAGAGAACGTGATGGGGTCTAAGGCATGAATTAGTTGTAAACTGTTGCCCAAATCACACTCTTTCTCCAACCAAAATTCCTACTGATTTCTGTGAGATATTCAACAAAATAAAAACATTCGTAAACACAACAGGATTGGGCCTGCTTGTAGGTATTTGTGCAAATGAAAACAATACACACACACACACAAAAAAAAAATCTCTAAAACTTCCAGTATGTTTTCTTGTGGGTACCAATTCGATGGAACGCGTGTGAGGAAGCTAACCTGCCCTGACAGTTTGGCAAAGTGGGGTTCCCTGAAGGACCCCAGGTGCTGCAGCTCCGACAGCCACCCGCCGTCCCCACTCCGAAGAGGACCTGGAGGTCCCAGCACAGGGCAGGTGAGCCCAGGCTCCAACCTGACTTTCCATGGTCGGGGGATTAATCGTAAGAAGTTTGGCATTTCCTAAGCGGTGGACAGGCTGGATGGCATCACGTGATCTTGGCTGGAGATAAACTAAAGTATATCAGGGATTTAGTGAAAGTGGATTTAGTGGAAGGAAAATGTTTCACTTTCATGTAAGCTATAAGCGGGAAGTTCAGTAAAGTCCCAGAAAGGGAATAAGAACTGGAACATTTGTGTCAGCAAACAGCATGCAAGCATGAGGTTCTGTTGTGTAGGCCCATTAAATACTTAAGCCAAAGCAGTGCCTTTAGTTATATCCACTCATTCTCGCTGAATTCTGGGTGGAACAGAAAGCACAAAAGCACTGAAAGCACAATTCCTTGCCAGGCTGCAACTCCAACCCTGTCATCCCTACCAGTGCCACCAACACCCACAGACATCCAGACCAGTCTGGGACAGTCGTGACAATCAGATGCATTGGCAAGATCAGAGCGTACGTGGACTAAATGGGATGCAAAGTGACACAATGAGTGCTGCTTGGGTGCAGCTCCCACCCAAGGCTGGGTTGGATTTTTACACGAGTGTAATGCTCTAGCTCTTCAGTTGGCCTTGGTGACAGGAGTGGCTGACATGCCAGAAGGCTGTGCCACCATAGAACGGCTGACATGCCAGAAGGCTGTGCCACCATAGAATGAGACCTTTTACACGAGTGTAATGCTCTAGCTCTTCAATTGGCCTTGGTGACAGGAGTGGCTGACGCACCAGAAGGCTGTGCCACCATAGAACGAGACCTGGAGAGGCTGGAGAGTTGGGTGGAGAGGAACCTAATGAAGTTCAACAAGGGGAAGATCCTGCACCTGGGGAGGAATAACCCCATGCAGCAGTACAGGTTAGGGATTGACCTGCTGGAAAGCAGCTCTGCAGAGACAGACCTGGGAGTCCTGGTGGACAGCAAGTTGACACTTCCTGGGAGTCCTGGTGGACAGCAAGTTGACCTCATTGCATGAGGCAGCAATGTGCCCTTGTGGCCAAGAATGCCAATGGTCTCCTGAGGTGCATTAAAAAGAGCCTGGTCAACAGGTCAAGGGAGGTCATCGTCCCCTTCTCCTCTGCCCTGCTGAGGCCACATCTGGAGCACTGTGTCCAGTGCTGGGCTCCCCAGTTCAAGAAACACAATGGACTACTGCAGAGAGTCCAGCAGAGGGCTACAAAGATGATCAAGGTAATGAAGCACCTCTCTTATGAGGAAAGGCTGAGAGACCTGGGTCTGTTTAGCCTGGAGAAGAGAAGACTGAGAGGGGAGCTCATCAATGTTTATAAATATCTAAAGGGTGGGTGTCAAGACGACAGGGCCAGACTCTTCTCAGTGGTGCCCAACGACAGGACAAGGAACAATGGACATAAATTGGAACACAGGAAATTCTGTCTGAACGTAAGGGAAAAACTTCTTTGCTTTGAGGTTGCCAGAGCACTGGAACAGGCTGCCCAGAGAGGTTCTGGAATCTCCTTCTCTAGAGATATTCAAAACCCACCTGGGTGCATTCCTGTCCAACCTGCTCTAGGTGAACCTGCTTTGGCAAGGGGGCTGGACTAGATGTTCTCGGAAGGTCTCCCATCCAACCGCAACCGTCCTGTGATTCTGCTGCTCTAGGTGAACCTGCTTTGGCAGGGCGGCTGGACTAGATGTTCTCAAAAGGTCTCCCATTCAGCCTCAACCATCCTGTGATTCTGTGACAGGCATGTTGCAAGTGGCCATGCAGCAGCCTCTGTGTCCTTTTGAAAGCCAGCGAGCTGTGCACCAGCCGAGGAAGGTGAGTATAAAATGTTGCTTTGATGGAAAGCAAAGAGCTAGAGCTGTGCTCCTGGAGCAGCTGGAGAGGGGATCTTGGGGGATGCCTTTACTGACCTGTAGTCACAACTGGAGCAGGAAGATGCTACACTTGGGTGAATATGGATGGAAATTGTTGAGTTTAATGTAACTGAGCCTAACATAAAGGTTTTCATAAAGTAGAAATTTGTAGTTTTTCCTCCTCTCTCATGTTCCAATCAAAGCAAAGAACTGCTCCTTCAACTCCCGCACATAACGATTGTATTAATAATTATTATTAGTTTGTGCTTTTATAAGTGGCCTAATGCATTATTAATGTTTTGTCTTCTGAATGCTTGTAACTTCACTATGCCATGTACAGTAGATGCTAAAAAGTATCATGACAATATTTAATTTAACAAGAATCTATTTCTTGTTCATAAAAATTGAAGTGAACCTTTAATTTCATTCAGCATTTTAGAATTCACAGGTACAAAGCGGTACCTGTGAAATCGAAGCTGTAATTTAGCTCCTGGTTAATGCTAATAATTTTTCTGCAGTTGAATATTGCTGCACTGAATTGCAGATCCATCTCAAATGTTATGTGCCTAGAGATATTAGTTGCAGTTATTGCAAAACATTCTGTTTATTCAAATAAGACTGAAACAAACACAAACTGCAGCATGAAAGGCTTTAAAATACTTGTTTAGATAAATATTCATTGTTGGCTGCTTCACGGGATATATAGTGACAATTCAGATTACATGATAGCTTTTTGTTTTATACACTATCTTACCAGTTAGCATTCAAAAATGTAACTTTAAAAACATCCTTAATTTTATGTGTGAAATGGCAAGTGATATACTTAGCTGTCCGTGTTTCTTAAACATGAATCTTTCAAACCACAGGGAGCATAATGTGAATTAACAGTGAGAACTTAAGCATAAACCTTTGTATTTCTGCTAAATCTTGCCACTAACTGTGGCTTGCTGGAAAAGTCCTTTACAATATTTAACTTAATTACATTTTAAAGATCTTTCCCATCATCAGCTGGAAAATCTATGGCAACAAGTGATGAGTCACGTTAGTGTACCTGCTGCTTTACTGCCGACTTTGTGAGGTTTAGATGCCGCCTCTCTCTCTGGGAAACAGGGACATATACACAATTTCCTGCAGAAGCCTTGGTTCTCATTAGTCTCAGACACAGACGACAACTTAAAGCAAAATATGTATCAATCCAGTACCTTAGAATCATAGAATCATAGAATCGTCTAGGTTGGAAGAGACCCTTGGGATCATCAAGTCCAACCATCTACCCTACTCTACAAAGTCATCCCCTACACCATATCCCTACATATGACACAACCTGCTGCCTAAGAGAATTATGCACTTGTGGTTCAACAAGAGCAAATGTAAGGCCCTTACGAGGAAAGGCTCAAAGAGCTGGGGCTCTTTAGCCTGGAGAAGAGAAGGCTGAGCAGAGACCTCATCTATGTTTACAAGTTCCTAAAGGGTAGGTTGAAGGATGATGGAGCCAGACTGTTTTCGGTGGTTTCCAGCGATAGGACGAGGGACAAGGGGCACAAGCTGGAACATAGGAAGTTCCACTCAAATATGAGGAAGAACTTCTTCATGGTGAGGGTGACAGATCCCTGGAATGGGCTGCCGAGAGAGGTTGTGAAGACCCCATCTCTGGAGATTTTCAAGCCCCACCTGGATGCAGTCCTGAGTAATGTGCTTTGGGCAATCCTGCCTTAGCAGGGGAGTTGGACTAGATGATCTCTAGAGGTCCTGTCCAACTCTGTCAAATCTGTGAATTCATGAATCCATAAAAACATTTTTTTTTAACACGAAGGTGACACCCCATTTCCTGTGTGTGAGGGTGTTATGGGTCAGCTTCAGCTGGAATCATGCTGCCCTCGATGAAATTAACTGTTAGTCCAAAATAAAGACAGACAAGAGTTGCACAAAGGAATCGCTTTCTCCTCTCTACTGTTAATGGGTGATTTTTAGAGTAATTGGACAAAAAAGATTTTTAAACACTGGTTTAAAAAAATGTGTCATTTGGGGATACTAATTTTTTTACATAAACACTCCGATAGATACTGACCTATTGTTGTTGAGGGTGCCAGAGCCCTGGAACGGGCTGCCGAGAGAGGTTGTGAAGTCCCCATCTCTGGAGATTTTCAAGCCCCACCTGGATGCAGTCCTGAGTAATGTGCTCTGGGCAATCCTGCCTTAGCAGGGGAGTTGGACTAGATGATCTCTAGAGGTCCTGTCCAACTCTGTCAAATCTGTGAATTCATGAATCCATAAAAACATTTTTTTTTAACACGAAGGTGACATCCCATTTTCTGTGTGTGAGGGTGTTACGGGTCAGCTTCAGCTGGAATCGTGCTGGCCTTGATGAAATTAACTGTTAGTCCAAAATAAAGACAGACAAGAGTTGCACAAACTAATCGCTTTCTCCTCTCTACTGTTAATGGGTGATTTTTAGAGCAATTGGACAAAAAAGATTTTTAAACACTGGTTTAAAAAAAAGTGTCATTTGGGGATACTAACTTTTTTACATAAACACTCCAATACGTACTGACCTCTTGCTGCCATCCAGCATTTGTTAAGCATCTCGTGTTTCTGAGTATTCAAAACCAGTGGCAATAATTCATATACAACAGAAGGGTTGAAATACTGCATCTGAACTGTGTAGGTGCTCCATGCGTGAATCACAAACAATTTACTCTATGATCCTCCTAAGGGCTGATGATTTAGGTTAATATCCATAAGCCTCAAGATGTTTGCACGCATACTCCAGATTGGAAATATGCAGTTTATATTAAATCACAGGGGAAAAAAAAATCAACACAACTTTAAAAAACTTCAAACGTTAAGAAAGATTCCAGCCCAGAAAGTGCTAAAGACTAAAGGATGCATTGCCTTTCCAATCTTGATCATCTATGCTAACATCCATTTCATGCATATTATTATGGCAAAGGTAGATGAGTCCTGATGGCTCTGCCCTGTCTGGAGGCAGAGCCCTGAGCAGTCAGTAGGTACAGTGGCGGTGGGGAAGGTCTCACAGGGGTCCAGCTCCCATAGGAAGCCTGTGGAAGTTGTAGGAACTTACTGAGGTCCCACTTTGCACATCAAAAAGATTTTTAAACACTGGTTTAAAAAAAAGTGTCATTTGGGGATACTAACTTTTTTACATAAACACTCCAATACGTACTGACCTCTTGCTGCCATCCAGCATTTGTTAAGCATCTCGTGTTTCTGAGTATTCAAAACCAGTGGCAATAATTCATATACAACAGAAGGGTTGAAATACTGCATCTGAACTGTGTAGGTGCTCCATGCGTGAATCACAAACAATTTACTCTATGATCCTCCTAAGGGCTGATGATTTAGGTTAATATCCATAAGCCTCAAGATGTTTGCACGCATACTCCAGATTGGAAATACGCAGTTTATATTAAATCACAGGGGAAAAAAAAAAATCAACACAACTTTAAAAAACTTCAAACGTTAAGAAAGATTCCAGCCCAGAAAGTGCTAAAGAATAAAGGATGCATTGCCTTTCCAATCTTGATCATCTATGCTAACATCCATTTCATGCATATTATTATGGCAAAGGTAGATGAGTCCTGATGGCTCTGCCCTGTCTGGAGGCAGAGCCCTGAGCAGTCAGTAGGTACAGTGGCGGTGGGGAAGGTCTCACAGGGGTCCAGCTCCCATAGGAAGCCTGTGGAAGTTGTAGGAACTTACTGAGGTCCCACTTTGCACATCAAGAGAAGCCTACCATGGAAGTATGGGTTTCAAGGCGTTCCAGACATCAAGGCAGCCATAAAACTAAACCATTGTACCCACTCAGCCGTACTCACGTAATCTTGCTTGGCTTCACTGTGAAAAGTGCTGAGCATCTGCAAGTCTCATTGATACTGCAGAATTAAACTTATTCAGGGGAGGAAAAGCAATTTTCAAACTTTAGGTACACTCCTTAATCATTCACTTAAAAAGCATTTCCATAGCCATCAACCTGACAGTATTTAAATGAAAAGACTCTGAAAATCTCTTGTTTTCCAACAGGAAATGTTTTCAGGGATTGGCATTTCACATGTATAAAGAAATTTACAGTAATCATATCCTGATGACAAGTCTAGGAGAGGATTTACATCCAACGGGAATGATCTAATTTATCTTTCATACAGCAATACCCAGTGGCTATTGTGAACATTTCATTATCAAGGAAATTAAAGACAACACAAGAAAATTAATGTTTTAAGAGAAAGTCGTATGGTCCATTTAACTCTTCTTTTGACTGTCCACATAATGTAATAAGATAATTTGCTTCTTTTCATATGCCTGAGTAATAGAAATAACACTTTTCATAAATCATCTACAAAAGCTTTAGGAACAAAAGCAAGCTAGTCAGTATAAAGCTTTCAAATTACTTCTATATAAATGCGTATCGTGGACTTCAGCAATCCCCCTCTCAAAGAAGAAGCCCTTACACTGAACAGCAACCTTTCTCCTCTTCTCCTTTCCAACTGTTTCTGCTTGGATATCAAACACCCTCACGGCAAAGCAGTACTATCCTCTGGTCCTATGGGACTCCGTGGAAATTCCGTCATACGCTCAAGTGTCACAAGCTCCCTGTTTGGATGTGGAGAGGGTGGCACGCTATGAAAGCATGGTAAACACTCCGAGCAGGAAGGTGTCTCAACACTTCACGGTTGGAGACTTGTAGGGAAGCACCCAAAAGTTCTGCTGGTGAGCAGAGCCATTTCTCTTGTCTCACCTCCCTTTCTTCCAGCCACTCTTTATAATTCTGAGTCTCGTAAAGCAAAACTGTTCGACTAAGGTTTTTGCTGCAGCAGTGAAGGAGTATGGCCTTCAAAGAGAGCAGAACGTCTCCTCCATCCCCATGGTATGTGGCTAAAACAGCCATCCTGCAGAAAAGGCCCTGGACCTGCATCCCACCGAGTTCTCCTCCTGTAGTCTCCCCTGATGAGGATGCTCAGGGTAGGATTTCAGGTTATGCCCAACCCTGCAGTGGTCACTTAACCAAGAGTATCTCAGAGCTCGGTACGGCCTGGGTCTGTCAGACCAGCCACTCTTGCCTCTGTCATTCCAGTTGTTGGAGGGAGAAACAAAAATCACACAGGAATCAAAACAGCACGGGGTTAGAAGGGGCATTTAAACATCTAAAGATGCAGATAGGCACTTAATGGGATTTTAATGAGAATGTGCTCATTCTGCTCCCTTGGAGATTTCTGAAATGCCTCTAGACTTCTGGTAAATTTTCAAATCTGTCTCCTCATTCCTTCCTATGTATCGGACAGCTTTGCTTTTCTCTTTCTGAGAGGGGGAGGGTATGGAAGCCCACCATGTGAATTCCTTGCCTTTGATACTTGCATTCATACCACGTAAGGTAAAAAAAACCCCTGTCCTCTGTACATATTTGAAAGACATTTCTGTGGATAGCTGCATTCCCCCTTATATTACTTTGCATTCACGCATCAGATGCCTGGGGCCAGAAGGACACGCTGAATCTGAGAGTGTCTGTCTGAGAGAGCCACAGAGTAAATATGGTGCACGGGGAGGATTAAGACAAGGCAAATGAGCCTGCCATTTCAGACTGCAAAACTTTGCAGGCTCTCCTGCCATGCCAAGAGAGTGAAGAATGTCACCAAGATGGTCAGGCTGATCTCCATGCCAGGGGAAACTGAGTCACTGAACAAGTCCCGTTCTCTGGGTCATTCTGGCAAGCCCCTGGCTGAAAGCAAGGCGTCCTCAGTCCTTCCAATCCTTTAGACTGATTACATCCATCTCCCTAACCTGCCACCAGAAACACACCAAGTATGTATGTGCATTATTTGTACTCACACGCACATGTACAAAAAAATAAGCTAATTCAAACAGCGTGCATTTAGTTCGGCTCCAGTGACTTCATCTTACGGTCTTGGAAATTGGAGGGGCCCTTTCCAAAAGAGAGCCACGCAGTCAGCTCTAGCGATGCCTCAGAGAAGTTTTGCTGCTGTGACAGATTGCACTGCCTGTGCTAAGATGTATCAACTGATGGATCTCAAGCCATATTGAATTGTTTTATCTTTTAAATTTTTATTATGACACCTTTCGATTATTTGTCTCCTAAAATGCTCCTGATTAGAGGTTCTCCTTTCAAATCTAATACTAAGTTATTAATCAAGGCAGACTTTTCTGCTTTCCACAAATCAGTAATTATCCATTTAGCTATTATTAGTGCTACATGGGAAACCTTTGTTTTAAAAAAAAGGGAGCATTCAACTCTTAACAGATATGGTACATGATAAATGTAGCTTGGAGTTGGAATAATGCAGAGATGTACTGTTCTCCTGGGACATCTGAGGATTTCCTCCTCCTCTAATTTTAATTTATAGCACCAATACACTATAACTCCTTTATCTGAAAATGGTTATGCACACCAAAGATATGAGACACATATTAATATCCATCAAGAGGAAATTCTTGAACATGATTGCAAACTCCAGAAGTATTTACTAACTTATAATCTGTATGAGAACACTAATTAGTTTCACGATTTGGAACTTTGGAGTTTGCATCCGCTCCAAGCTTTGGGAAAGGTCGCAAAAGAGGCTGCTTTCCAGTGGGTAGCACTACAATTCCAGTGACACAGGAGTACAATATTAGGCTAGATTTCACCATTTCTATCACCAATTTACACTATTCTTTTTATCAGTATGTATTAGCTGCCAGAGGGACAGTCAGATGTGGAGCCCAGCTATACTGCTGTATGAGGGCACTGTTCCTGCCTCGGCCACCCCAAGGTGAGAAGAAAACCTCAGTCGAGCCAAATTTGCAGCTATTACTGAGTTTTGAAATGAATTCCAGGTTCAGGGTCAGTGTGAACAACGACAGAGAAAGGGATGCAGTCCCATACTGATATCAGATATTCAGTAAGAGAGGTAAAATATTACTGCTATCAATTAAAATGATAGAACAGTACGTGTCCACGTTGCAAAATGTGAGGAGCAGTGTCAAATCCCTTGCTGTGCTCATCCTCTCTCCGGACCAGCCCGTGGAGCTGCTGTCGTGCTCACGCCACTGGGACACAGACGTTCTCCCTGCTCAGTCGAGGTGTGCTACCCAGGGCAAAACCAGCAAGGAAAAGGAACAATGAAGAGTTCACACCGTTCTCTGAACTTGGAAAATTTCAGTTAATTATTAAATAATGTCATCTGGGGACTTGTGGTTCACGGACAATAAACTTCGACCTGTCAATTAATGTTTTAATTTTGTGCACTTAGAGGCTCGCTCATGCATGCAAACAGCTTTTCCAAGACACAACTGGTGACATTTCCCACTTCCCCGTCTATTTTTCTCCTGTTGCTCCTGTTATGACTAAAAGCAGCAGGATTATATTTTTCTCAGCGGGAAATGTGTCACCTGCTGTTGAAAGGAAAGCAATTATTGTGTCCTCGCTAAATCTTGGGCCTATTTGTGTAGAGCTTTAGAGCTTAGAAATACAAACATCCCACTCTGTGCCAGTGGAAGTGGTTAGGCACTTTGGAGCCCCAGCTGGGATCCCCTGGATGTCACCTTCGGCGCCCGTTAAGCGCAGGGAAAGATGCCAAACCCGAGTGCCTTTCCCGTAACTGTGTCTAATCAACTGAATGTAAAAGTGAATGATGTGCTTTTAAGTCCTGCACAGGACCCCTCAAAACGTTACATTCTCCCCCTGATATTCCAGGAGTCAGATTATACTTTTCAGCTTCACTCAAACAAGATTTATGCCTGCCCTGCATTTGTGCGATTGTTTTCACTCCTTTTCTGTGTTTTCATGTGACCGTAAACCTGTCTGACAAAGGGACAGGTACTTTATTTGCACACTGTCAGATGCTATTCCTCTGTGCAATCTCCTGTTATCAAAATGGGAAATAAAGCAACTGGACGTTTACATTTGCAGCTGGCCAAAAGCAATAAAAGAAGCAAACTCACAAAATGTGTGTATAGATGTATACACACACACACGAAAGCATGTATAAGTGCTTGCTAAGAGACGGTAGCTTTTAATACACAAAGTTTTTTTTCTCATTATTCTATTGCTATTTAGATATTTTTTTTTCCGTAGAAGTGAAGAAAATGCCTATAAATACTGGAAAGAGAAAGATCACAAGTGTGACTAAATCTAAGAAAAAAAATAATCTTACACTAGTTATGTAAGGAAGCTTTTAACACTGCTGATCAGTGCCCTACGACATGGAGAAGTGGATCTTGAAACATTTGTAGGGAAAAGATCAGCAGCCTCAGTATCAGGCATCATTTCAGGCAATAAAAGAAAAGTGTTCTCAATTTTTACTACCATATGATCCCAGCCAGTAATAAGAACGGTCATGAAGATCTGTTTTCCCCAACATAAATTAAACGGTTACTTAATACTTAAAATAGGGATCACCTACAAGCACATTTAGGAGGTACTGTCTGTGTAACTGCCATATTTTGGAAGAAAATACACCTTTATTCATATTCTCATTTCTGGCAAAGCATGCAAATGCAAGGTGGAAAAACATTTTTTCATGAGAAGCACTACATGTAGTGACTATATTTATAAAGAACTGTCTATTTATAGGCATTTTGAAAGCATCTGTCTGATGTTAACCATGTTGGATGGACAACAAATGTCTACTATCTATTTACTCAGATAATAATTATACTGATACTTTTGCTGTCTTACGTATCTTAATAAAAATGGAAATTTGAGATTTACTGAATGTAATTCATCTGCTCCACGGGTCCTGCCTCTGACAATGGCTAGGCCCAGCTATTTTAGATGAAGGTGTATGAGTCCCAGGAACAGAACAGAATAATTGAGGTTGAAAGGGACCTCTGAGTTATCTGGTGGAACTCCCCATGCAAAGCAGGGTCAGCTTCAAAGTTAGATCACGTCAAAGAAGGTCATATCAAGCCAAGCTTTGAATGTCTCTAAGAGTCCACAGCCTCTCTGGGCAACCTGTTTCAGTGTTTGCTCACCCCAGGGGTAAAATTTTTCTCCTAATATCAAACAAGAATTTCCCTTCAAGCACCTGTTGCCCATTGCTTGCTCTTTCACTGCGCACCTCCAAGGAGACACTAGCTCCATCCTTCCCATTACCCTTCCCTTAGATAGATGTCGACAGCAATGAAATCTCCCCTCAGCCTTCTCTTCATACTCCTGAACAAACCAGCTCTCTCACCCTCTCCATCTGCTCTCCCAGGCCCATGTTGGTGGGCAACTCAGCATCAACTCCAGCATGTCTAGAATAGACCAGTAAGGAACCACTGTACAAGATGATCTCCTTATGGATTCCCATAAGCTAGGCAGCTCCTGCTCTGAATCACACGGCTTCCTATTCATTCTTCAAAACATCTATTTTATGTTAAGTAGCTGTGGATATACTTAGAGACATAGGAACATCTAAAACCTAAATCTGCATAGCTTCTGAAATCTGTGGTAAGCAATGTCACAGATGAATTATGTATCAAAATCTATACTATTTACAATATATTTTCCATCACATTCCTGTAAATCATGGATAGAAGCAGCTGACATCAGAACACACACACACAAATTTTCAATGAATACGCATTGGGGAAATTTTACCCCTCTGTGCTGAATAGAGAGATTCAGAGAACAGTAGTCACATAATAAATTAAACATCTTCCCCAGTTCAGATAAAGTCTGCAGGCTGCTCCGTCAACAGCAACTGAGCACTAGTCGCTTTGCTGTTGAAATGCTATTAGCTGTGGAGACACAAATACTGTTTCCTTGCTGATAGTGTTCAGCAGGATTCAGAAAGGACCTGAAGTGCTACAATCCTCCTCCAGTTCTGAAGGCTGCAGGAGACACGTATTATCCTACTACGCAGTGAGATACAATTTAGCATTTAAATTTAAAAACATAACATTAAAATATGCAAGAGAAACTATACACAGATCACTAGATTTGTGTTGTTTGTTTTTAAAAATATCCCAAATTCTATTTGCAGTGTTTTGTATTACTGACAGCCTTTTCTCTGTTTTGTTTTACCACGAACATACATGGTGCTCCATATTCAATGTATACTTTCCCAAAGAATCCAATTCTTGCTGACCAAGAATTAAGTTGAGGTGAAGAAGGAACATTGCATAATACAGTAAATACAATATTGTCCCACCTTGTCCCTTTCTGTACCACAAAACACTTTCCTAAGATAGTTCTTTTATCACAAAATTAAATATTGTGCTTTGATACAGTTTATTATTAGGAAAGACAGAGGAACATTGCCATGCTGAAAAACAACTTTATGTTCACCTAAGTCCAACCATCCTCATCTGTTTTACTATAGAATTTCTGAGCAGAAGCCCAGAAACAGCTCAGTAAAAACCAGAGGGCTACACATCACAGATCAAGTTTCCTTCACACGATCTGTTAGAAACAAGAGCTTTTAGCATTCAGCCAAATTCAAACACTCTGGCATGTGCATAGGTAACTGTTGAAAATTGCAGCCCATGAAATAAAATGGTATTTAACAGCTTGACCTATAAAATCTTTCCTAAGCTGTGACTTTGAAAATAAATACAGCATATGGTCTTTGCTGAGACATACCAAAAGACTCAGTGATAATATAAACACACAAAGGCTGTGTGCTTCCTTTCCAAATTATTTTGTATATGAATTGCCAAAATCCATAGCATATGGATGTATTTTATTTTATTTTATTTCATTTCATTATTTCATTTCATTTCTCTTCTGTTTCTCTTCTCTTAAAAGACTCTGGAAAAACTGACTTTTAATTCCAGATTCATTATTGCACCTGCTTTGATCAGGAAATCAGTCATCTCAGTATGCCCTGTGAAAGTTCATGAGGTTCACTACAGCTCTTGAAATAGCACTTTGTATCCTCTGCTTTCTAACTTCACATGGCCTTCTAATGTTGAGCCACAACTAGTATCACAGTTGTATCTACAACAGATTTGTACTGGAGACTACAGAAGAGAAATATTTTATTTCTATTCTTTTCTCAGCTGCAGATAAAAATGGTACCAGACCACTAATCCTTTCTATATGGGCAGATGGCCGTTTGATGTATGCACTCATCTACAAACAAAATTCAGAAATTCATTTGGCTTTATCTTCATTCATTATGTATTATTGGTCTCTCTTCATTTAACATCAAAAGTGCGAGTAAGAGGACTGCCATTCTTTATGTTAATTGTCCAGTTGATTACTCATGAATAATAACTCTTAGCATTTATATAGTTCTTTACATCTCTAAATTACTTTATAAATCTTGGCTCATCAAAATGTCTCGGGCTTCTTACCAGAACTTACCTTCTAGGAATAATGTCTAACCAAAAGGAAAGAGCCCTAGTGGCACAGTGTTACTTGTTAAATATTAAGTGGTTTGAGGTACCAAAGCAACTGAGTGCATGAGCTTTGACAAGGTTTTGCATTTCAGTCTCGTGTCATAAACTCTTCCGCTTACATGGAAGCAAGCAGCTACAAAGGAGATGAGAAATGAGAGAAAGCGTAGGGAAGCATTATGCTACTGAATATTAATTTACTGGAGGATTTCATACCACACCTGCTGCTACCTGACTGCCCAGTACAGGTCAAATATCAGAACAAACTTCACCTGCACGGTGCTCCTATCTAAGGCTAACTTCACCCACTTGTGAGAGAGAAGACTGGTCATGGATAAATTGCATCTCTGTGGCTCTCCATACTCCATGCTTCTTGCTAAGAACCTCCTGATGGTGTTTGACTCATTTTTGATAACAGATTCAGGGCAATAATCTTCCAGATCAATGCCCTCCCTGTCCTCCCAGCTTGTAGAGCTTCTTGCACCAGTTTGTATATGGCTGCTAAATTCCCCAACGTAATGGCCATAAGTAATGAGACCAGGGACTCAAATGAGTACGCTCACAAAATTATGGATGTCAACAGGATGTCCTTGTAACAGGAAGGGGGAAAAATTAAGCAGAACACTGACGTAACATAACTCAGTGGCCATGAAGTTCAAGAGAAGTGTTCCCATAGGAGCCTGGGAGTGTGCTGTGCCCACCACAGGGCATCAAGAACCTTCCCTTTGCAGTATTCCAAGTAAATGGAAAAGTGTATTATATCTCAGTGTATTTCGGAGGAAGTTTAAGCAGGGAGCTTATCCAAGATGCTGCAAAACCAACTTTCTATCTAAGCAATATATTCTCCTCTAGGCAGAGCAAAATAAATACAGCTCCTGTGTCTAAATGGAAGAGAATTTACATATAGATTTGTATGAGAATTGTTTTTGCTGAAAACAATAGGATTATCCTGGAAGAGGTCACTATGTCACAGAGCAGTGCATGGAGATATGTTCATGAAAGAATCCTAGTCCTGTCTGTAATGAACTAAAAGCACCTTCATGCCACGAACAGATGGAAAAACAGACACATAAAGGGGCCAATGACTATTTTGGTTGCTGGCCCACCACAATTGCTAGGGCTACCATAGGTGTATGATGGTAGGTCTATGTGTTGTGACACCTGTCAGGGCCAGCTGTGCTCCTGCCAGCTCGCTTTAAATACCAGGTGACTCTACAGCTATTCCCTACCTCTGCCATGCATAAAACTATTCAAATTTGTCTTCCATGGGACAGCTCACTTGAATGTTACTTATTGTTCAAGCATTTTCCAGGCTGAAAATTCAAGCAGTGTAAAAAAGAAATAATTTCTTGATATTAGTTGTACAACCAATGTTTTAACAACTGTAAAAACAATTGCAGGCTTCAAAATGTGCTATTTAAGTGAGGCAATTAAAAGCAATGGTCCAGTGTTAATGATAGCTTCTAGGGGTTGAATGAAATAAATAAACCTATTAAAATAAGTGGATGCTTAACCTCAAATCATCACATGATGTTGAGGATTATTTAGAATATTTTTGCTAGTTTGTAAATGACAATGTCATTGCAGTATAATTTTTATCATTAACTGTCCAGAAGTCAAGAAGTCCCCAGCAACGTAAGGCAAAATGCAGCCCTCATACCTGTAAGAGTAGGCAGCCCAGGCTGCAGTTACACTATTTTATACAACCCTTCAACCCAGTGAATCTAGTTAGAATTGGAATTAAATGCAGATGCCACAATGTCATCGTACCCCAATTTTCACATGGTGACAAGCTCAGGTATAGTATGTCATTACCAAGAGTGAGAAGCAAACTGGAGGAGCAAATACGAAGACATTTCCTTACCTAACCTTCTTACATATTCCTTTTCTGTTTGTTTAGGACCAGCTTGCTAGAAAATCTGTTGAAAGCTGCTACCGCAAACAACCAGCCCCCCAAACAACCAGCAGTATGTCCTTGGGGAACAGCTGTGAGATCATTTATATTATTCAAATATGTAATACGAACCAATGCCTAGGGTTTTTTTCACTTGGGCAACAAATTTGCAAGTGTATACAACTACTTTCAGAAATCCTTACATTACAATGTGTAATCCTGGTATTTTTTGATGCAGTTGAGAATGTGCAAATACTTGAATTTGTGTATGTCAGTAGAAGAATTCCTTCAGACAAACTTATAACTTTACAGCACCCCCCAAAATTGTACAGAAAAAAAAGCCACCAACTGAATTTTGCATAAGCAGTGAGTGATATTGAATTTTTCAGGCTGGGAATGGTGACTTGGAACATTTTAAATGGATATGATTTTCTGTTTCCTCTATGTGTTACAAAAGTCGGGGCTCATAAAGTCATCTGACAGATGCTTAAATTTTGGAATTACGGAATGGTCACTGCCTTGAGATTAAAACCTCATTTCTGTCATGGCAATGCTCATGTATGGAGGAAGGAGTCAGGGGACCACAGTAATTGGAAGTCCTGCAATTTTAGGGCCATTTTTAGTCTGTGCAGGCAGATTCTTGTCCCATGTTGGCAGAAAACTGCAGAAACAGAAACAAATGTGCAATCATAATGTAAGTTCAGGACTCAATACTGTTTTCTAAAGGAGTAATTGATTTCCTAACACTTTAAATCTTTCAGTTCTGGATATATTTCTGATCTTTTCTATTTTAAGCAGGTTTTACTGCTGCAGTAGTTAGAGATGTAAGTCTTCTTGGGAGGTTCTAAAGCACATTAGCCAAAAAGCTGAGTACTGTGAATGTTTCATTTCATCCTGATGGCTGTTAGTGTTAGGCTAAATAGTAACATGCAATAAACCCCTATGTTTAAAACAAATAATAATTATTTAATTGACAAGGACTAATTCAAGTATCTAATTTCTGTTTCAGTTAGTGGAAAATTTGGTCATTGACTTCACTAACAGTAAAATGATTGAAACAGCAAGAACAGTAGCAATAGTCATGCAATCCATCTGGACCATAAACACTTCAAAAAATCTACTTTACCAAAAATGTTTTGATTAAATAAAAGTGGTTTCCTTTTTTAAACAACTATGCAATTCATCCTGATTATAGTTAAAGTGAATGTAATAGATCCTTGACAACACAAGAAAGGATATAAAGGAATTAACGGCCCATTTTAGCCATCTTGACATGATTAGTTTGCAGCATAAATTGTGACACATATCAATTGCATTAGGACTTGCTAGAGAGTCTTGTACATTACAAAAAATGACAGATATTTAGGCTCCTGTGCATTTTTAAATTTCATTTTAAAACTGATCTCATGGGCTTTTGCTTAATAAAAAACAAATACGTTGCTCTAGTTGCAAGTCATAAATAAGGCTGGGCTTGGGTCAGGGCTAGCAGAAGGCTCCTGGACTCCAGAGGCAATGAAGAAATGCCAATGACATTTGACATCCTGCAATTTTTGTGCATGACTTCATGGGGATGGGCGGGTGGGTTGGTGTGATTGCAAACAGTTGAACAAATTTCACTGGGAGCCCTGGGAGCTTCATAGGAGGTAATAAAGTGCAGGCATTCTGAAGGAACCACTGAAGGCAGATCATTAAGATCTCAGGAGGAACTTTAAATTACTCAAGAGAACCCCATTACAAGTGAGCACACCCTTCAGAACTGACCTCTTCTGAAAGGCTTTTAACCTCAGGCTGTCCCCAGACTTCTATGTGGAATAGCCTGACAGCGTTCCATCTTCCTGTATTCCCCAAGTACCATGTGCCACATGATCTCTTCCTGTTTCATTGAACTAAAATCCATAAAAGATTGTGAGGAAGAGAAGACAGAACTGGAGAAGTCTGGGTTCTGTGTTTTCAGCCGTAGTGACTACAGATCTTTCAGAAGAACAGGTAAATATAGTGCAGGAGTTAGGGAGATCCCCAGGTCCCTCAAACAGCCGTTCAGTTCCTTGCAGGGCTTGTGATAATTCAAAGATAGCACTCATTTTAAGTCATTAATATGTAGTGCCCTGCTCTCCTTCCACCAGAGCAAGAGCAGACAAACATGTACTACATGTACTAGGGCTTACAGCAACTAGACCCACCTGTGCTGTCACCATCAAGGAAGGGGCACTGAGGCTGCCAAAGTGTACGTGGCTCATTCCTATAAACTCCCATTTCTATAAGCGATGGTGTGGGGTAGGTTTGCACCTCAGGCAGGAGGTGTCAGCGCTCCTGAGCACTGGTTCCTGCAGCCCTTTCACTGAAGGCTCAAGATTTCAAGAAGCTCAAAAAGGCCTCAGGTTTCAGGAAAGAAATATGACCTTTCATAAAGCAGGGGGGGAAATGTGGGGACCTGAGGATTACCTCAATCCACTGCTGTCAGTTCCAGAAGCCAAGTCCATTATTACACTTTTGCTGCTGCCTCAAACAAGTTTCTACAGTGTAAATGAAACGATTCTTATTATCTGCCCACGATGGTGATAAGTTTGCACTTTACAGGAACAGCTCACTGCTCTCAATTGCCTCATCATTGATTTTCTCTAGGCCATGCCTCTCCTGTCACAGTGCAGACAGAAAGCCTCCTTCTGCGAGCTTAGCCCAGATGCAATGAATTTCCCTGCTGCCGAAACGCACTTCATCCCGGTGGAAATTTGCAGAGAGGGAGCTAAAGAGAAAATCCCGTTACCTTCTCCTTGCCAGCTCTGCTGTTTGCTTCCTGCAACTCACCCTGCTGTGTTCCCACCCAGGGCCTGATTTCTCCTCAGGAAGGTCACAGCCCATGGCAGAGGATGGAACAGAGAGAGGATGAGCCACTGCGAGTCCCTCCGCTGACGGGGGATGGGCCATATCAGAACTCACACCTGCTTAGAGAGAGGCCCTGAGCCCGTGTCCTCCTGTGCCACACGAGATAGGTGTACGGGTGTCAGTGGAAAATTAAGGGTGAGAGAACCTGAAGAGCTCACAGGATAAATGTGATTACATTTTTAAAAGCCGCTACAGCTCAAAAAGCCTGAACCACATATATATATATATCTATAAAAAGAAAAACATTTCACTCCATCTCACTTAGGCTCAGAATTTCTTTCCCGCTGATATTCCAGAATTAGAAACACATTTTCAGAGAAAGCCTAAGTCCCAAATTGATGCCTGGCCTTCAGAAAGGCAGCTCGGTCCCTACAGCCTTCTCATCTTCCTCAGAGCAGCCATCTGTTTGGCCAATTAGATGTCTGACTATTAAAAATCCAATCCCAAGGAAAATGGTATGATTCAAATACAGTGGCTATACACTTTTTCTCCCTCGCACAAAGCGAAATGCCCGGGCTAACACCAATCCATCTGCCTTATGACACAGACATACAGCCATCAGTTCCTCTGTCTATCAAGCTCCAACCAAACTCTGCTTCCCTCTGAGTGGAAGCGCGGTGATAATAAGAGCATGACAAATTGATCTTCTGCTGTGGCGAGTCCTTTGACGCTGCTCTAAGAGCAGTTTGAATTTGCTGGGAACATGAGATTAAAGCCAATCTGAAGTTTAAAGATCAGATTGAATCGCTCGCTGTATCTGCAATAACCGAGTGGTTCCTGACCGGGAAACGTGAGCCATTGTTTTCTTCAGCTACTTCCACAAAATATCTAAAATAGATTATAAAGATGATAAACTCACACAATTAGTTATGGTTAATCAATGTATGAAAGGTTTGCATTGTACTGTGGTCAGTAATTACCAGTTATTTCAAATTCACTCTTGTGATTGGTACTACTCAGTGACTTATCTATGTGTGATAAGTCAATTTATCATAGGGTAATAATGATGCCTCAGAAGTGGCTCAGAGACTATCCGCTTTCTGGGCTTAAACATAATCTGTTGGCCTTTTTGTGCACAAGAAAATGAAATTAATATTTAAATAGTTTTTTTAAGTAAAACTTTTTTTTTTTTCCACAAGGCTCCATACACAGCTTGCATTGGCATTGAAGGGAACTGAGTGCATAGACTTGAGCCTGTTCCACTCCAATATAGTGCTTTAAGCAAATACTTTGTTGACTACAGACTTCTGTGGCTACTTGGCACTATTTTCCTTTTTAAAAAGTTTATTTTATTTTTAATATTACATCAAAATAGGTACACATGTAAACTCAAGTAGCTTTGACTGCCTTCCCCATGTTTTCTCACACACTCTCTGCCTATTTACCTATTTATCACCCCCTGTTACCAAGCTGTGTACTCCTTGGCACAGAGGCATTGCCTCCCAGGGAGTGAATAGCCTACATTTTGGAAACTTCAACAACAGCAGAACTGAACTGAAGGGTTTTTTTCTGTGAAATTCTCAAAGATCATGCATAGTGAGTGGCAGCAGACCGTACTGAACTCTGGGAGACCTCCTGGCAAAAGCATGTGGTTTGGGCCCTTGTTCTCTCTCCTGCTAGGAACTAAAAGCAGAAGAAGATGTGCTCAGCATGCAAAGGCAGAGAGAGCTGTCTTCCACTTCAGAGAGCGAGGGCACTGGGTGAACTACAGATACTCTGACCCTTCCTCCTGGAATATGAATTAGTTTATGACTATAAACTATGGGACCGGAGTTATGGAAATGGGCTGGAAGGTTTCAGTCAGATCCCAGCACAGAACACTGCTCCCCAGAGGATATGTGGTACGTGGAGTATGGGAAAAATTAAACAGATTTGGATCTCATTTATGCCCATAATCTGTCCATTTGTACCGATTCCCTCTGTATGTTATCTGCAGTCAGTATGAACCCTCCTTGCAGCTTAAGTTAAGAGGACAGGAGCATCCAGCACGGTACTACAAGGGGGTGGAATACTGCAGCAAACCAGAGTGTCCCCTCACACACTGTCCAATTCCCTCCTCTCTTCCTCCTCTTCATTCTACATAACTTCCAAAAAATACAGAAAGAGCTAAAGTTTGTCAAGACCCCTAAGATAAAGTAGCAGGAAAGTGTATTTGGAAAATGCCTTCTCTTTTGGCAGACCTGCTGAAAACCTTTTATCATAATTAGAACTACTAAGTAGCTTTATAACTACTTTCAATATAAGGTGTACATAACATGTGAAAAAGAGCAAAATTCCTGTATTTTTTCCTGTAAGAGCTTTTTGAGCTCTTACATAGAATGATGGGAAACACAATACATATATCATTTAAGCACACTATGGAACAGAGCACAGCATCAACACAAAGCCCAACATAAAGAATACAAAGAAACTTTTTGCTAAGGTAATTCCCAAAATGCTGCGTAAGAGAAACATAAAAGTTTCCTTGGAATAAAACAACAACATTTTGTCCACCTGCAGCTTTGCCAGCTCATTCTAAAGTATTTTAGTAATGTACATGAATGATTATGAAGGTTGTCTTAGATGGTTGCCTATTGCCCTGAAGAAAATGTTTATGACCTGAATAGATTAATTATATTCTCCTCTTAAATATCATTCCTTCAGGACTAGTTATTGTTGAGTGTAAATGTGCCACTTTATATGCAAATAAAATGGACTGAGAGTGGAATAAAAAGTTCGGCATATATCTACTGACAAATCATCTTATTATGTTTTATATTAGCAGATGGAACATCTTGTGGTATGAAATGTTAATAGAGTTCAACAGGATGCAGTACTTGCTTCCTTGTTTCTATAAAATCTTAGTCAAACTTTCAATTATTTTCTGTTAGTCACCTTTGCTTCATTTGGAAAGGATTTTAACTGAATAGTAAGAAAAAGTGATACATCGAATGCAAGAAAAATATCTAAAACTCATTAATACTTAGTAAACCTATTTAATAGAAGAGATATAAATTAAAAATAGAAGATAATGTAAACTTGAACGCTCTATAAAAGACGATTCAAAACAACTAATTCATATTGGTGTAAGTCAAGAGAATAAAACCCCAGAGAACCCTGAGATAAACCTTGCTTATAGTTAGCATGGCTCATCGTTAGACAGCCAAGGCTACACACTTCGGTGATGTGAATGTTCAGATATTTATGAGAAGAAGGAACCACAAGATATAGACTTGAAATTTTGTTCTTGGTCTTAGTTGTATGTCTGAGGATTTAACACCATCTGGCTACATGGCAACAGACAACTGGTGATAATTTTCAGGTATTTCAAACCCCAAAAAAAGGAAGTTGCTTGCACCTGCATTCACAACTCATCAGTAGTCCCAACAACTCCTTTATTACTAACTGCCTATAATACTTGTTTAGCCTGTTACTCATTTTTATAGAAAAAGATGTTTTGGAGTTTGCCATGCTGTGACATTTGTTTCTGGGGTGCCCAAAGTGACAGCCCACTGCCTGCCATCAGCCATAAGAAAAGTGAAGATATTTACCAGCCCTTGGAAGACAAGATCTTTTTAAATAAGGATCCAGGAGACCTATAGAGGAAAAGATGATGTCTCTAGAAGACTAGAAAGTGTAAGGGCAGAGAAATGTCTTGGTTTGACATTGATTGACAATCCTAACTTCGGACTTTCATAAAAGAGTAAAAACTCTTCAAATTAAAAATTATAATTGCTCAGGGATAAGAAAAACATGGACTAGGAATCATGATCAGTTCTTGGTCTAACTCTTCTCATCTGTGAACAAAATTGAGAGTCTTCAATAAGGCAAATTAGCAAAGTGATTGTGTTAATGGGGTAGCATACTAAAACCACTTCTGCTCTGCCTGGGATCTGCTGCTTGAGGAAGAAAAGCTTGGAATGAAGTTGAATTGTTGCATTAAATATTAAATGTAAGAAGTTATCCATTCCTATGGCTTAAGCCATAACAAATTTAAATTTGTTTGGGATTCAAATAAATCTTTGAATTTAAATAAATCACATAGCATTAGTTGAACAGAAGTAGTTGAATGAAATTTTATGGATCAGTTTAGTGTATCTTCCTCTCATACTTTTGGCCAAAATTTTAATTAAAATGATTATACCATTTTTACATGGCATTAGTCAAAATCAGCTGAAGTCAATGTCAAAGTACCTGACTGAGTTCAGAAGGGCCAGGTTAGATGTAGAGCTGTGGATCAGGCCATGATAATTAAGAGAAAATCACCATCAGAATGATTTAATCATAGATATGTCTTGACACAGGACTATTGCCCTTGAAGCATGAACTTAATTATTTAATCTGCTGCTGGGAATCCTCAAATACTATTGAAGTTGAAAGTACTTCGGACCTCTGAGGTGCCCCCACTTCTGAGATGGACCCGCTCCAACAATGGGATCACTGGGTTCATCAGTGCAGGAACATATAAGCAGAATATATAGTCTAGGTGTTGCATTTACACTGCTAATGCTACGGAATGATTACACTCACAAGTCGATCAGCTCTTAACCTAGGATGCCATGCGAAGTACTATGAGCATAGGAAGAAAGAAAAAACACTGTGGTACACATAAAAAAATAATTTTCCTTCTTCTCCCATCCTCTTCCTAAATCCATGTGCGGTTTTGAAAACAAAAACTATGAAATCTAAAAAACTAGCAACCTGTAGAAGGTATGGCAATCTTTTAATTTCAGAGAATACACAGATAAATAGATAGGTAGATACAGATAAATAAAGCTGATGACAGAACTCCCCACAGTATTTCTAAGCTCATGTTAATCAATTTGTCCAAACAGATGGGAAAAAAAATTGAAAAAATAAAAAAGACCCAACCAAACCCTTCTGCATTTAGATCTTGCATGACAAGTTACATCTCAAAGATCATTTTTATAGCTGTAATAATCCTATGAAAGTGGGGTAAAATTGCTGCTGGCATTCCTCAAACTGTTATGGTACTATCAGGAACCTCTACATTATGAGGAGATATTTGAGCCCATCATCTCCAATTTCCAGATAATGTACTGACTTAATCACGACTCTCCACAACACAAAGCAGGCAATCTTTCTGTCTTTTGTTCATTTTTTACATCTTAGAACAGTTGCGTTTCAGTCCTCTATACACCATCTACTCCCACATCTGTCTCACACTATATAGCTACTCTTTACAACTCCTGCCATGCTTATTTTTGTTGCTACATTGAAATCTTGTGCATAATTATGTGAGGTTGCTATGGAGATTACGTGTGATTTGTCATGAGGAAAATCTATTGTGTTTGAGATAATTCTGCACGCTAATGACCGCCAAATCTTTCTTCTCTCCCGCCTCGGGGATTAGGAGAGACTACCTGCCTGGATATTCACAGCTACAAACCAAGCAGATTTTATAAACAGAAAAGTTTGTGTTCTGCACAGAGGACAAGAATTTTTTCCTGTTTTAGGCAGATGGATATAGACCAGTACAAGGTGACACAACATTCACAAAATGTTGGTGTTCATGCTTTTGAAGAATGCATCAGAAAGTAGTTTTAAAGTGTCTAGAAAGTTAATTTTTTTCCTTTGGTGAAAATGTCTTTAGTGAATGCTGGTGATTTCCCATGAAGAAGACATGGTGCAGTATAAATTCAAACTAGATACAACTGAGTGGACAGAACTTTGACAATGATGTAGGACTTTGAAGCGTTCACTTCTCCCCTCCTTGGCTCTGTATCCTTTTCAGAGCTGGGAAAGCTCACGGTGTGATTGATCACTGCACATCAGTCACAAGCAATTCAGACCATCCAGCGTGGGCAGAACAATAGCTGGAGGCTTACACACTGCTTTCAACCAAGGTCATGGGTTAGTCCTTCCTCACCCCAGCTAGCAGCTTCCCTCCTTCCTCAGGCTGGGACTATCTCCGAAAGCCCACATATTTGCATACTGAGCGGGCAGGAAGACACAGAAACATGTCAAACGTTTCCACCATGGAAGATCCAACTAAAGAAATCACAGGGATTAGGTAGGAAAAGCCTTCCTATTTCAGGCAGGGGTAGAGCACAAAGACAGCGAGTTGCTGGGAGTGAAGAAATGTGCGCGTAGAAACGGGGCTTTCATAAGGAAAGTGCAATTCAAGGGGCTATTTAAAAAAAACAAAACACTGTGTGACAACTCTAAAGTAAAATCTAAAGCCTCGGACTGTCTCAGAGTCTGCGGTTCAAGTCATCATCATGTGCTTGCCATTAAGTTTGCAGGTGTGATAGCCATTACTGCCCTGGTAACACGGGGTGGAAGGGAAAGAGAAAAAAGTATAGACGCAGAAAAATAATGAGATCTTTAAAAACTTCAAAACATTCATCATCTTCTGCTGTCCTTTCATTCTTCATGAGTGACCCTCATCATTTTTACTGCCCTCCTACAGATCACCTTGTGATTTTTACTTTTATGCAATTAGAGATGAATGTCTGCTGGCCTAAGCATTTCTCAGATCACCAGTAACAGAGAGAAACATTAAGATGCAGCTTGTAACAGAAGGACAAACACACCCTGAGGTGTATGTATCTTTATGCAGAGCAACTGCTGTCTTCCCCACATAATCTTATATTAACCTGCTGCTCCAGTCTGCTGACTATGAGCCCAGGAATACATCTGAAATTGAGAGATTCCTTAATTAAAACCTGACTTTTGATAAAAAATATACCTACTACAGCCAAGACTTTGGCAAAAAATCCATATGACACCCTTTCACGCGGTGATTTAGACTTCAGAAGCAACAGGACTTTGAATGATTCTTTTGTATCTTCCATCCCCTACATTGCACGCTGCCCGTACAGCCTGGCTGATGCTTGCAATACTGGGATTGCTGCCCTGCCATGCTCTGAAGGGGAAATCTGCTTCAAAAGCTGCGTAAATTGATTGGCCTGACTTGTGATGAAATAAAAAAAAAAAAAAAAGGAGTTTGTTCTGGTGGTTCATAATGTTGCCAGAACCCTCGAAGGAATTTACAACCTCATTATGCACAAACGGGAATACATTATTCTATATATTTCTAATGTTACAATAGTGTTGAATAATAAAGGGGTTTAGTATTTGAAAAGCTCTTCTGCTGTATCTTTTGAAGATAGTTGATAAAATACAGTCAGGTAAAGCCAATTATTGACTTTAATAAAGCTGTTGTACTACTCTATGCATTTTTAAGCACATTTTTTGTGGTTAGAATTAACACAGAAGTCTGAAAGAGTTATTTTAAAAGAAGAATAAATGAGAGAAGAGGGAGGAATGGTGGGTAAGCACTCAGCTGTGTGCCTTCCTCATACAGCTCAGGCTTGCAGGTTTTGAAATGCTGCATGCAAGAAAATTGTACGATTCATTGCGTCCCAAATATACGCCAAAGACGTCCTCCAAAGAAAGGGTGAGTAGAGGTGATCTGTAAAGGGCTTTTAATCTGTGTGATAAATTGCCAAATGCCATTACATTTAATGAGTCCCATCAATGCGGTGCTGGAATAGCAGAAATAAATAAATAAACAAACCTATAAAGCCCTATCAAAAAACTAGTATAAACAATTATATGAATTAATAATAAGAATCCTATTAATGCCTGCATAATTTAGAGAAGTTAATGAAGCAATTTTTTAAGTTTTAGTAATGTATATTTGGTGCTTTGAAGTCTAATTTTCTAAAGAGGTCTTAATGCTCCATTCCCCATTTATTCCCCCCACCAACCCCCCATTAAAGGAATGAGCTCGTCTGGAAAAAGCATGAAATTTAATGGAAAATTGTATTTTCTGCAGGATATTAGAACTGTATTGCGAATCTCTCTTTCCTGTACAATACCCAGTGGCTTCAATAAACAAACCTATGAGAAGCAGAGAGCCATCATTTACATCTGCAACAATTGAGAGAACTGTCCATTCGACCCTTAGAGGCCTGGTAGAAGAATCTATTGTTTCCAGTCTTCAGAACCTATTACTGTCATTTTATTGAAGTAAAAAACCCTTGAGGAAAAGGTTCATATTTGGCCAAATGTTAAAGAAATATTCAAAGGGGAACCGTCATGTATATACATATTTTCAGGAGAAGATTTTTACACCTTAGCTCATTCATATAGGAAGACAGACCCATCCTGACCTGCAACGAAGAACCGAGGTTATGACTTAAAATACTCCTACACTTTTTTTCGAAGCAGCAGATACTATCTGTGCATTTTCAAGAAATAATTTCTGGTCACTTGATGGTTTAAAAAAATTAAGAGAGGTGCAGAAAATCAGTCATGAACAAGAAGCATCTATACGTCATTAGAAATAATGAAACTCAAGTGTTGGGTAGTTCTACAGTAGAGAAATGAGAAAAATGTGTTGTTTGGCATTAGCATCCCTTTGCAGAAAATATTAGTTGTAATTTTCAGGCACTGGCTGCAGCAAATCCCCTTTTGCCCCAGCTCCAGCAATGACTTCTGTAGTCAGCAATTGTGAATTACTGGGAGTTAACGCACTGGTCGGTGTCTGGGACGAAACCTTAATCCCTGCATAGATCCATGGCTAAAGCTCACACTGGTCTGAACAAGGTCACGATGCTGTACCCTACCCTAACCTCCCACACACAGGGTTTATTTGGCTGATCATAAGTCTCCTATAAGATTCATTTAGTAAAGTAGTTTCCAGATTACAGTGAAAGGGACAGTTTCACCCCCTGTTTTACCCAGCTCAGCCGAGATCCAGACCCTAAGTTTGTTCCATATCTAGCGAGGACAGAAAGGCAGATACCTCCAGGCTAAAGCAGACATCTGCAGGTCAGTAATATGCAGTTAGGCAACGTGAGGACCTTGCAGGACACCATTTGCTCTGTGGCTCTGTGTTTACCCACTCTCTATAAATAATTTGTTAAAACTGGTTGTTTACAGCTGACAGCCAGGCTGTCAGAAAGCAGGGTTTGACTTCAGCTCTGGTAGCAAGTGGGCTTTTTATTATTGGTCTGCGCTGAGGCAGTGTTGAGTCAGGCTGGGAGATGTTCCTGCACATCACCTTTAACCATCCTGATATTTACGGTATATTTATAACCTCACTCTTTCACCTCATCTCTGAATAGGGGGATTCAGGATTTCGGGGGCATCCTCTTGGCTCGTCTCACCAAGCAGCACGTTTGCAGGAAGTCACTTTTGTTTTGCCCAATTAATTTGGGGCACTTCTACTTGAGAAAATTCTTACACATGGCACAAGATTCTTTTATTTACCTTAAGTAAATTATCGTCTGAAAAAAAAAATTTAAAATGATTGAATTTGAACTGCCAAAGATTTGCAATAGTTACCCTGGAAGAGCGCCAGAGAGGAATGAAGAGGGCAACATGTTATCCTGTAAGGCATGGGGCTTCGTGATATGACTCTGCAGAAATAAAATGACATTTAAAAGCTCCTGGTGATGTCTGGTTTAAGTTGCAGTGCAACTGACAGTGATGCTACCAGCTGACATCTATCACAGACGTACACTTAAACAAGGAAAGAATTCACAGATAAGTACCCTCTAAAAAGCAGAGTGCAGTGATATTGTTTGCTGCTCTTTTCTCCTCCTCAAGTGGTACACTCAATTATGATGTGAAATTCTTATCTTCCCTTCGGTAAGCATATCAGACCCCTTCCGTTTTGCTGTGCAGCAAGTGGTAATTATTTACATGTTATGAGAATGTATTTAAGAAAATATAAGATATGAAAAATTGCTACTGATAACCCATCTATGGTGAGAGCTGTACACTTACATCTACATTTACACTTCAAGCTAAACAAATAAAAATAAGTACAAGTAAGGTAGAATTTGTTTTATGTGCTCAATATATTTAACACAACAAAGCTGAAGCTCACCTAAAAAGCTGTGCAGCATATGAGCAACCTGATCTAGTTGAAGATGTCCCTGCTTGGTGCAGGGGGGTTGGACTCCATGACCTTTAAAGGTCCCTTTCTATGATTCTATGTTCCGTCCAATCACACAAAAGAGTAAATATTTTAGATTTAGGTGATTTGCATCAAAGATAGTAAATAATACAGAGAAGTATCAGAGAAATACTTCAAGGAAACTTGTTTTTCAATGAGTTATTCCAGCTTTCTTCCCTGTCAGGCCAATGGAGAGAAAGCCCAGCTGTGAAAGTTGGTGTAAGAGAGTATGAGCAGCAAGTGCCTTAAGAAGCCAACTCTGCTGCTGGATACTGGTGAAGCCTTTGTATTTCTGGCTGGAGTGAGAAAAATTAAAGTCTATCTATCTTCCAGTGCCCAGCATTCCCAATTAGTGATGTTTGCAGAGGTGTTCAGCCAGAAGAGGAGAGTGTACATTGCACTTACAGCTCTACACTTGTCTCCATCTCAGAGGATACAGCGCTCTAGTAGTGTTTCAAGTCTCTAAAAAAACTACTCGTGTTCACCTCTATTCAACCACAGTTCCCTAAAAACTGAATATACTTTTCCAAAGAGTCACAAAACTATTTACCTTGATCAACTGCAAACCACATACTGGAGCTCTACATATCCTCTAAGGTATGAAATTTAAATCAAAAAGGTTCAGATTCATCCCAGCTCTCCTCTTTCATTTCAACAATATTTTTCTCACTCAGTTGCTGGCAAAAGTGTAAGCTCATTACGCGCTGTCCAACACTCATCAGAAGATTATCATGTAGTAATTTTCAAACCTAATATTGCATTTCTTCCTTGTAACAAAGTTTCTCAGAACAGAGAGCCAGAAATTACTTTAGAGTGGCAATTTGTAAAGAAGATTAGTCTGGCAAAGTGGATCTGAAGAGTTTGTTTCTAATTATTTCCATAAATGAGCTTTACAGGAAATTCTAATAGGAAGTTCCAATAATCAAGTAATTTACGCCAAAATAAGCTGTAGTATTCTCCACCTTCAGATACTGCATTTATTCCGTTAAGATCTGTGGACATTTGTGAATAACACTGGTGTCAGAAAGTAACAATGAACATTAATTTTATTATCCAATTTATAAACTACACACATTGTGTGCTTGTGTTTGGATTCTGTGTAATTGTGCCTGATACCAAAAGGAGTTTTATCACATTAGGTGGACTGTGTTATGCATCTGTGATCAATTCTAAGCATTATTTCACAGCTCAGTGCTTTCAGCACAATAAGGAGAAGCTAAAGGCTTTGGCTATCATTTTGCATATGCATTAAAGTTGACCTGGAAAAGATTGCAGCCTTTAATAACATCTTGCAAGTCTTAGGTTCCTCATGACAGAACAAACAATCATTCTGGGATGCATCATCTTCCCTCAGTATCAGCTTTCCAAACCTCACAATTACAAGATCAAAGTGACAGCAAAGAGAACTTGCACATGTCACCAGGCTCATCCAGGACACCAAACCACACATGTACCCTCCTTGCAAAACGTACAGGCATTCACTGCTTCCATTTGGATTGGAATTATGCAAGCTCTAACACAACAAACCACAGAATGAACATTTGAACACCACTGAATCCATCACACACTTCGTCTATGGGCTCCAATATTGCTTTGGGGGAGCATCCATTTGTGTTCCTATCTTATATAGCTATATACATACAACATAGAAAGAGCTCTGTGAACAGCCACCCTGCCAGTCTTTGACTGGTCCTTATCCCAAAGCAGAAGAAAAGTGACAGCAAAGAGAACTTGCACATGTCATGCAGGCTCATCCAGGACACCAAACCACACGTGTACCCTCCTTGCAAAATGTACAGGCATTCACTGCTTCCATTTGGATTGGAATTATGCAAGCTCTAACACAACAAACCACAGAATGAACATTTGAACACCACTGAATCCATCACACACTTCGTATATGGGCTCCAATATTGCTTTGGGGAGCATCCATTTGTGTTCCTATCTTATATAGCTACATATATACAACATAGAAAGATCTCTGTGAACAGCCACCCTGCCAATCTTTGACTGGTCCCTATCCCAAAGCAGAAGAGGTGTAAGACTGACATTTCTGAAGCGAGGTTCATGTTGAAACGCCGGCTGCAATGCGGCACTAAGCACCTGGTGATAGGCAGCACTGTTATTCTGGAGGTGACAGCCCTGCTGATTCCTGCCGGCTGCTTCCCAGACAGGGGGATCTGAGGGCACTCATCTCATTGAGGATAGCACCTTAAAGATTTCCTAACTAAACATGAGATTTTTTGCCATTCAGGACCATAGTTATAGTCTTAGTTCAATGTCACTAGGAGAGAAAGCTGACATTTCTGAAGCGAGGTTCATGTTGAAACGCCGGCTGCAATGCGGCACTAAGCACCTGGTGATAGGCAGCACTGTTATTCTGGAGGTGACAGCCCTGCTGATTCCTGCCAGCTGCTTCCCAGACAGGAGGATCTGAGGGCACTGATCTCATTGAGGATAGCACCTTAAATATTTCCTAACTAAACATGAGATTTTTGCCATTCAGGACCATAGTTATAGCTTTAGTTCAATGTCACTAGCAGAGAAAATATTTCCACATTTCAGTCTTCTGGGTTAATTAATAAAAATCAGTGATTACATCTATTATTTGCTTGTAGTGTTCATGTTTTTGTCTTCAGTGATGCAGCCTGGATAGTGTCAAACAAAGCAAGCATGAAAGAACACAAAAAGAAAGAACTGCTGGGACTCATTAGTGAAGCATCCTCCATTCACATACCATACGTACACATATACACCCTGACAGGTAGGAATTGGAAGTCATGGAAAAGACACCCAACTGCAGCTCCTTCTGGCCCATTGCATACATCTTCCCTAAGCTGCCATGGTGGTCCCTTCCAAAAACTTATAAAGAAACTCAAAGCATCTAAAAGGAGAAATAAGAAACCATCCACTTTATCTCTCCCTTTTGATTCTCCAGGAGAAATAGCCCAATTCATCGTGTGTCCAATTGTGTACTCAACTGAGCCAGCTGAGTACGTTATACGTGGGAACCCATTGCATACATCTTCCCTAAGCTGCCATCATGGTCCCTTCCAACAGCTTATAAAGAAACTCAGAGCATCTAAAAGGAGAAATAAGAAACCATCCACTTTATCTTTCCCTTTTGATTCTCCAGGAGAAATAGCCCAATTCATCGTGTGTCCAATTGTGTACTCATCTGAGCCAGCTGAGTATGTTATAAGTAGGATGAAATTACTGATGTAACTCTAAAACTGAAGGAACAAATTTGACCTTTAATTCTGGAAAGAGTTGATATTATCTTTATTTTACATGGCTTATGGAAAAAATTGTATATCCTCCAGTCTCAGACTTCACCCAATTCATCGTGTGTCCAATTGTGTACTCATCTGAGCCAGCTGAGTATGTTATAAGTAGGATGAAATTACTGATGTAACTCTAAAACTGAAGGAACAAATTTGACCTTTAATTCTGGAAAGAGTTGATATTATCTTTATTTTACATGGCTTATGGAAAAAATTGTATATCCTCCAGTCTCAGACTTCACACAGTAAAAAAAGTAGCTTCTCTGCTCTTCGGGATGCAGGTTTGGAAGATGTTAGACATGAAAGGAGAAGTGATCTCAAAAGTAGCAGCGACCAGTCAATAGATGGGATTTACAGATGAGGGGTTGAGAGCCTGGACTGATCTCTCTATTCAACACAGCGACAGCGTTGGGAAAGGAGAACAATGGTGATCTCCATAATAACATACATTGCTCCATGGACTGGCACTCCACTTGGAGATTTTTCAGGCTGTTCAGCTTCATTCCTATATATAATGCTTTGTAATAATCAATGTTATGAGCCATGAACGTGTTCATCAAGTTGGCCAGGTGTGTGTCCAATAGCTTGGGTTGCAACCTACCAACTGGTTGTGGATGAGCTTAAAAAGTCGCTGCCGGAGAGCACTTCCCCCAAGTGCACAAAGCAGCTCCACTCAGCAGAGTGCAATTAAAAGAAGAGGCTGTCACGCTGTTGTAGAAAGCCTCGATTGTGCTTTCAATCAGTCCCCTGGCAGAGTCCCTTCGTTCCTGCCAAGGCTCCCTCTGTGCCCCTCTGTCTGCTTGGACTGCGGCGCGGCAATGTCACTCAGCCAACAGACAATGACTCGCAGGGCTAACGAGTAGCGCTTTGTTGAATGCTCCTTTTGATATAAGTTCAACCACGGTCAAATTTGCTCACAAACAAGGCTGAAGGGCTGATAAAAACACTGGAGAGAAGAAGAAGAAAATGGTAGCGACCTATAATATCAGGACACATGGAAACTTGCAATTATTTCATGCTTCGGAGTGAATTAGCATAGAGAAAATTAGTGTAAAAGGGTTTCTAGGAAATGTTGGTGGATTACACAGAAGTCTGGTGATATTGTTCTGATATTTCACACAAGTGGGACACAACTGTGCTGTCATTGCCAGGAAGGGGCTTGGGGGATTTTAGGACAAAAAAAAAAACCCCAAAACTTCTGGAAGAAGTTCCCCTTCTGCTGCTTGTAGAGTGATACCTGATCTATGAAGGGGAAATAGTCCAAATTTGAGACGTCACTTTATTTTAATGCTATACGGCAACCATCACCACAACTGGGTGCAATACATAATCCAAGCATCTTTTAAAAACCAAAAGCAGCTGACACACAGAACCTTGCCTGGTGCTTCCTGAAGTTGGGAAAGAACTTTGTAAGAAGTTGAGGAACTGAAAATCTTCATTTTCCGTAGTTCAGAAAAAGGTTTGGGGTTTTTTTATCATGGGCTTCTCTTGTACTAAATTCAACCTTACACTGCTGAAAGGGTGCTAAATCTTGGTTTTCAGCAGGAATTCAAGAACCAGCTCCTGACCACTTGTTTTATTTATTTAACCCTCACAGGAAGACATGCAGGGCTGAAGCCATCACAGCTGTGCCTACAAAGGTACATCATTCATGAGTTTTCCGTATCTGACACTAGTACAAAGTGCACCAAGTATCACAGATGTTAGAGATAGTCAGAAAAGGACTGACCTGATTTTAAAACTATTTTCTCCATTTCATCACGGAGACAGAGTAATCATTTTCTTTCCCTTTTGCATACTGACAATAAGTTTTCATAAGAGTTTTTTAGCAGATAATCCACATTTTATTACTCTCTTCACTAACTCTCAGGAAATATGTAGCTTATTTCAGTGAAAATTCACTGTAGATTATGGTAGCTTGAAAGTTATGTGATGAAACCCAAACCCAGACTCAGTGCTGGAGATTTTCCACTTCATTTCAAATGAAAGGTGTGCCAAGCTCACAAAATATTCCTACGAAGGCAGCCAAGCAAGTGCAGGATAATACAGCATCTAAGTTTTGGTTGTCACAAATAACTAAAACCTCAAGCCAAGCAAACTTTTGTTCACATAAAAATCCAAAGAGCAGTTGGAAAAAAGCTCACAAAACCTCTCTTACACTTCCCATTTGTTTACCTGCTTTCCCAGAGCACCTTTTGGGGTACAAAGAGCAGCTGAGTAACGTACCTCCTCCATCCTACACTGAAATGAGTTGGACAAAATGTATACACAGCATTTTAAAAAGTATTAAACAGATATTCAGTGTGACTGCACACTTGGTCACATTCATTCAGATTAAATAAGAAATACGTAAAATAAGGAAAACTACTGTGTTTCTCTGGAAATCTTTGTGCAGAGCGCAACACACTTCAGGAGACATTTGTTGCAGCTTTTCCTTAAGACTGGCCCCTCTATGACTACTCAGAGCAGGATAGTCTAATTTATTTACTCTAGAAAATAATCTACCAAGCCCGACCCAGTAATACTGATTACAGCCGTTTACATATGTTTGAAGTACTGCTTAAAAAGGTAAAGAGATAACATAGTGAGTCTTGCTATAGCATGTAATCAGTAGAGAATGCCCTGATACTGATACTCTGCAGGTACTCTACTGATACTCATAATTAATACTTATATCTACATTCTGAATTAATACTCAGTCTACAGTATGAAGAGAGAGAATTCATTCATCATAGATTATTATTTATAAAAAACACTCTAATTCTGTAACCTTTCATTATCTAGGTTAGAACAGATCAGTTCCAATAAACATGGCTGGGGAATCCAGATGTGCCTTTCTTTACCAGAGCAAAGTCTGACTCCTCTGCACCTTCAGATATAGAGTTAAGCCCCTTCTTGAATAACGACAAGCTCAATAGATGTAGGGAAGCTGCTGTAGTAATCAAAAGTGCAGACTTTTAAAGTTGGATTGATACATCTCTAGCTATAATAAAAAAGCTGTTATAATGAATCAATATAGTAATAATGGAAATGCACATTCCAAAACAGTCTGTGGTACAGAAGAGTTCCTTCACCATTACCCAACTATTTTAAGAAATGAAGATTTTTATATTAATCTGAACCCTATGGTGTGTATTATTCATTATTACGGTCTCATACTACTTGGCATTTAATTCCTTCCCTTGTGACTGAAGCACTGTCAGTGTCAGTGATGCACTGAGGATCTCTGACCGTTCAGCCAGAGCAACACATGGCACTGGTGAGATGATTTAAATACATGGCAGTTGGT
The DNA here is from genome assembly GCF_001431845.1 of Calidris pugnax. Taxonomy (NCBI): domain Eukaryota; kingdom Metazoa; phylum Chordata; class Aves; order Charadriiformes; family Scolopacidae; genus Calidris; species Calidris pugnax. The sequence goes on along the minus strand of NW_015090831.1, from coordinate 6,351,211 downwards.
ACCCGGGCATCCAAACCCTCTGGTCTAACAAACCTGAAGCCTCAAGCTGTGCTGAAGCAAAGGGCAGAATGCCAGGTGGGAGACCCAGGCTCAGGAGCCAGAGAGGACACTTCCTCATTAGGTAACTTCTAAGTTACCTCTTGTCTTCATACAACCCCCCTGCAATTTATTTCAGGCTAAAAGAATATTCAAGCACTGCAAAGTACTTGAGAAGTGTAATACAAGTGATGAAGACAAATATGATAAGCAGTAATTGTTTTTCTGTGTGGCATTTCTTTTATTTCTCAGGGTATGCTCACGCTACCACAATTTTGTTAGCTAAGGCTTAGGAGATGGCCATATTGCATCTTATTTTGTATTTGCGAAGAAAGCACAGACAGGTCCTTAGAGTGAGGTCCTTCACCTCAGCTAAGGTAAAACCCCTCCCTAACCTGCAAGAGGCTGATGACTGCCAAAGTGAGGAACAGCACACTGAGAACAGAAAGCGTTTTTAAGTTGTTGTTTTAGTCTGGTGTCCTTTGTGAACTTGATACCACTTAGAGTTTCTTTTCACATGCTTTTGAATGTAAGAATTCTCTTGGTAAGGAAAAAAGAAAAAAAAGAAAAAGAAAAAAAAAGGTTTCCTGAAAGTATGCAGGGATGCAGACATCCAGAACCGCTCCATACGCAGAGTTTCTCACAGAAAAAAAAAAAAAAGGGTTCCTGAAAGTATGCAGACATCCAGAACTGCTCCACACGCAGAGTTTCTCACTGGGATGGGCAGGGAAGAAGGGTCAGAGTCAGGGCTCCATCACCCATCTCCCCCCCCATGTCCACAGACACACTGCACTCATCTGTGCCCTCTCCATCTCTTTCCTCTTTCCATGCTCTTTATAAATACTGTAATTTCCTGGTAACTCGCCGTGCTATCTGTGTTGTTTTTACTATTTTGTTTACATTTAAACTTCCTCTTCTTTATAATTCCCTGGACATATTTACATTCACATGGAAGAGTAACCCCCCTGGGTGCAGAGCAGCACACTGGGAAGCTCTGGAGGGCTTCCTGACGGGGGGAGCAGCTCGTTGCTGTTCTCTTTTAAACTCAATGTTTGTTAGTTATCTCCAAGATAACATCAGATGCTGACTTACATGGATCAAGGAGAAAAACCCAGTTCTCCTTCATTAAAAGTGTTTTCCTTATTCTGCCTGAAGCCAATATAGAGTAGACATAAATTTCAGAGCTAATGAATGGTATCTCAAGTAGCTGAGCTTTAGCAGGGAGCATTACCAGAGTCCTGTCATGAAAGTCATTTCTGTCCTTGCTGAATCCTGGATAAAGAGAGGTTTTAAATGCTGGAAGAGTGTCAAGGGTTTTATAAAGCTGCCACCATTTATTTACTCGTGCAGCAGAGTTTGAAAGAGTCAAAAGAGTGTATGCTTGTAAATTACTCTGCAAAGTTGGGGATCATAAGATGTGTGACTGTTTTGTGTAATTAAGAGGGAAACCAAGGAAACTATTAATAACATATGAGACCTACATTATTACTACCCCATGTTATTTCTGGTGTTAAACAGGCAGTATCTTCAACTCCGCAGATCCATTTGTGGCCTCAGCTCTGCTCACCAGAGATACCTCTGAGCAGATAACACAGCTTTGTGCCCTACACAGAAAAAGTAAACAGTGCATCTGTCTGCCAGAATGAATTTTGATTTTTAAACATGGTTCATCGCATTTAATTCCAAGTTGGGAGCACAAAAAGTAACTGAAAACTGATAATCGGAGTGTAAAGAAAGCACAGATTAATGTCAGGCGAGAACAGAAAAACCCTAGTGATGCTCGCCAGATTTTCTATTCCTGGTCTGTCTTTGTACAGTATATAATCAACTAGGCAAGATGTCTAAAACACAGAGCTTTGGCAAATAAAAGACTTTCCACTTATAATTTTCCCACTCTCCCTTCTCCTTGTAGTTATATATCCTATAAAAGGAAGATTTATTGAGGCATGTTACAATAAATGCTGTACATTAGCTATAGCTATATATATCCTTAATGTGTCAATCCTAGAAGTTCTGTACTTCACACAAATTTTTATTACAGGAGCCCAACTCCGCAGTTCTTACACTAATTATTCCCTTGGTATAATCCATGAAGTATTTGCCAGGGTTAAAACTTACAGGTAAAACCACAGTCTCTCGATCTCCATGGGAGCTTCAGTCAGACAACAGACAGAAAGTTTGCTATACAACACGGTCCTCTTGGCAGGACCCTCGCTAGAGGATGCTCTGCTATGGAGGATGAGCTGGAGTCTTTGCTTTAGATAACCAATGCATTAAAAAAAACCACCTCTAAAGCAGAACTAGAATGTACCTATCTATTATGTACTGGCAGTGATTAGTAAATGTTTTGCCAAACAGATGTTTGTTTGATTGTCATTGTAGGGGAAATAGCTATCCAGAGATGGCTCTGGACTTGATTATGAGTGTTGGGATGGTTCTTGCCTGCAGCCTCTGAACCCGGCCCCTGACATGCAGCCAGTAGAGCAAGGCACCTCCACCCTTGGCACCCTCATTTTGTGAAGGCTCCAAATGCACCAGAAACACAGCACCCCACACAGCCAGGGAGGGCAGACATTGCAACAGCCCAGACTTTTATGGGCCCCAGTCTGAACTGGCCTCTTGGAAAACAGAGCAGAGTTCACCCAAGAGAGTTTCCCCTTTCCCTGGTGAAGCTCAGTGTGAGCTCATCCTTCTTGTCGCAGCCTCAGCTCAGACAGCCTCAAGAGCTGAACGAGGTATTTCCATCCTTAAGAGGTGAGCCTTTCTTGAGGGCAAGGTTTTGAGCCCAGCTGGTCCCACTTAGGAACCAACAGAGCATCAGTACATCATCCCTGGGCTGGTGACAGAAAGGTGACACAAAGTGCTGAGAGCCAGCCCAAAGGTAGGGCTCTACCTCAGCCTCTGATTTATCCCAGCCCAGCAAAAGCACAGGGGAGTACTGCACAGCACAGAAACATACTTTTTGTCTAAACTTTTGTCACAGGCTGGTGAGTTTGGAGAACTTAGGGCAGTACATCATCCCTGGGCTGGTGACAGAAAGGTGACACAGTGCTGAGAGCCAGCCCAAAGGTACAGCTCTACCTCAGCTTCTGATTTATCCCAGCCCAGCAAAAGCATGGCGGAGCACTGCACAGCACAGAAACATACTTTTTAATCCCTGGGCTGGTGACAGAAAGGTGACACAAAGTGCTGAGAGCCAGCCCAAAGGTAGGGCTCTACCTCAGCCTCTGATTTATCCCAGCCCAGCAAAAGCACAGGGGAGTACTGCACAGCACAGAAACATACTTTTTGTCTAAACTTTTGTCACAGGCTGGTGAGTTTGGAGAACTTAGGGAAAAAAAAAAAAAAACAGCTACCTGATAGATTTTCCTTGGGATTATAGAATTCTAATTAAGTTATTAGAAGCTATTAAAAGTATGGGTTAAGCTGAAGTCCTTGTCACCAAACATGACAGAGTATTAAAACATTACACAATGAAGCATAAACAACAATGTGCTTCATTTGTCCATTTACTTTACAGTCAGCTGAGAGAGTATTTAGGTCATTACATCTAAATGCCATTGCATTAACTCATCTCTCAAACGACACGATATCCAGACGTTAGCAGATCTGCTAGGTTTCCTAAAGCCTTCCTGGAAAGATAAAGAAGTTCTGATTACTGCAACAAAATATTTCATGGGAAAGTTGTTCACAGATATTTTGGTGGCTTCTAAATAAATGTCTTATGTCAAGCCACAGCTGAACTCTGTGTGATGCAGAGGATTGATGTAAATTGATGCGAGTTAAGGAAGAGGTGGACCGCTGCTGGGAGCGCAGCTGTCTCTGTCGGTGACGGATAGTGAGGAGAGTGATGAGGGGCAAAGAGGTTTGGCTGATGTCAGAAATGTGATTTCAGGCTGTCAAATTTGAAAAACAATCCCACAGGAAACACAGCCAAGATCTGGAATAAGAGAGAGGAAAGATTACAGAAGAGCATGAGAGATAAAAGCTAACTAACGCCAAGCGTGGAAGGGAGCGAGGTGCCTGCACGGAGCCCCTCCAGCACCAGCTGAAAGTGCAGTGCAGTGCCCAGAGCTGCACCCAGGAACCAAGGGTGTCTGTGCACAGCCCTTAGCACTGACAACACTCCACGATTTATACTGCAACAGGAAAAAACCATAAAAACAATAAAGTTCTTGAAAACACATTTTATAAACCAGAGACAAATCCAGGATTTAGATATATGTCAGGATCGGAGCAGAAAATAATTCAGAAGAGATTTCCCTGTCTGCTTTACACTTGTCTACTTTTGAGTATCGCTCCATCAAACATGCCAGCAAGAACTCTTACTCCTAGTTCAAAAAATATTTTAAACTGGGGGATTTCAGATCGGGTCCTTGTACCATCTGACCTGTTTCCTCAGGACTCCCAAGCCTCTGCGGAACTGACTTGTATCTCTCACTACTGCAGTTTACAAGGTACACAAGTGAAAACCACTACTACTGGCAAATGGAGTGAGAAAATTAATAATATCAGTGCTAACTTCCACGAACACGTGTACATATAGTATGTGAAGCAAAATTTCCATTTTGAGAAAAAAGATGTAACATACTTAAATGTAGGTAAAGCTGAGCATACTTAGGGCATGGAGCACCACTGTCCTTGAGGTCTGCAGGCACCTGCTCTGTCAGACAGTCCTGTCCACCAGCAGTCCAGCAAAGCCCTTATGTTAATGCTTGCTAGCTATCCAAACATCTCTAAAATCATGTCCTCAACCATCAGCAGCAGTTAGAGGGAATATCTACCTTTTAGCACTTTCATTCACTGAGTGCCTTTTTCTGTCCTGTTTTTTCTTTCCGTCCTTCAGTCAGTGTTTTCTCTGTGTGCCTTATTATGTACTGGCATTGATTAGTAAATATTTTGCCAAACAGATGTTTGTTTGATTAAAATTATGAGGGGACTAGATTGATTTTTGTGACTGCGTACTGTAAATAACTTCTCTGCTTTTGAATACCTGTGAATTAAAAACCGGAGATGTGCAGTGGTAAGTCAATACGGGTAGAAATGTCTGCGGTGCCTCACCTGACAATCAGCACGTCCAAATGGGATAAGGGGAAAACCAAACCCTTTGAGCCAACCGGACCTTGCGGCAGAATATCTGAAGGCTTTAGCTGGCCTGTCATTGCATGTGCAATCCAAGCTTTTCTGCTCCCATATGTCTGGCAGTCTGCAGATAGACCATATGGAATCACAGCAAACCGCAGTAACAGAGGGACCGTCCCTCCCTGGGTCAGACAGGCTTCACCTGCTGCTTGTGACAACAGTTTTACCTGTAAGATTCTACTCGACTGTTTCCCATAAAACAGGCAATAATTCACAAAGCCATTCTTGACTCTCGTATAGAACATAAAGAGTCCTTATTATAAGTTAAGATTTATTTACAAATAAATAAATAAAATCTTTCATCCTTTTTATTTTTAGAAGTAGATTTCTTTTACTATACACTGCTGACACACTGCACTTCTGGCTTTGCTTCCAAAAACACATAACTATTTCCAGAGTTTATTTTGCTATTAGGCTTTGAAGATATTCAACATATTCCATATAATACGTCCTTAAAAATATCATTTTATGTCATATTTTGGAACCTGAAGAGTGGATTACCTAGGAGAAATGAACACAGTAGATAGAGGAGTTTGAGAAAGATTCAAGTCACATTTCAAAACTGAAATCCCCAAATTGGATTTTAAAGCCTCAATCTCAGGGAGGAGTTGCCGTGCAATTTTATTTCTGTCCTAGGCAGGGCCAAGGATGAGAACACAATCCAAAGAAAATACAAGTTGCAAAGATTCTTTCCTCAAAACTCAGCCTGAGTTGAAACTATACCCTCTGCAGAGATACTGTGATTAGGGAGAACTAGGCAGCAGAGGGATATGAAGAAAGGGCAGCAACTGGGTCAGTGGTACCTCACTGCCACAGAGCCAGAGACATCCCTGGTTAGTTACAGGAAGGCGGCTAGTGCTGCATGAGGGTAACAGACTGAATTCAAGGACAAAGCTGTGTTTCTTTCCAGGGCAAAATTCCTTTCGATGCTAAAGGGAACTTCACCAGAAACACACAATGTAACTAAAGAAAAACATTTTCTGTAGCATTTGCAGGGAGACCCTGATGAAACCCCTTGTGTCCTACCCAAATGTGATTACATTATATTGCCTGCTTATGTTGAGTGGTTATTAATCACTTTTAAAGCCAATTTGTGAACTTGGCTTAGAAATCTGTTCTTACAACATCTTTGCTATTCTCCTCGGCTTTGTTTAAATTGATAAAAAATACAATGAAAAACATTACCCAAACAGATGTTGTATTCTTTTTCAAACTAGCATGAAAACTCCAACTACCTTGCTTCATATAAGGGACTTTGCGTGCAGTTTATTTTCACCCATTTAATCACAAAGGAAAATTTTGTTCCTCTCAAGCTTCTGTTTCCACAGTTAAACAAAACCAGACACCAAAAGGAGCATCTTCTAATTTTTAAAATCCCCGTTCTCCTGCCAAACATTTGGTTTAGCTCAATCACACAGAATAGCTCCAGGGTTTCACTGCATAAATAGGAGGATGATATTAAGTGAGAACTGACTGAAAAACAATATGTTAGGTCTGATCATTCAAAGTTATGTTTTCCCCATACTGCAATACTTTGTTACAAGTTTCTAGATGCAGATTTAAAGTATTTCTGGATTCGTTCAAAATGTTTCATATGCCTCGATAAGCAAACATTTTCTCTGACTGCAGTGAAACAAGCAGGAGAATCAAATCAACTTCATTATATTTATTTTATTTCATAACCTCTGGGCCAGATTCAATAAAAGCTCTATCTGATTTTAGTCTGTGTGACAGAACATTAAAAAGACATGGTATTTATTTAATTTAGCACTCACTACTTTTTGAGCAACGAATGATAACTTCCTGCTGACTCCTGTTTACTATGACTTATTCATGGGAATTGTGCTTTAAATAGCTGAAGTCCATAGGATGTCAAAATCTGGAGCTTGGACTGGAATGCACACAGATCTTATTAATTAACGAGGCCTGGGAAAATAAATGGGATAGAGAAAATATATTTGGGCTCTGGATTCAGCATGAGAACGGAGTCAGCATCCAGATTCAAAGCCAAATCATGCTAACATTCAAGTATGCATGGCATGAGGTCCCGAGCAGTGGTTATTCTAAGATTCTTACCCTGTCAGACATCTCCTGATATTTCCTTCATTTCTAGCCAACTCAGAGCAAATTTCTCTGTCCCTTTACTCACCTGGTTTTAGACCCAGGGATTGCTATCCCAGTCCTGCAAATCTGAACCATTCACCTAAGCTGATGTGGTTCTCTTTGGGAAGAGTGTTACCAGGGAGAAGAGGTGCTACTGCAAGTTGTCTGTGCATCACTAAGTGCTGGGCTTCTTTTGGAGTGAGGCACAAAGCAAGGAGCTTCTCTCATGATAAGTAGCTCTCTGCTACTCAAGCCCTTTTTTTCATATGAGCAGCAAAACCGAGCACACTCTGCCCACTTGTAGCAATGAAAAATGAGAAAGTCTTGAATCTGGTGTCTTGCCTCAACTTTATCCTAAACTACATTTTGTCCACCTGCACATGCACTTCCTCCTGGTTAATGCTTTTTGCAACATTTTGCAAGAACTGCCAAATGAATGAATAGAGAATATCTCACATTCACAATATGGCTGGGCTTTGTTTGCAAAATAAATTATTCCTCCTTCAATAAAAGCCAAAAGAAAATGTAACTGCTCATTGTACTGACTGCCCTGCTAGGCATTCATGGCTCTTCCCTGGAGAACGGGCCGATAATCTCTGGGGGGGTTAATCAGATTTCCAAAGTATTTGCACAGCTTTGATGCCTGGGAACATATGTGGGAGCTCTGTGCATCACTCCCAGCAGACAGGCCTCCATATCCACCCTTCTCCCAGTAATTTACCTTTCTGCACTTCAGCTTGTGCTCTGGCAAAGAACATGCCTGAGAACACACGCTTCTGCTTCAACCTCCACCCACAGATTTTCTTTCCTTGTTTCACCCATACACAAAATTTGAGGGATACTTCTTCTCTTTGCTCTTTTACATGGAGTTTTGGTTTAAACAAAGTTGCTGTCCCTTTGAAAGCTTGAGGGCACGTGAAGGCAATCTCTCTATATTAAGAATCCCCAGTGGGAAATCCATAGTTGCATTCCCTTCTGCATCAGCACCAGGAAAGCAGGAACACGAGGTCACCAGCAGCAGCATAGAGCAGATACAGCCCACATTCAGGCGCTTGCCCCAAAAGGGTCAAATTCAAGCCAGGTGATGGCAAGAAACACTTCGAAAGTTCTATGAAGATTTGTATAGTAACTGAGTATTTTCCTTAAAGCACACATCTACCCTTCCCCACACCCACATATATTGCTGCATCTTTCCATTTCAGTATTCTTTTATATTCTTAATCATTCTTTGAAGTAGGTTGTTTGAACTGTATCTCTAAATTGTTTACAGAAAAGATGCCATTCCACTATATGCTATATATAATAATGTTGATTCCTTATATTGGATTGGATTCCTAGCCCCATTTTTTTCCTTTCTGAAAAACTATATCCAGTTTGGAAGGCTTTCCATGCGCAGAATTCCCTCCCGGATTAACAAGGCTGATGTCACCCCTGTGCAATTCTGGGTTAAGCCGCAGTAACTCCCCTGATCTCAATAAAGCTGCAACAGCAGAAAACTCCAATAACGCCACAGTGAGTCACACCCAGGCAGCTCTACATGTGGAAGGGTTCTGGATGTGTCCAAAGAGTAAGCAACAAATGCTTTTCATTTTTTACCAAATGCTGGCTGCATTACACTGCGAAACGTGGATTCAATATGCTAATGTATACATAGAAAACTTGCACAAAACAAAAAAAACCCAAAGCTGATTTTGATGTTAGCGATCCATACACATCAGTGACCTGAAGCTATTCGAGGTACCAAAGGTTCTTATGTTATAAGGCAGCAAAATTGATTAAATTTTCCTAATGAGATGGAATCACAGCATACTAATCCTTAATCAAATAGTGTCACATATGGCTTTCTTCTCATTTGGGTACCTTGGCTATAGCACCATGGGACAGGCTCCAAGTTTTTTATCAAGCAACGTGCTTGTGATTTCTGCCAAAGAACAAAACAGGAATTCAGTGTTTGCAGAACAAGGCGATGTCGATTGTACATTAGTTTGCGTATATATGTTAGACTTTCCTCTTCCCATAACCCCCTTCTTTTCCTGTAATAGTGCATACTAAGGGATTGCTAAGAAAAAAAAAAAAAAAGAGTGCAGGGAATTTCCCAGCTTTAGAAGCAACAAACATAAAATTTAATGTGCCCAGCATCATTCTATTTAAAGCACTGGTAAATGAGCCAACAAACTACTGTCCATGAGCATTACATCACATGTTGCCACATTTCTCTAAGGCTATATAAAGCTGTAATATGTTCACTAATGAATGGCATGGTATGTTCAGGCCATATGGCACACCGGAATTGTACAGTACAATGCTCTACTTGTGGGGGTACAGAACAGTCAATATCTGACATCTATATCATCACATGTTTATGAAACGTCTTCCAAGGAGACTACTTGTTAAAATAAATAGTGAATATTTTAGTGCTTTCTCTCTTGTCTGCTTCTTACAATTTGGTTTACATATTATTTGTTTATAAAATCTTTTGTGCTAATAGCCAAAAATGCCAACATATTTTTTATTTTCCTCTATGTCCTAATTTCACTGCTGCTGTGGGAAAAGAAAGAAGGTGATTGGCTCCTGTTATTTTGTTTCACAAGTTCCAGCTGCTGACTAATTACCCCGTCGGAACAGCAAACACGGCTGTTTCCCATATCTACACTACATTTTATTATTTCCAAATATGAAACTACAGGAATCCAAGGCAGTTCATATGTCAGGTTTTATTTACATAGCTCCTCAGTTATCATGAGGAGCAGCATCTCTGCCCAACCCTTTGGATTATAAAAGGATTTTGTTGAAAGATAAAAATGCCAGGGAATGGGTTAAAGTATGTAAATAAATTTAAACAAACACATAAACAAAATGCAGAACACTTGGACTATCTGTGCATTATGGTAAATGAAGCCATAATCTCCTAATACCCCAACAATGAGGTCCCTCCATTAGCTAATAGCTGGCTTTAAACACAGTCCTAGAATAATTCTACCAACTAAGGAACATTTTAAAAAGAACAGACACACATGTGCATAATCACTGCGATTTACAAGGCAGAAAATGTACGACATTATGTTTCACTGCCTATTTTTCATTCATTAAATTTTGAAGAGTCTGAGCCTCCGTGCAACCGTGCGACCCGTGATAAAAACACCCCCTCCAAGTTAAAGGAGCTTGGAGTTCCCCACCCAGCTTCCTCCCGAGGTGCTGCACCTACACCACCTGCCCTTCTGGGAGAGCAGACCTACCTTTAACAGCTGGAGAAACGATAAGCCACGTAGGTCATTATACTGGGCTGGATCATTCGGGTTCCTGCAGCCATTCATCGTGGATACGAAAATCCTGGATGTGCTCAATCAGAAAAGCAAGAGTGTGCTTTTCTCTTCAGCCCGGGCGCTGCTGCTCTTCCGCTTCTTGTCAATATTTAACTAGTTTGTCAAGTTGGATTATATCACCTGTCCTAAATCCTACTCCTTTAATTCCAACTAAGTGGGTGTGCTTCCAACGCAGCCTCTTAGTCAAATATTGATAGCTTATCAAAGTCATTTGTTCGACCTGAAAGGTTTCTTCCTGAGTGCGTTATCATATGTAGGTGATACGGTTCCCAAACCAATGCACCGGAGAAACCAACACGGTAAACAAGCAGCCGTGATTTCTGTGTTCCATAGCAACATGCCCAGAAAACAAGGACTTGATTTAGTTGGATTTTCAGCATTCTTGATGATTAAAGACTATATAAAAACGACATTCACGGCAATCACAGAAATTCCAATATATACACACTTTTCAACAGACAAGTATAAAATAGCATGTTTTTTCAGACTTTTTTTTTTAAAGGAGGCTGAAGGAAGTGCTTCCTGATCCCACCCTCAAGACATGGTCTGCAGCCACTCTCTCCCTGAACATACCCCACCATGACTGAGCTATTTCTGCTGACTACAAACAAGCCATTTCTCTTTGACCCGCTGAAGATGCAACTACACACTTCTGTGAACAGGCTTGCATGAATTCATTTTTTCTTCCACTTACGTACATTTATTTGCAGGCTAAGTGTGTCTCTTAGGCACAGGCAGTTTGCCCACACCATCCTCAATGGGACAAAATTTTGCCATCCAAATTTAAAGGCACTAATAATATCAAGTAGCAAAAATGATGCAAAGCCCATATGTTGTTTCAAGCTACAGTAGTTAACATTAAAAAGTCAATTATTACCAGACCACAGCAATATTTTGTCTCAGGAGATAAAATATTTAAAGAAATGTTACAATGTCTCAGTTGTTTGGGGTTGTGGGATTTCTGGGGGGGGTGAGGGCGAAATTCTGACTTTTAACAACAAACTTTGCTTACACCAAAAAGGGACAAGATACCAAAGGCTATGGGTTTTGAAATAATACATAAAAATATTCTTCTCTTCTTCCCTGTCCTCCCTCTAATCTTTTTCACAAAAATAGGGGTATTTGGAGGCAAAGACACAAATCATAGGAGAAATGAGATTCACACTGCTCGCAAGGAGCAGTGAAGGTACAAGAAGGTGTAGTCTACCTAGTTCTACTCCCTAGAGAAACTTCTGGAAGTTTGTGGCTTCTGGGCAATTTCCCATGTCTTTGATAATATGGAACGTTTACATCCCTGTAAAGTTATTTAATGTTATCTAGTTGTTTTTAATAACTTAGATCTGAAAATGTCTATCTACATATGTGTACTATATGTACACACTGAGTTCTCATAATAAGTTATCAGCTCAAGATCATATAACTGTGCCTGGCCCAACTGGAAGTTTTCCTGCTCATTCTCCAGGCTTAGTGCTGGGCCAGGCTTCACCCACACACCTACACCGGAGGCATTCAGGGTGGCTTGCTTCAATTCCCCTACCTCTGGCTTCAAGAGAACAAACTTCCTACGTCCAAAAACAACACAAGATGGTTCAGGGTCCATCATGTCCACCATGACATGATTTCTGATCACATTGTTCAGCCTGGAGAAGAGAAGGCTCCAGGGAGACCTCATAGCCCCTTCAAGTACTTAAAGGGGGACTACAGAAGAGATGGGGAGAGACTTCATCAGGGAGTGGAGTGGTAGGACAAGGGGTAATGGTTTTAAACTGAAAGAGGGGAGACTTAGGTTAGGTATTAGGAAGAAATTCTTTTCTCAGAATGAGAAAAGTGGTGAGACGCTGGAACAGGTTGCCCAGAGAAGCTGTGGATGCCTCATCCCTGGAGGTGTTCAAGTCAGGTTGGATGGGGCTTTGAGCAACCTGGTCTGGTGCGAGGTGTCCCTGCCATGGCAAGGGGGGGTTGGAACCAGATGATCTTACTAACCATTCTGTGATGATTCTATGATGATGAAAAACTGGTAGAATTTCACATCCGCCATTCAGATAGACTTCAGGTTACAGTTATCAGCCAGTGAAATCATATATGCAATACAAATGGTTATTCTAGATATAAAGGCATTCTTAACCTATCTACAGTCTTTTCCCCACCACCTTCCCCGGTGCTTCTTTGAAACCCACAGCCTGCCCTGAAATAGATGCTGAACCTCAAACAGTCAAAGAAATTTCCTAGTTCGAAATCCAAACCATGCACAATTGGTCTCTGAAACTAGTGGAACAAATGCTACTCTCTTGCAGCAAGATATTTTTGTCTTTGATAAATATTAACTGACATGCAATAGTCATAGCCCGAGCAGCTGACCCATATTTCATAACTAGTGGAGCTCTGCAACGGGGAAGTTTTCTTTGACACTATCATTAGAAGCGCTCAGCTGCTGGGGGCTGCGAGCCGGATCCCCGTGCAAAGCTCCTTCTCAGATCACCCAGTACAAGATCACCCCTCATGGCCTCGACATGGAGATCACTTGACAGAAGATTTTAACGTGGTTTTTTACATCTTTTTAATTGGTTAAAAAAGGTTAAAAAAGGAAAAAGTGGAGACATTCTAGCTATGTCTTATTAAATGTTATTTTTTACTGGGAAATTCTTTGGATTCATCACTTATCAGCACATACAATGACTGGGAGGAAGCAGATACTGGGGAGGGGGGCAGTTTTGTCACAGGATATTGTGTGATAGAGCTCACCTAGCTGCTGCGATGACAAGATAACATACATCAATTTGTCATGAGGTCATCTTCAGTGTAATTGAATTCCTATTTAAAAAGAAACCTATTGTTGAATGTAACTTTGGTGAAAATTATTTAATACCTGAAATCTGCAGATCTGAACAAGAATGCTAGAAATCAAAAAGTCTTTAGAAAAGGCTACATTCTTGAGCCTAGAAGGCTTTCTTTTTTATGATGGAGCTGAAACACTGCTAATGTTTTCAGGGTTGTGTTGAAGTTCGGGTGTTTTCTGCTTTTTTCCAAATAACTAATTAGATTCACAGTTCACAAACAAAAAGAGGAATGCAGAAAACCTGAAAATAGTCACATTCAGGCTAATATTTGAAGTAATATAAAATACCATGGACCTCAGAAGAAAATACTACAAATCTGGTACAGAAAAATCTTTGTTTACGTAATGCAATTCTGACTCCTTATTTATTATTTATTTATTTAACTATTGCGCGAACTTCCCCAGCCAAGCTGTTCAGGTTTGCCAACATGAATAGCTTTCCTCATCTGCTGCCAACTGATGTCTCCCCTGATGGTATTCAGAGCTAAAGACCAAAAAATTCAGAATTAGCTCTTTAATAAATGGGTCTGTGGAGCGGTTCAGCCTCGTATAAAGCAGCTGTTTCAGCGGTCATACAGCTTCTGGCAATTGTCTCCAAAACTTGCCTTTGCCACAGCATCCACGCCAAGGAGTTACCCTCTGCCTCCATTGCAACCCCCCAGTTTTGCATTCTTAAAAAATATTTTAAGTGAAATGAGGACCTTGAAGGCTATTTTTTTGTTGCTTGACATTCTGTGTTGTTTGGGGAACGAGGGTAAATTCTGACCTTTAGGTCTTACTGAAGGTTTTTCATCCTTTTCTCGAAAAACACATTAATGGTTTCACACGTGCATAGAGGCAACATTTCCTGGTACACACTGCCACAAATCCCAGCTTCACTTGTGCATCTTAAACATTTCAACTGAGATCTTAACGTCTTACAATGACTGCTGAGCTAATTCTGTCAAGCTCCCATTGCCCCCAGTGGAAATTCATCCAAAATGAAATGAAAAAAACCTGGACCATGTTCTGTGCTGGGGAGAAAAATGAACTGTCTTGGTAGCTGCCACGTTTGTGTGCCAGAAATTGTTGTGTGGGATTTTAAAAGGTGCTTACTTTTGGCCTCTGTTCCCAGTGAAATCAGTCTGTGATTAAACTTCCATTGACCTCAATGGGAACAGATTTAAACTCACATTAAACATTTTAAAATCCAAGAAGGCAGGTTTTACGTATTGGACAACGTACCTTCCCGAGCACCATTATAAACCTTTTTCTCCCATCAAATCTATTGGCAATACGTCTTCTGCAGGAGATGTTGGAAGAGACTGGATAAATGCAATTGTTTTCCAATGACACTTAAATAAATTGCATATAGTGCCACAGGCTGAATGAGAGACAATTTTTGATAAGCTCATAATGCTTTTCTTTGTCTTAGAATGTGCTCATTAAACTTTGAACAGCGTACACCACGCAGCACCTGACATAACTGCCGTGCTGACACTGCTGTGTCTGCCCCATCACGCAACAAACCCAACAGGACTTTTTGATGAGAAACAATAAAAACGTTCATCAATTATTAAAGTTTTCTTCTCAATATGTGTGGTTGAAAAAACATACAAATAAAAAAAATATATCGCTTCCTACATGTCAGTTACACGCACACACTAAATACTTTGGTTTTCTTATAGTAGGGCCAGCCACCCCAATACCTTGTTTAGAGCAGTGTCTGACATCTGTAATTCGCTATTTTAGGCATGAAGGAATTCAAGACCCTCACTGCTGTCCTACACACAGCTATGGCCTTGGGCTAAAAAATAAATACCTGCCTTTCACAGAATGCAGTAGGCAGTTCAGCATTTCCAGAAATAAAATTATACTTTCTTCATATCCTCTATTTCGATCTTTTCAGAAAGTATCAATTAGGCAAAAAAAATCTTTGAAACATTAAATATCTTTGAATGTGGCAATGTTGATAAAACTGATGGTGCACACGGTGTGGAGAAGGTAATTAGTGCTGCAGCCCAGCGTTCCCTCACATGAGTGGGAACACTCTGCCTGTGCAGCTTTCAGTGACCTGAAGGTCATTCTGCTGTATAAGGACATTTGCTACAAGGAGGTCACTACGTTTTTTTTTTAAAACAACAGAAAAAACAAGAAAACTGCTTTTCTCCTCTGCCCACTTCTCTGCAGAGCATCACCACATCCCTTCCAAAATCTGCTGCCTTTTTCCCACCCTGTAACATGAGCAGTGCACACTTCTTTTACTCTATGTCCTTCATGTTTTTTCATCAAGAAAGCATCTTAACTTTCTCAAGGTGGAAAAAACCCTCTTCTGACATCACTCTTCTCAGGTTTTCTGTATTCATGGATGCCAAGGGAGAACGATGAGGAAATTGGGCATTTCCTTCCCCCTAGTTCGCACTCATGTCTCCCTGTTTCCCAAGAGCGGTCACAGTTGTGCTTGTAAAAGCTTATCTCCTCAGTGCCTCACCCTATACATACTATACTTCCCTTATCTCACCCAAGAGATAGCACCTCAGCTAGTACAGTGAGTATTAGCTCATTGAGGGGTTCTGTAGTGGATCTGAGGTGAGTGTGTCACCCAAGAGCTACAAACACCATTTCCCACGGTGTCCATATATCGAAAGGCTGGAAAATCTAACATCCCAAGATTGGCCAGCCAAACTTGGCTTCATGCAAGATTGAAAGAGATCACAGCCCAGGGAAGGATGGCTTCAGGCCATAAATGCAAATAGCTGTGCGATTAACAACATGTTATACCCATAAAATTTAAATCAAACGTTGGTCAGCTGAAGGTCGTTAAAGAAGGGAAGTCCCTTAGTTCTCCTTTACTCCGCTCTGAAAGGCTGATACTCGCCACTGGGAGGTACGATGGACTAAGAAGAAAACCACACAGATTTTTAAAGATTTTGTTTCAAACAGAAAACGGATTTGCTGACTATTGCAGTGAGCCTAATCTGTGCAAAGAAAGCAGTAATAAATTATAAATTACCAGAAACAACAACAACAAATCCCTGTTGGTTTGAGTGACTGTTACCAACACACATCACTTACCTGACACCCAAGACAGCACTCGCAGCACAAACGTTATAAAAAGGCTGAACTTTCTGGAATGCTCTGGATACTTTGCCAGTTTTTGGAAGCAGAGTTCAAGAAATGGGAAACTACTTACTGTCAAAGGGCTGCCTGCTGCCTGTCACCTTCTGCAAGAGCTAGAGGGGATCTGAATGTTGTTTCTACACGACTTAGAGCTCCTCCTTAAAGTGGAGGAGGCTCTGCAAACCAAAGTGCAGGTACGGTCAGCTGTGCCACACACCAGCTCACCCCAGCATGAAATAACTTCTGAATAAACAGGACCTGCTTAATTTGACCACTATCTCCTGTATGAATCAAACCCTGCTTGCTGGCAGTACAAATGCCAGCCATTTTTTCATCTCCACTGCTGGACTGAGGTAGAAATTAGCTGGATTTAAACCAAATGGAGAAAAAGACTTTTAATCCTTGATGAAAATGCCTGTGACCAAGGTAGGTCTTCTGTACCTATAGTAAGGTAGAAGATTATAAACATTTAACGTGCAAGCATTTAAGAGTTACAGGGTAGTGAAACAAGCTCAGGGAAGTTGAACCAGAGTGGCTCATCACCAGAACAGTGAAATGCTGATGCGCACTTGACTAGCTGGAGGACAAATTAGCTTCTTCAGAAGATGCTTCAGCTTGTGGCTCTTTCAAACTTTACCAAGGGATTAATTTTCCTTAGCAGCTACCAAACAACAGGGAAGATCAGTAAAAGTCCAATCCTGGCCCAGGATTTGATGGCAGAACGTGTGAAAAAGTCCAAAGAGCGATGAACCTCTACACTGAAATTACCAAATTCAGTACATTCGTGTAAATGCTGATTTAAGTATGTTTACAGTGGTTTCTATATTTATGAACATATTATTATTGTGTTATCTTCCTTGGCTTCTTTGTAGAGTTAAAAGGAAAACAAAATCATTCTGGTCTGTGTCTGGGAAGTTTTTGTGATGCTGACTTTATTTATTTGTTTATTGCCAAGTAGAAACCTTAAGGATGTGTAAAGTAACTGTTGTGACACACAGCCTTTCTTACTACATCAAATCTAGGTCTCCACAGACAGCGGATAATAGCACAAAGGGGGAAGAGTGAGATGAACTCACACTAGAATTAGAAAAAGAAAGGATTTAAAGCTGAAGGATTTGAGGAAAGACATCCATTATGATACACTTCACATTCACCATTAGGCTGCCCTTGGGAGGGAGAGAATCAAGAAGCTGTAAAACAGGGTTTAAAATGGGCTTCCCGGGACTGGAGGAACCAGTAGGCCTCCATTAGGCAGACTTTTGACAGGTCTCTAAGTTAGGATACCCTATATATAAAAATAAATACGGCTCCAGCTGACAGACTATTGTTTCTACAGCAGCGTAGATCAAGAGCAGTCAGAACTCTTCTAAGACTTTGAAACCAAACTATTTTCTAAAACGCCAGTAAGCACAGGGCACAGCCAGGGCATTATTCACAGCTGGGAGTGGGTTAGTGACAGATGCCTCTTTCTTCAGGCCCGTGCCCCCGGGGCTGGGCAGGACACCCGGGCTGCTGGCTGTTTGCTTTCCTGGGAAGGTGTGTGACTGTCGGGGACTCTGAGGGCTCAGCACACGTGAAACTGTCCATGCACAAACCAACAGGTCTGAGCCAACAAGGCAAACATGAAAAATCTCAAAAATATGTTTTCATCCTCCTGTTTTGCAAATCAGTTTTATCATCTTGGTATGGCAATGCTAACTATTGCTTTTCCTCATTCTGACCATGCAGATATAGAGTAGAAAACTGATTAATCCATCCAATTCTGCTCAGTTTGAACCCTGTTTTCTCAGTTACCTCAGATTTTATCATTCTCTTCCCTTTGGGGAAGACTCTACTCTGATTTTTGGCAAATCTCTGGAGAAGATTTGGAGCAGAACAGTTTCCATCAAGTGAAAAAATGGGTGTTGGAATATTGCTCTGTAAGGGCAAAAAAAAAGGATTGATTTGAAAGTGATTAATGACTGAGAGCTAGAGAATCTATGAGGATGGAATACATTGTTTTACATAAAAAAGTTCCTTGTTCAGGCTGTCTTGTTGCTCTTGCAGATTACAAAGGGTTTTACCAATGGGAAACAAAAGGGGTCGGTTGAGCTCAGGG
This sequence comes from Calidris pugnax, assembly GCF_001431845.1. NCBI lineage: Eukaryota > Metazoa > Chordata > Aves > Charadriiformes > Scolopacidae > Calidris > Calidris pugnax. Next base: position 6,332,574 of record NW_015090831.1, on the reverse strand, counting down.
CAGTGGTTTTAAATGAGGCTGTATTCTCTTAATCTCTTGTTGTTAAGAGAGATAAATCCATGGCAATGAAAATATATGCATTATAACAGTATGGATAAAGTATATATTTTTCTTGGAATGCCCTTATCAAGCTGAATATGAACTGACTGAATTTAATAAAGGAAATAATTGTTTTCTTGTTGATCATTCATGTATGGATCTGCATCCTTGGCTTTCCACATTTCAGCCTCAGAATCTAAGCAGAAACACCCACATCCCCACTTAATGCTTTTTTTAACCAGAAGGTTATTTACACCACCCAAGTTAAACAGCAGAACGCAGCCACGTAAGGCAAAGCCGGATAATGCGTCTTCTTCCTCACTGGGTGCTACCAGTAACTAACAAATATATAAGAGCAGACGTAGTACCTTAGGTCAGAAGCAAACCACTGATCCTTGCAGCCCCCAGGTCTCCAGTAGGGAGCCCACAGAACTGCACGGAGCAGATACCTAATTTTACTACAGGTCGCTGAGCACCTGGGAGGTGGAAGGGGGCTGGGTGAGGGAATGAGAATTGAGCAGAACGTTTCAAGAGCAGTGAGAAGCAGGGATTCGGTTAACTGGCCGCCTCCTGGGCTCTGAGTCATACAAATCTTAGCTTCAGGAGCATCCTCTGAGTTCAGCAAAAACATTTCAGTACATTCACAAGTTGTCAGAATGGTAACACAGGGTTCAAATAGGGAGATTTGTTTGTAAGTAAATTCTTCTCCCACTACTACAGCTGTGTCAAGGCTTATGCCAACTGGCACTCGAAGCTGCTCTACTGCCAAAATTTGCTGTCTCCAAAGCAAATGGGAATGAGCCAACATCCTGTGGATCTCAACTGTAAGTAGCCATCTAAGACAGAATATAAAATGAGCTTGCAGAAGAGATGGGCGATTTCCACAGGAACTGTCAGCTCGGAGACAGAGAAAGAGTGAGAAAGAGAGAGCAGGGTTATGCGTATTGGATAAACAGAGCTCATTTTTGTCTCCTGACTAATATTTACAATCAGATTCTCCACTGGGATAAATTAGAACATCTTTAGCCCTATGTTTGCAAAAATCCTGACATCATTGCATAAACCATATTATTTGAGATGATAAATCTGGGGTCTGTTTTCTTTGCCTTATAGTTTAAAGGGCCTCTAGGCTATTGTTTTCAAGCCTCTTTCCAACATCAGACAGGCAAGACACTTAGTCACACTTCATCATCGTGCAAATGGAGACTGCGTGTAGTTCCCTGAGACCAGGCTTCAGGGAATGAAAGAAAAACCTGGAACCAAACGCCACAAGGCAAGTAACAAATCCATGAGAGCTAGTGGCTGCAAAATCCGTCCAGCTCACATCAGTGGAAGTATGTGATTTTGTGCCAGCTGAGGACCCAGCCCTCAGTCTAAATATTGATTCAGTGTTTGGTCTCGTGGACTAAACAAGAAGTTTCATGAGGCATTTCCCAACCCAGTTGAGTTTGGAGAGCCTGAAAGCCTCCACTTCAGCCTTTATGTGATCAAAGTTGCGAGCTCTATTTGAGTTCGTCCCTGAATACAGTCAAAAGATTTTTCAGCTGCTTTAAGATTTGGGTTTTATATATGCTTGTTGTAGCACCTAAAATCTAATAGGTGTTGTCCACAAATACAAGAAAAAAACAATTCCTGCCCCCGTAGTATATTTACTAATTTTTTTTTCCAGTCAAAAAACAAGTGATTTATCTGATTCAGGAAAAGGAAACGAATTCTGCTATGCCTGAAGTGAAAATTATCTTCTACCTTACCATGAGCTTTGTGTTTTATTTGGCCGACTAAGTATGTTCTATAGGAAGTTAGGGAAAAAGGTAAACTACAAGCATTTGAACATTTATCAAATTGTTTCAAAAGTATAGCAATAATTGAAAGACTTATATTTTCTAAACCTTAAAATGGTAAAAGGATTTTTCCTCTAACCAAAAGTATAGCAATAATTGAAAGACTTATATTTTTTAAACCTTAAAATGGTAAAAGGATTTTTTTCTCTAACCAAGGAGAAGGCATCAAATACCATCTTCTGCATTAGATGTATAAGTTCAATCCTACCCCAGGACGAAAAGCACAGTACAGTATATATTTGTGCTTAAGAATTTAATTGCTTCAATCCATTTTCATCTCTACAGCCACCAGAAATCTGAATTTTCTTTGACACTTGTTCTTTCTTGAGCCTGATCCTTCATTCTCAGCATACTGACTGTACTGCAAATTTTGGAAAAAGAACGAATCCTTATCCTGAGCAATTGCCTGGTTTTCTCTGTTTGTTGGCTCTGAATATCTATAAATAGAATATCTATTCTAGATTGGACTCTCCTCTTTTACAGGCTCTGTCAGTGATATGCCGCTACATACACTGAAGTAAATCTCAACAATGTCCCATCCTCTGTTCTCATTCTCTTTTGGTAACTGCCATAATCAAAGGAAAAGGTCTTAGTTAATTATTTGCTTCCTTAAATGGTTATTGGAAGATTATAGAAAGAAGGCAGGTACGTTATTGTTAGCTATAATACCACTGCCTCACTCAAAGGCCATCAAAACCTCTTTCAGATCAAAGTTCCTTAGTGGGAATTTACACTGTGCCATATCCTAAGCAGTATAGACTGGGATCACGAGTCCTCAGGGCTCAGAAAAGAAAATCACCTCTTTCTATCTGTAACCTTTTATTGGGGCTGTTTTCCTTGACTGCTTAACTCTGGCCTTAAGTGCTCTTGTGCACCGGGCTCCAGCCTCTGTTTACAAAGGGGTCACCCCACCAAAGGGACAAAAGCTCCATTACCCCCAGCTTTGAGCGCAGCCACAGAACCCTGGGAATTTTTTCCACTAGAAAAATAGAAATGCTTTTTGCTACTCACATTTTCAATTTGCCACATCTGCCTAAAACAGGATCCTTTCTGTTCACCTAGCAATGACAACAGCAAAAAGCGAGCGCACGTCTGTCCCCCATTCACTGCCTGGCTGCCTGACACAGCGTAATGGACATGGCCAGGGGGACACACTTGGGGAGTGCCATCTGTGCTGAGGGAAATATCTGTCCCCCATTCACTGCCTGGCTGCCTGACACAGCGTAATGGACATGGCCAGGGGGACACACCATCTGTGCTGAGGGAAATCGCCCACATCCAAATGGATGGGGCAAAACGTGCCGCATGACGAGGAGAAGAACATTTTATCTGTTTTGAAAGGCTATCAAGGATTTCAATAAAGGGCAATAGATGCATTGCTTCTGATCCGCTCATAAAGCCCCACATTACCATTCTGGGGAAATAAAGCTCTACTTAACAGTCTCTGCTCTTTCACAGAGAGAGGGGTGGAATTTATCTCTGATGGCTCTTCACCAAAAACAAGTCATCATTTATAACCCACCAAATACTGAGATAATGAAAACTGCCATACACAATGTAGGTACCTCCCTCCATTTCTTTTCAGAAGCTTATTAATTATCGGAACTTTCTGAGAGGTTGTAAATCAGAAGCTGCTTAAATAATCTATGAATGTGTAATAATGCTCGTTATTTTCAGAGATTGGAAAAACAAGCCCCTAGGAACCCAAAGTCGCATAAACCAGGCAATCCCATCACCACAGCAGCACACTTGCTCAGCTGAATGAGTGTGGGAGGATCCCCAGACTGTAAATAAAAGACACCCTTTCTGTATTTCTAATTGAACGATACAAAGCAGCAGTAATTGTTTACCAGGGTTTCAGCTAAAGATCTTTATTTTATAACATCTGTGTGCTTTTAAGCCACTTGTTTGCATTTGTCTTAGGAGATGTGCTACCTTCTAAGAAAAACACACAATGGCAACAGACGCCTGGAGAAGAGCCACATCATGAGAAAAGGCTGAAGTCTGCTTAGGAAAAGGGATCAGACAGGCACACCCTTAAAATAAACAGAGAAAATCAGCAGCTTTCGCCTGATCCCCTGCCTTTGCATCACTTCTCCTGCCCACGCACCCGTGTTCAGCCACCGCAGGGGAAGGAGCAGCTTTACAAGGCCATCACCACCTTTCCATCTCCACCCAAACCCAGCCAGGGACACAAGGTGTCCCACACACAGGTGCACAGAGATGCCATGCACAGCCCCCTGAACCAGTCCTACAGAATACAGTCCAGTAATTTCACAGGGAGTTTGTTTGGAGGAGGCCGGTGGGGCTCATTCGCTCAAAACAAAAAAAAAAAGAGCAAGACTGACTTCTGCAATGTGAGTATTTAGAGAGGCAGATCACAAACCCAGTGGTTTTAGCTGATCAGTCAAGGGGAATGAGTCGGTAAGGCCAGAACAAAAAACAACACTTGGGAAGAGCTTAATTTCATTGTCTGAAGGTTTCTCCGCTGAGTTTAACCAGCCCTGCCCTCCACTCATTTAGGCAGCTTTTCTTAGTAACAAAAGACTTTCACACTCCAACATACATGAGAGAGAAAATTTTCAGATGCAGTGATGTGATGCAGGCTCGGCGCAGCCTGAACGTCATTAGGTTCTGGTCACTGGTCCGTGGGCAAACACCAGCTTCCCATCCACTGATTAATTCATCTTTAGCCAGCACAGTGACATCCAAAAGGGACACACTTCACACTGGGGAAGGGGGATATTTGGAGGTAAGAAAATTGACTTACATGATTTTTAGACAATCCTGTGGTACGCTGCTGGATGCCACAAATACCCAGACTGCGTATCCCAAACTGAGGGGCTGCAAAAAGCACAAATCTCCTTTCTGTACAGCATCAACAAGTGTACAGAGAGTAACTCACCCTATTCTTAGGTTCGTCAGACATTCATCTCTCACTTTCCTCTATCCCTATCTCTGCTGTCACCACTTCCTGAGCTTTGCTAATTAGTGCATTGAGCCATACACATGGATATATAAATATAGATTAGATATAAAGACCTTGTGTTTCTGAGTTTTAAGAATACCCCTAAAAATAGATGGTAATTGTGTCTAATACAGATCACTGTTCTCCATATTTCCTTCCTTGCCTCCATTTTGTGAGTACATTATAAACAATGATTTTACCATCATAAATAATTCAAGTTGGTCCACAAGATATCAGTAATGTCAATTAGACGTATTTCTTCCCATCAATGAGAATTTCCTGTTTTCTACTACGCTTTGGGAAAATCACTTTTAGCCTTGATGCACAAGGAACTGAAAGAAATGTCCTTTGTTTCTCGTTCCCGGCATTCAGAGTTCACCTTGGACACTGTGAGCCCGGATTCACGGGTTTGTGCTTCCCAAAGTTCGTGTCCTCATTTCAAAGTGCCGTCCCGCAATTCATGCAGGGTTGGCCAACGTACAGTCCTTGTTAGGAAAGCACCATAATGCAAGTTTATTGGGCCCATAAGTGACATATGGGCCCCAAAAATAGGTAACCCATATTAAATAAAACCCTGAGCCATTTTCAGTAACATTTGCTCAGTTTTAAAAGGTGATCAGAAGGTGAGCAAAGGTTGAGGGAGAACTTTATGCAATGGATAAAAATAACGCAGCACAGATGTAATGTTTCTGGTGGATAATCCACCAGGTTTTACAAACATTAATTAAGCCTCGCATTTTCCATATGAGGTAGGTAAACACTGTCACTCCCTTGCTGTCAGATCTGTAAAACAAGGCCAGTAAAAGACTTGTGACTCATAAGACATCAGAAGAGCCCAGAGCAAAATGAAAAAAGACTTTGCAGCCAGCCCACATTCTAACAACCAGAATGAATTCAGTCAGTGATGGGATCCTGGGCTCTACTCATGCAGGGTCCGGTCCCATTTCCCTTGCCAATGACAGCAGATTCCTGGCTGTATTTGACTTCCAGTTTTGCATAACTATAAATAATCTGCTACATCTCATTCTTCCAGAGCCCAGTCATCTATAATTTCCAACATGATTTCTTTCCTCCTCCTCCTCCTCTACTGCACTGCTTTGATGCTTAACCTCTCAGTTCTTTTCTTTGCAGCATGGTATTATGAGAAACCTCTGTAGAAAGGGAAGCTGTGAACCAAATGATGAACATATTCAGCGCCGAGTCCACAGCTGTGAGAAATTCAATGTTAACAAAAGCCAGCAGGAAAGTGTTTAAATTCTCCCTTCTGTCCTCAGACCTGAATATCAGCAGGGTGTAAGTGGTTGACGGACATTGTACTCTCATCTTCGCCATGGGATGGATTTCAGTTAAACACCACAGTCATATCTCACAGCTTTGGTCTCCATTCCTACCTATTTTCAGTTCTGAGATACATCCAACACAAACTATATCTAATAGCAAATAATAAAGCACACTCGCGCTAACATTCAAACACAGCTGTGTACCTGTAAATCCTGAGTTCTGCACCAGACACGTGGATTCAGAGATGCCACAAGACTCAAGATGAATACATAAGCAAAAGAAGAAGCAAGTTCATATGCTGCTACTGCATATTTTCTACACTGCTGGGCTTTATATATTATAGAAAATAGATAACCAAATTTTCTCTTTCAGTATTTGGTCAAAGACATTCAAAACTCTGTCCTCAGGAGGACTTTTGAAATGAATGTACTAGCAAGTTGCTTAGGACAGAAGTTTTGACTAATAAGTGCAGGTTCATAATGAGAATTACTGTAAGGATAATTACATATCCAATTATTTAATCTGAGGTCTCATCTGCCCAAGTTATTGAGAAAAACATATTTTATTATTTATAACTCTATGAGCCAACAATCTTGCAGGAAAGAACTCCACTCTGTACTCTCTCAAACACTAACAAAACAATTGCTGGAAAATTTTTAAGTGTAGTATTTGTCCCTGATGCAAACACATTTATATTTGTCAGCTCTGAAATTAGATTCTTTGTGCCGGTAGTTAAAAGAATCAAAATGATGGTGGAAAATGGTGATGAAACAGATATGAATCCTTCACCTGAGTATCAGGACAAGATCAACCCTAGAAGCACCACTGCCTTATTTTTACAACCAGATACATTAAAATTAGCAGTATTTGTGTCACTTGTTTTTGAAATATTGTATTAATATCTACAGTCCAGCATGGAGTTCCCATTTGTTTCTATATGAATTCAGTGTGTACTGCTGAGGGCAAAAGAGGGTCAGGTCACGTCTTGACCTGTGCATGAAAGTCCTGCATCATTAATGAGATGAAAAAGGAAGGGCCACATTTCAGCAGGTGATCCAGCAGAATGAATCTCTTGAGCTGGAACCAGGTATTTAATTCTACTGCATCAATATTTCAAATGCATCAGGTTCAGAGGAAAATAAACTTGCCAAAACCAACAACAGTTTGGCTTAAAATCAAAACCTGTAACCTGTATTAAGTGCCAATGTTCTTGAAATGCTTCCTGGTTTTATGAATATAACCTGCAATTCAAGTGCTATCATGTAACCTGGGTAAGAAGACATTTAAAAATAAAGGTATAAAATGCAGCATACCAGACAGATTGGGGCTTAAGAAGATAAATAAATATAGAGTCAAGTCATTGCTCATAAAGTATCATTTCAATAATCTGAGTGAATGACCTAGACAAAGAGATGGCTTGTATATGGTGGTGAATATACTGCTATTTTAAAAGCTCACGGGCTCCTTTAAGAGTGACAGCGTTGGAAATCCTGAGCTATGCCGTGCCAAACAGGGTTCAGTTTATCCAGCTATAACATGTTCTGTGATCTGAAGAGGTGTGTTCAGTCTTTAAGTACAGCATTGGCCAAACCCAACTTGCTTTCTCGGTTGAATATTCACTGAATATTACATTTTACTCAGGTTCTTCTTGTACCGGTGTGACAGAGCATCGCAGCTGCCTACCACTGCCAGCAGCTCATTTCTCTGGACAGTGAGGCCAGAAATTCATTTCAACATCCCGAGAAAATAATAATAAAATCATAGAATCATAGACCAGATAATAGAAAGTATAAGTCCCAGAATGCTGGAGACATCCCATGCTTGGGACAGAAGTGATGAACTGAGGAGACGCCACTGGAACTAATAATTTAAGTAAGCCTGAGATAAGTGATTCTCGAATGGGTCTCTCCCTCCCTTTGTGTTCAAGCTTCCCCACTTTGCACAGAATACTTAATTAGCCAGAAAGATTTTCTTGTTCTGTAGTGGGAGATTTAGATTCCTATTCCTGTACCAGCGGACAGTCAATTATTTATACAAAGTAGAAGAGAGTCAACAGAAGGGACTGGGAATGCCCCGTGCAACATAATGACCTATCGCTTGGAGGCTATGATGCTCTCCAGGCAGAGGAGAGAACTGAACCTTAGAAAAGCAGGACAAAACCATCTCCTTCTCCCTGGGTAATATAGCTCTTTTGCTGTTTCGCTTTTTTTTGTTTGCTTTTTTTTTTTTTCTTTTCTGAAATGAGAAGGAAAATTTGACCCAAATTCACAAGCAGTTTCCAGGCAACTGAACTTTGCCAGAACATGTAATGAAGCTCTGAAATGCTATTTGCCATCCTGCTGTAAAAACTTAATGGACTGCAGTCGTACCACGAGGTAAACTAAGGACAGCCAGCTACTTCCCAAAGGCAGGGAGAAGAATTTTCTGCCTCTGAGGAAACACTAACTATGTATCGCCAGGATGTATTTTCATCTCCAAAGGATGATGATCCAGATCTTGAAAATGAGGGGAATCACTCCTCCCACCACTGCCAAGAATCTTGTTTCCATTTCTGCTGTATGAAATTACTATTCATTCCCTACACTATCTTAGGATCTAGAAGACCCACTCATTATCCAGAACCCTCACACTGTATAAGCTGTGGATTTTGGGTAACAGAATAATCAGAATAGGAGGCACCCTAACCATTTTTTTTTTCAATACACGGGACTGTAAAGATGTGCTTTAAAGGCTTTTGAAGGAGAGCAGGGAAGGACCTTTTGGCTATCCATGGAGCATTTTTCTGAGGCGCAAGGAAGACCTGGGAAGTAGTACGAATGCTTTTCAATACCTCTTCAAGCTGAGTGGGGAGTCAAGCTTGACAGTAATGGTGAGTGAGAGCCAAGTCAACTCTTCACCAGAGGCCTCAAGAGGGAAATTTCTCCAGAATGCACTTAGGGAAAGGTGAGCTCATGAAGGACCACAAAGAGAGAGATGATCTGAGTAAGGAGATAGGAAAATGAGTCTCTCCCTTTAACAGACTTACAACAGTGTCTTTTACCTCTAACCTGGCTAATATATTCTATGATAATAGATTACTGAAGAAAATCCAAATTGACCTCTATTGCACTCTCTGACCAGCTTAGAGGAAACTGTGTCCCAGTCAAGTTCCCACATTTGACTCTCTCCTATTGGGTGACCATCACCACGTACGGTGGCAGCCTGTGACGATGGCTCAGCCTGGTGTACTGATGGTGATCCTCGGGACTTCCAGTGTGACTGCTCCTGTTGGAAGGGAGACTCCCAGACTGCTCCCAAGCTAATGCTGAGGTTGTCTTCTGGAGACAAGTCCTGCAGTTTCAGCACAAGGTTGAATGTCAGAGCATAAAGTAGAAGCCTGAAATCTTTTAATATCTTAAAATTTAACCAATTTACTTAGTAACAGATTTCTATCCATTTCTAATTCTGGATAAAGCCGTGTTAATTAGCCCTAGAGTTCAACAATATGCCAAGTACTACCAGCTGTCTTTTCCCTGTTCTTCCTAGATATATGTGTATGAAGACAGAGATACTTCGGAGGATAATTGCACCCCAGCTCTTTTTTCACAGAAGAAATCCCCTCTTTGAGTTTGTTCTTCCTTCTTGCGTTGAGAAACCCAACTGGGCAGCTCATTGCAGAACTGGCTAGGAGCATAAATAATCCATACAAGTTATTTTGTTTGCCTCATTGTGTTTTTAATTATTGCTAGTAGTCCAGTCCCTAAACTATATTCTTTGTCATACGTTCGGAGATGTACTAATCAGTGCTCATCTGCTGTACAACTGTGCACGCTGACAAGATATTTTAATGACTCTGGTAACCTGTCATACTGTTCCAATCATAAATCAAACCAAGGGGGAAAATCCTACAGAAATGTATACGCTGATCAAAGTAAGGCAAAAGAATGATACTTTCTCCTTCAATTTGGCCAATAAATAGAGATTATATTGTTCAATAAAATACATATTAAAAAAAAAGAATTATACACTGTTTTGGATAAAAAAAACTTCAGAAAAAAATATGTCCTTTGACTGTTTTTTACTTTGTGGTTTGAACGATCGTATTCCACATTAATATAATTTTACATCTGTTTTAATTTCAATTATTCTACTGACAATGGTAAAGTGCATCACTGTTAAATGAATATCGTCTACCACTGTGTCAGTTTTGTACTTTTATTGTCCCCTGCCATTCAGCATAGAGGGCACAGGACGGGAGGAGATCTTCTTTCTTCAATTAAATAGATGGCTATTTATTTCTTCTGCAGTCAGTGGTTTTTTTATGGTCTCTCAGATAAAGATGTGGGAAACTGTGTCCAGATTTGCAAGGCAAAATAAAACACAGTATGACTGCTGCCGAGTATTACATTCTTCTGTATGTCACAGTCAGTGAACTTAATTACGGTTCATTAACCCCAAATCCAGTTTCTCACTCATGTACCCAACAGTGTGGTATCAAGTCATCTCTCATAACTTCAGCATGATGTTCTTAAATCAATGTGGACTTCTTTTATATCAACATACCCTATAGTCCTTGCGTTTTTCATTATATTTATAAATGGAAACACGGCACATTATAATTAATGATTTCAGGAGCTAGTTTTGAAGAGAAATAAACTGGGATTATCAAACCTCTTCCCTGAGGACAGAGACAGTCTGTCAGTGCTTCAAAAAGTTCCTTTTAGATATCTTTTGCAGAAAAATGCCCCTGCTGTGTGTGCCCTCTGGTTATTAGTTTCACCTGTAAACAGTTCACTGCCACTGCTGACTCCACTAAACATCTTCTTTGTACTTCAATCTGCATTTTATGTGAACTCTGGAGCTATTAGCCACTAATATCAACAGCATTGCACAGTCTAGGAACATTTATTGCTCCCCTGCTTAGTTTAATGTTTCTGCCTTAGTACCGTAATATTATTAATAGTCACAAAGTACAATAAAAGAAAATTAAGTGTTTATTTTGTTTAGGCTTTCGCCACTTTACCTGCAGCCTTTTTCCATTACATTTGCACATAAATGAGCATACACTACATTTTTTAGATGCAAATCAGGGTTTAACTCCCCTAATCATATTGTTCTATTTTCAGCCATCTTCCAGACCACTTTATTTGTTATTGCAAATGCAAGTATATTATGGTAAATTTATACATATATGTATTTTATATAAATGCATAGCATGCATTCGGCAGCTATTCACCTTGCTAATAGACTTCATTTGTATATTTTTCCTTCTTTTATAACAAATATTTTGTAAAAAGATGGTCTTCAGTAGAGGCATGACATAGTTTGCAGAACATGCTCACATCACACGCATGCCAAAATAGCCTATTTGCTGCTTGTGGTGCTGCTTTATTTTCCCCCTCAGTTTCATAGATATAAAACCAAAATGAAGATTTTAATGCCTATTACGACAGGCACTGAGTCACACGGATTTCAAATTGATGTGCAGGAGATCTGGAGACGGTTGCCTTCAACTAGACAATGAAATTCTAGAGTGTCCACTTTCTCAAGAAACGTTGACCTCCACAGACAATGTGCTGCTAAAAACTCAGCCAAGTCTTATCTGGCCACAAGAATATTAAACTAAAGTGCTTCCCATGGATATACACTATTATGTGTAAGAATAGCATTAACCACATTCTTTCCAAAGACCAGCTCATGTCCATATTCTTATTAAACAAACTAGAAGGTGGATAAAATTAAAGATTATGTGCTTAATGAATATGTAAAACTGAGCTGACAAAAGCCTCCTTCTATAGGGGCAGGTTTGTGTGGCACGGAGGTGGGCACAGCCCAGGCGGCTCCTCTCCCACCATATGGCAGAGGCTGCCAGTGTCTCAACAGCCAGTCCCCGAGGTTCCTGAAGGGAAATGGGATATAAAATAACACTTTCTGTGGCCCACATACTAACAGAGTTAAAATTTAACCAGGCCCATAATCTCTTTAATAGAGGGAAGTCAGTCATTTTCCCTGTCTAGATAATTTAGTGACGCGCATGTCCCAGCCAGCTCTGCAGAACTTGCACAACTTTGCACAATGGCAGCATAAATTCCCTAAACTAGATGAAATTTTGGTTGTGAAAGTGCAGGTCCAGGGAAGCCTGATGGTCCTGATCTCCCAAAGGGTCCTTGGAGTGGCCTTCTGCCAGCCTGGCAGGAGTATCCAGCATTATTGGACTCTGCATCTCAGACCCAGCTCTCTGTGGTTAAAGCTTCACACTTCTAAGCAGCTTAATGAAACACAGTAGGCGGCTTACATTTTCCTGAACTGTCTCTAATTTGACAATTCAGGGGCTTAGATTATATGCCAGGAGCCCTGGCACCATAGGAAAAGTATTAGGTTCTCTATTCTTTCACTATGAATCTAGATTAGTAGCCCCAAATTCCTGCTCCGAGTGGGCTGAAGAGATGCTTTGAAAAGTATGCAGTTGTTGGGCGATATTCATTTGTACACATAACTAATTATAAAGTAATTAGTATTATCTCACTACATCTAAGCTGGCAAGCAAGAGAGACAGAACCATTTATTATAGTGACAAAGGGAATCAGCATTTTCTTATGATAAAAATCCAAGTTATCTTGTTTTCTTGTACATTGGTGTAATTAATCACTGTATTTAGCATTCCCAGATAATAACACCCAGTATCTGCTTTGATGAGATACAAACAAGCATATTACGAATCACTTCACATCCAGACCATCTTAATTGCTAAAATTACTGTCTTCATGTCTGCTGCTTCTGTAACAGCAGTTAACTCAGTGTAACTCCTGAAGCACCCGCACGCTTTGGCAACCGGTTTAGCTACTGAACTAATATGGCATTTGTCATTCTTATTACGAAGCCGTATTCTTCCCTCATTTACAATCGCATCAAGCCAGAGAAGTCCATGGGGTGATGCAGGGCATAAACAAGGGCATAATCAGACTTCCTACAGTGGATGACTGAGGGAGTGAAAAACACTGTCGAATTCACTAATTCACTAATCCCGTCTAAATAAACCTTTTAAGTGGATGGAACACAAAGTGAAATCTTACTTTTATCTTTAACTGAGTAATAAAATAAAATTAAAAAAATAAAAGAACTCTTATCAGTTAATTGAGATTGTCTTCAATTATATAAATACGAATGACTAACCTTTAGGGCTTTTCATTAACCAAGGTTCATCAATTCTAATCATCTGACACTCAAATACTCTAATGGCCATGCCAATGTAATTAAAGTTGCCAATTTTGCTGACAAAGTTCTTAGGTTACACGCACAGTTATCAATGTAGGATAAGTAATCTTGTACCACACTGATTTCACAGATACTGCCCCGTCCCATTAATATCTCAACTGGTGACAGATTTTATTAATGAAATTAATCTTCAAATATGTACTCAGTCGTTACTTTCTGTTCAAAATCAGAAGTAGCCACTGGTTCGCAATCCCGTGTGATATTTTATCACAGTTAATAAACACAATAGGATTCCTGGTAGAATGAATCATCATCTTTAATCAAAATAATTAAGGTTTTAATCTTCTAAGGGTAATTTGTTTGACCCCATCCTACCAAATACATTCTCAAGCATTCTCCTGTATGGACTGTGACCGTGGGCAGAAGGAGAGTTGGGGTGTAAGAAACCAGTTCAGCAGCTGCTTTAGATTGTCTTTCCTATTGCACTAATATCCACACACAAAGTATAAAGATTTGTCATCGCTACAAGATGACTTTCCAGTTAAGTCATATATTTGCTTCCTAAAAAATGTGCGAAAATTCATTTAAACAGCATATCCTATCTAATAGGAGAATTGAAAAACATTTTAAAAGCTACTATGCAGCTGCAAAGATCCAAGCCACCGCCAGACATTATAGTCTGGAAAAGTTTCATTGACTCCCATCGGGCTGATCACAAGAGTACACTTAGCCTCTAGTTCAGATTTGTTTTTCCTCTTCCAGAATCGCTACAGGATATTTAGGAATAAGTTTTCAACAAGAGGTATCTCCTTTCTTCCTTACATTAAGCATTGTTTGATTTATCTTTTCTTTTTAATAGATCAAGAAGAAAAGAATCAGAGGAAATCTTACACCACATGATAAAAACACCTTACAGCAATGTGATTTATGACAAAACACAGTCTGAGTTTCCAGTATCAAAAAGGAAAGGACAGACAAACTGGGCCAGATTAAGGGTTCTGAAAGTGGCCAGCAAAAGATGGCAAAGGAAGAATGTAAGAGGATGGTAAGCATATTGTCATGGGACACTTTCAGACAGTTCTGGTCTCAATTTCTTCTCTAATAATTCCCAAATTCAATTTTCTTTCTTGACTGCTGCTGAATATTGAGCTGACATTTTCATTAAACTATCTATAGTAACTATAATGGCTCATTCGTGAACAGTAGTACTTAGTTCACATCTGAATATATTGACTATATTGAATACTTTCATATAATCACCAATCCCTCTAGCAATCGTAATTTTTTAAAATTAAAATACAGTTGTGGTATATATCTGAGCAATAAATACATCCAACGATTTCTTAGTTGCTTTCAGACATCCAGAAAGAAAATGATGTTCTAAGAATTTTGAGGGTTTGGGTTTGGTTTCTTGGGTTGATGCCTTTTTCCACCAAAATCACAGAGTGGGCATTAGAATTCATAACTCACAGGGATGTTCTGATACTCTCACTCAAGCAATCCCTGGCTTTTTGACTGTGTATCATAAATAGTTATAAAATAACCAAAAGGAAAGTAAAAAAAAAATAAAATTAAGACATGACTTGCTAAATATTGTTGCTCATGAGCCATTGAAAGTTACAGGTCGTTGTCTCCCTGCTCTGCTTGCAGAATTGCTTCTGACAGAATTGCAGGATTTTGCCCATATTAAAGGGAAGAATAATAATACTAATTTACTTATATCTTGTAAGAGTTGCTAAGCAAACTCATACTGGTAATTTACATCAGCACTTGAGCTAGCCAAGAGTAAACATTAAGCTGAAAGCAGGCAAGGGTTTGGGTTTGGTTGTTGTTTTTTTTTTCAATTTTCTCAAATAAATTACTTCAGTAACTACACAGGCATCTAGCTTGCGGCTGCATCAGCTTAGGTCTTAGTTTACAATGAATTGCTTTGTGTATTCTTTGACCTAGAGCCAATGCTGTTCAGAATATTATCTGTACAACTATGCTGGAGTCAGGAAAGCCTTGAACTTGCTGAAGCACATGCTTTTTTATATACTGCAAATAGGCTGGCTGATGTCAATGAGAAAAGGCACAATGAATAAGAAGTGAAACATATATAAGAGGTTGTAGGAGGAAAGCCTACAGAAACAGCACTTGACTCATAGGTTTTGGGTATAAAGGTGTATTTCTACATGCATTTCAAGAACATTTGACACTTTGCAAACCACATTTCTCAGAAAGAAAGTGTAAAAACTACACTGACAGCTTAGCACAAGTTCACGGTACATCTGCATCACGCTACTAGTTATATGCAACTGTCCTCATACACCATGTATGGTTATGGGCCATACACTCACAGGAGGATGTATGAAAGAGCTGGCTCTATTCAGGGTGAAGAATGGGACAAGAGGTGGCACTGAAGTGCAGTGCTGTCCCAGAGAAGTGACTAAAAGGTTAAGCGAGCTATCTCAAGAAGCCTATGGCAAATTCAAGAGTGCAAGCCTGCTCCCAAAATACAGCCTCACCTTTTTCCACATGACCACCAAGTTGCTGCACATGTCAAACACTGTGAAAAAACCCTAGAGAGTCGTATTATTTCCTTGATGTTCCACCATTCTCAGTTGGGCTGCCAGAAAATACATGGTAGCAATGCTGGGCACTCCACTTGTCAGCAGTGGAAAGAAAATCAGAAGCAATCAGCAATATTGGTTAAAATTATCTCAGTTCTTAGAACCATTTCTTCCTACAACCCTATTTAAGGACAAATTCTGGAAACTTCATTCAATTTTTATTCAGTTTAACAGGCATTCACCCTCTGAAGTTCCTGGGAATTGTTTTCAAAAGGGGGCTGAACAACAATGTCAACTTTTGGCCCAAAGTCAGCTGGAAACAAGCCACAACACAGACACAGTTGGCCCTCAGGATATGCTTGCAAAGACCTTGACAAACTTAAAATTAAATTTTAATTATCCCTGTTCGGTTTGATTTATAATAATTGTCAATATCTGTGGTTTGAAATAACACATTTTACAACATGATCAGTCAGAGAAAATATTTTCCTAATGACTAAAGGGAGGAAGAGTCTGCACTGAGTCCAAGAATTATATTATCAATCTTATTTATTATTTTTTTAAACCATAACACACAAACATTTAGGAGACATTGATCTGAAATTGGGGTGAAAGGCTGAGGAGTACTATGTTTTCCTGGTTTTGCAGCAGTCAGATTTAGGAGTCTAATCCTGCAGACATGAGACCAGCTGAGGTCCCAGGAGTTCACACAGATAATTAATGGTGTTTGAAATGTTCACAAATTTTGAAGCATCCATAGAACCATAAAAAATTTTCTTGCCAATTTTTTTTTAAATTATTATGATGTGCCAAGAGTTGATAATTTATTCATTTGGACAAAGATTCTTGTGATGTTCTTCATAGCAAGTAAACGCACAACCATTTGGTACCCACGACAAGTCCCATTAAAATATTCAGCTCTTTTTTGTTCCTATGGAGTTGCACAGAAAAAGCCACTTTTAACACTAGGCTTTCAAGCTTATCAGCTGCTGGGCAATATTTCTGAAATAAACTGCTATGACTTAAAGGATACCAGGCAGAACAACAAACAAACTCTCTTCCTCAACTGGTGTCAGCATTTCTTGCCTTGGAGCGATGGCCACTCAGAACCACAGGCTCAAGCTGTGGTTGTGCCAGGAATTTTCTAAATCAATACTTCGAGTTGCTCAGAAATCATCTGCCTTCCTGCTTTGAATCTACTTACAAAGGAATTATTGCATATGGTTTTAAGCAAGAGGAGCAAAAGGGTAGACTAAAAATATAAGAGCACCTCAGTTCACATGAAATGATAACTGCTAAGCTACAGTGAAAAATAGATCCCAATAACGCCAGCAGAGGAGCCTCAGAGGTCATAAACCACAGAAAAACTGTAGTTACTGTCCCCGCCCTGAGTGAACGGCACACTAGAAACAAATCCCATCATTTGCAACTATTGTATTGGCAGGTCAGTGCAACAGATGATGTACATATCCTCAATGATTTTTTTTTCCCATATCAAATGGATAAAACTAATATATGTTTCCGTTTTGATTTTTTTGCAACCTGACTCTGAAATTGCTTCTGCCATGGGTCTGTGAATTCCCGACCATTGCTCGATTCATTCTTACCAGCAGTCACTTCAGCCGAAAAGATATTATAAGCTTTTGCAATTTCGTTTTCTTTTTCAAGGTAGCCTTCTGTAACAACCGCTTCCTAATAAGCTATTTGTTTTTCATAATACCAATTGAGTGAAACATTTCGCTTTATGCCTCAAATCTTGCCTCATTTACAACATTCATCTATTTCGGCTATAAATAAAATTATTGTTGCCTTTTTTTTTAAATAACTAATGTAGGTTAAACTTGCCAATCCTGAACCTCATATACAATGGGAAAAAAAGAGGACTTTCTAGCTTTTCTGCATTTTACCCCTCAAACATGCAATTCCTAAACCAACAGGCTTCCTCACACAAGTTCTTTGCTTATTTACAAACACAAGCACAGAAATTCCTTATATCATCTGGAAGACTGTATATTAAACCTATTGATTGTCTCATACCCTGCCCTAAAGCAAAATTTCTCCTTTAAGAATTACAGCACATTATTCTATAACAATATTTTTCATCTTCTCTCACCCGGGCATCAGAAACACAAGAAGATGCTGAAAACCTCAGTGGGAGTTCACTGAAAGCCCCAGGAGGGTGAAGTCTCTGGCTCAGCTCAGCTCCAGACTTTGAGCTGAAGTCTGATTCTCCACCTCTGAGAGTAATACAGCTTTTAAATGTTTTTTTGACAGACTTTTCTAAAGTTCTAACATCGTTTACTGTCCATGTATAAGTAACACTGGCAGCTGTGGTGGGCTGCACAGAGACCTCGAGTATTTCTGCGCAGAACCTGTCCTCCCAGAAAGCGGGAAAGAATTACACCCAAGATTACTAATGTTGAGCACAGACTCTTCCCCAGCTTCACAAAGCATGAAAAGCCTCCTGGTTTCTAGGCTGCCAGCCAAATCAATGTTTAGGAGGATGAGCAGGCAAGACTTAAACAGCAGTTCAAGGATACAGAAGCAACTGTTGCTCCAGAAGAAGAAGTCTCTAATAGCAACAGTATAAAAATATTCTTGAATATTAAAATTCCATTAGGCATTTTGGGGAAGGGATTGGTGGGGTTTTAGAGGTCTGTAGCAGGGAAAGACACGCTCAGTTTGTGTTCCCTGGCCCGTGTGATCTTATGATAGGACAGGAAGGCAGGGTCCTGCCCCTGAATGCACATCCCTGTGCTGGAGGTCACAGTATTTGCCCCTTCGGTCACCTGGAGAAAAGGTCTCTTTGTTGCCTCTTCCAGAAGTGACAAACCTCATCCCTGCCGGAGCTCTGCCTTGGGGCAGCACCGGGGTGTAGGAGGAAAGGAGAACCTTTCCATGGTGGAGCAGGCACGCAGCTGGCATCCCCCAGTTCTGGGGACAAGGTCTGGATTTCCAGACCTGCAAGCCTGGCAATGCATGGAACACAATACCACAGTACTATTAACACCTAATAATTTTTCTATCATTTCATATGCATATTTCTAGAACTGTGATAATACCATAAAACCTGCATATCACCTCTTATTATAGGGAAGCTTTGTGACAATTATCTTTTAAAGTAGGAGGTTTCTATAGAATTGTATCTTTAACTGTATGTTCTCACAGTCCAAGGTTCATTAATTCAACAGTCAATTTATTCTTTTGTAAAAATGACACTCCGGAACCTACAATTTGAATAGAAATAACATTTCATAAGAAGCAAACTCACTCCTCAGGAGAAAGAATAACTAGGAGATCGTTTGATTCATTTGATAAAATTATGAAATTATAGGCTTGATTGAAAGGAAATCTAACAGATAAAAATCTCTTTGGAAAATAAATTCTGCTTTCTTATAGCTGTTTATCAACACCAACAAGACAGCTATACAATACAGAGTTTAAATCTTCAACAGCTTAATGTCTTCCAAGCAAAGATGGTGTTGTAATAGAGCAATGATCTCAGGATCTGTATCCAAAGTTGAGAACAAATTATAAAAAAACTAAGGGTTTTTCAACTACAAGTTAAGTTGAAAGCTTTTTAACTGTAACTTAAAAACATCTTTCCAACTAAATCATTATTCCTCTTCCACAGGCAATAATGAGCTTTTTCCAAAACAATTGCCCAGTGAAATAGTAAGAGGTAGATTTACTGCATTTATCTTCCAATTCTGTACCAGAAAACAAAAAATTCACAACTTATATGAGATACAGAAGAGGCCACAGCACAGCTATCTTCTTCAGGCACATGGGAAGGATCTTCAGTGAAGAACCTGAACCAAAGCTAGGAGTGCCATCTCCCAACACAGTAATCACACAAATTGGCTCTGAAAAGCAGAATCTTTCAATAGAATGGGACAAAAAAGTCTTCAGACTGCTCTATTTCCTTAAGAAAGACTATCTAAAACCAATCCACTCAAAAAGAGAGGAACAACCTTGGATCATTTCAATGGCGAGGTGAGCTGTGTCTTCTGGAAGTCAATGCCATGGGTGCTCTGCTGACACCAGATTTATTTATAGAGAGCATAAATGCCATAGGAGCTGGGTTTTCAGGAACAGCTTCACTCCAAAATACAGCATCCTTGCTCCACTCATTTCCTTTTCATCGAGGGAGTACCCCACAATGGAATACTTAAATACAGAGAAGAAACTGATGTGTTCTGATACACCCCATTGCAAAGCCTTTACTCCATGTAAAGGCTTCTGCAGGGTTTTTGGGAGGACTGAATTTATCAAGCAAAGAACAAGTCACCATCATGGCTCCTGTCTCAAGCCTGTGAATCACTCTGACAACTTCCTAGCACAGAGAAAGGTAGGGGACCATTGCACACAGCCACACGTGCATGGACGAGACTTCTTTTGGCCTTGCAGTGCCAAGTCCAGATTTAAACTCCCGGGCTATTGGCTTGGCATCAGGCTGTCAGTTGTACAGCCTCAGATGGTAGCCTACATTTTTCTGATAACTCTGTGCCTTCTGTTCCCCAGCAATGGGTGCTGGATCTTTGCAGGAGTTACAATTTATTGGATGCATGTCAGGAAGCACATTCAGGAAACACTTGGAGCCGGGTAGGAGGTAATGATAAAGATGAAAATAAAATAAAAAAACCAGATCGATTTAAGTTTAGATTTAAAACTCATGTCTCCCAATTAGACTCTGCTGTTTTCAATGGATTTACATCATATGCAATTGCAGAGGTTTTCAGCACAAATATGAACTGATCTAAGTAATGTTAAATTAGTTTTTAAAGTTCTGTTCAATAAATTGGATGGGTAAAGATAAACACTAAGATTCCACACTCCTTTCAAGGGCCACAGTAAGAAGTTTTCATTACTGTTATAAGTGCCTTGCTCCTCTCTTCCATGAAGCTACACTGATAAGTTCTACAGGTGTTTGGATCAAAGAGCATACCCAGGGAGGGGAAGCATGCAGGGAACAGCATCCCTGGGTCCCTGGCATCCCTCCCACCCGGGAGCTGAATCCCAGTTGGGAAAACAGGATTAGGTAGTGCCAAAATGGCTTTTCTGGGTCCCACCAGCTCTCCACCCACTGTTCTAGGCTTCACAAATATAAAAGGTAGCACGCCCAAACACAGATGGGGTGCTGTACACTATATAGGGACTGTAACTGAAGTCTGAAGCTGTCCAGTCCCACAGAGACTGATATTTCCCTTGGTTTCCTTCCCTTCACCCCATCCTGTCTCTCTTCCATCCTTGCAGCTAGAAGTGGGAAACTCATAGGGGGGAATGTGGGGAACCCAGCACCCACACAGATACCCCCCCATAGTCTTGGGCTGCCATCCCTACAAAAGCACAGAGATTGTAGAATGCAAGAGGATTTTCAAGTCTGTCATTTCTAAGACCTTTTACTACACATTGTAACACGTGATACCAGAAATGATACTGCTGGGTATTTTCCTCAGTATGTGGAGAATCACACTTATAAACACATGCAGGAACAGATCCATAGCGTGGCTCTACATAACACACTTCGAGTTTCATTTCACCCTTAGATATTCAATATTTAAGCATCACCAGTCTTAACTCAAACTTTTTGAGCAGTGATATCTCTTCAAATCAGACAATGTTAAGAATTTGGTGCCAACACTACTATTTTTGACAGTAAAATTCAGTCCTTTGCCGCTTCCATGCATACCCTGTACATGTACAAGACCTTTAGCCAAAATATATGTGGAGTGATTTCTTCTTCTGTCAACAGTACATGCACTGACTGCTGAGTGCAGGATAACCTAAAAATTTTAACTTCAGCTTTCAGTTTTCCTAACCTTATACAATCACTACAGTCACCTCTAACTTGATATCACTTGACTAAAAATGTTTTTTACTGACCTAGAGGGGAAAAAAAAATAGAAGACAGAATATAGCATTTCAAAAGAAATATTATAGCCATTAGTTCCACAAACACACTGTACCTAACTCAGAACCAAATTCTGCCCTCAAAAAATGATGTGTCATTTATAATTATGTGTGTGTATGTGTCTACATACAGAAAGTGAAGGGGACAGACAGAATACGAGAGGACAGTCTAGCCCCTGAATTCTATAAAGAAACGTCTGCCTCAGGTGTCTGAATGTTGTGGAGATCTATTATATCATTATCTTTGTTTAAAAAGACATAGAGTGTATTGCAAATTGAGCTCATCAAGAAAATGAATTAATTATTTTACAGAAAAAGTTAGGGTTTATTTTTGCACTGACTTTTAATTTTAATTCAGATTGCTTCGACCAACTCTAGCTGTCAATACTGGTTAAAATAAAACAGGCAAGCAGGAGATCTGAACCAATTTTAGCATACTTTATATGATAAAAAATGTATAACTTCAAAATAGCTAATAGAAATCTGGCACAATATTCATACATTGCAATTTCATTCGAATATGATTCACAAATCCTTGTGGGTTAAATATTCTATTCTATTTCTGTGATATGGAAAGACTAGCTAGAAAGTCAGTGTGAGAATAAGCTTCTACCTTGTGTTTCTGTGCTCACCCCACTCATGTCCTACAGCTCCCCTTTGAAGACATCTCCCATTTGAGCATATGTTCACAACATTTTATGCCCGTTCTCCTAGGAAAAGGTAATTTTCATGTGATGTGTCGATGACACAAGCTAAGAAATCCCACAGTGGGTGCAAATACTGCAAATAGAGTTTGGCAAGAAATGTCTCAGCACACACTATTTTAGGATTTTCCTATGCTGAACTGGAAAATGACAGAAACCTTTATAAATAAAAATCTGATACATTTCAGAAGGAAAATCAATGATTTTTTAAACTTATATATTACAACAGAAAGGAAAACCAGAATGATACTCCTTTTACTCTACTGAACACAAACCAAAGTCATAAAGGCACCAATCTTAGACTCATCTCATGCTCTGCACTGGTTGGGACAGTACTTGGAAACAGTTCCTTAAGTCTTCTTTGGAATGCTTCTCTCTCTTGCAAAATCCATAGTTAAAAATCAAACTGTGGATTTTGCCTCTTGAGTTTCGGCCCTAATGCAAAGAACATGATGCAAAGAGTCATCATGTTTCAAACATCCCCCTTTTCCTTTTTCCTTTTTCCTTTTTCCTTTTTCCTTTTTCCTTTTTCCTTTTTCCTTTTTCCTTTTTCCTTTTTCCTTTTTCCTTTTTCCTTTTTCCTTTTTCCTTTTTCCTTTTTCCTTTTTCCTTTTTCCTTTTTCCTTTTTCCTTTTTCCTTTTTCCTTTTTCCTTTTTCCTTTTTCCTTTTTCCTTTTTCCTTTTTCCTTTTTCCTTTTTCCTTTTATTTGTACCAGGTCACCTTGGTCTTTGATAGATTAGTTTGAAAATTCCATTGGGATTCTAAAAGCAAAAGCAAAGCACATGCAATACATGGCAAAGATAAAACAAATAGCTCTAAAAATTGCTGGAGGATCAGCACAGTGCTGATAGAGTAGTGAGTCAAAAGACACACATTCTTTAAGTTTTCATTATGACAGTCCTGCAATGAAGGCATTAGAAAACTCAGATGAGTCACACTGTGTTATAACATTTATCATAAATCAATGCTATTAATGCAAGCAGACAAGACAAGTCACAGTCTGATGCGTTAGCCCAGAGAGAACAGGAACAGACAGATTTTCTCCAAACCAGCTTAACGCAAAATAAATATGAAAGCATCTTTGTTCTTTGAAATGGCCCTCTCATTGGTGAAAAAAATTCTCCCACTATTCATGCTTTTTTTAGAAATTCTTCGTTTTAAATTAGTGTTTTGAGTACAGCATTTTCCTCCAGCCAAAAGGTCAAAGAAGTTTTAAAGCTGGTACATTTCTATTAAAAGTACAGTAGCTTTCTCTCTGTCCCCAGACTCAGGGAAAGGAGAGGAGCTCAAGGCAATCGGCTGCTGCATTAGAAGGTGAAACAATCCTACCTTGGTTCTTCCCTTTACTACCCCTGTTTGTTTTCACACAACTTCCCTTGCTACTTTTCATACACCGCTTCCAGCTACTCTTCACGCGCTGCTTCCACTCGGGATGATGAAAGTTTGTCCATGTGTCAAATTATTGGGAGTCACTTCTATCCATAAAATAAAAGTGACATACCATAATGATACCCTGTCCTCCAGAGCACTCTCACAAGATTGCAGAGCACTTCAGAAAAGGTATAAACTATCAGCCTCAAGATACCAGTGATGAAACCGAGACACAGCATTAGCCACAGTAAAATGACAGCCATTACTGGAAGCAGACACTAATTACTGATTTCTCTTTTTCACCACCGCTTTGTCCCTCAACTTTGAAAAGTTATGCCAGATCTTACTTTCCCTGGGTGTTTGCTTACGAAGAAGAATAAGCTGCTGCAAATCTCTTTTCCCTTTGAGAACTGCACTAGTGACATCGTGGCTTCATAGCTTTGCAGAGCTCAGTAACAAGGAGAGGTACTGCCAGGGCATGATGTTGAGATCCAGTTCCTGCTCCTTAACCCCCTAGAACTGCAGAAGTACTAGATTTCAGAGGCAGCAGGTCCATCATTAGCTTCAAGTCTGACTTCCTGCATAACCAAGGCCACAGAATTTCCTTCAGTGATTCAGTCAGTGGAGGGAACTAATGAGGGATGTTTGACTCCACCTGCTAAAGCAGCTCCTGAGAGCACTGAGGCAGTAAGGGTAAGGTTAAAAGGAGGGTAAGGTTATCTGTTGGGTGCTCCATTCCAGTCAGTAAAAGCTAGGTTAACTCTGCACTGTCCAAATATGAAAACTGGCAGACTTTTTTTATAAGCCTTTGTCCACCTATATCTGCTCATTTGCCAGCTCTTCCAGGCTGTATCTACACGGGCAGAGCCATCGCCCTGAAGCCCTGAGCTACTGGCCAGCTAGATTTCCTTAAAACTAACCATAGTCCAGCCCAATCCTGGAGCCTTCACTAAGGAGATGAGCCAATCCCTTTCACTGTCTCCCTTCTAATACAGACTTTTCTATGGTCTATTTTATATTTGTTTGTACGAACATATGCCATGGACTCAGAAAGCCCATCAGGAACTCACAGATGGCCACAATCACATAAGCAGCTTTGGTGGGGCTACAAGGTTGGACTAGAGATGTTCAGTATCTCTACTATGACTTGGAGCATCTCAGTTTGGTAACGCTGAATTAGGGTTAGCCTTGTGCAAGGCGAAGGCCAGCTCCCCTAAAAATTTAGTTTTGTATTCTCCATTACTTTAACTCCTGACATTATTTGGGAATTTCAGACGGATGGAATATGCAAGAACGGTGCCTGAAAGTTGTATTTGAATTAAATGTTGTTGCCACGTCTAATAGAAAATGCAACTTAAAGGGGAATGTTTATCAAAGACAGAGTTCTGAGGCTAGACCCAACACCCTTCTCTTTTCCAGGGTAGCATACGTTGGTTGTTTATCATGGACAAAAATTAAACTGTGTGTTATCCACAGTTACAGAAAGCAGAAATGATCAAAACGTTGCTGGGGATGCACACTGCCTTTTCTTACCACTGTGTTCCAATTCTGTACTGCCTAGAAACCTCAGTAGGGAAGGGAAAGAAAACAGGGGAAAACAGTCTTTGAAAAGAAGTTTAGCAAGGCTTTTGTATCTCAAATACCAGAAAAACATCATACTAGAAAAACATTGTATAAATCGTGCTTTGAGGATTGCTTTTATCCTTATTTTATAGAGATAAAACAATGGCGAATGAGCAGAATGAAAAACAAGAAAACAATAATAGCCTCAAATTTACAGGGCAGAAATCACAGTAAAAAACACAGCGGTGTCTCCTTCCTTCAAGCAAGTACATAGACGGAAGTGTCCATGCTGAACAGTCCAGAACACGGGCTAATTCATCAAATGAGAAGATTCACCATGAGCTGTAAATTGTCTGCATTTTAAGCAAATGAAGAGTAGCCCATTGCAACAGATGCTCCCCCAGTATGAGACCCTTCTTGCAGAGCTTTCCAAATTCCCACT
Source organism: Calidris pugnax (assembly GCF_001431845.1). Classification (NCBI taxonomy): domain Eukaryota; kingdom Metazoa; phylum Chordata; class Aves; order Charadriiformes; family Scolopacidae; genus Calidris; species Calidris pugnax. The sequence goes on along the minus strand of NW_015090831.1, from coordinate 6,306,705 downwards.
TGGGGACTTTCTTCTGAATCACTTCACCGTGGCCAGGCTGGGGACATTTGCTGCCTATGGGAATTGCAGGAGAGTCCATTCCCCAAACAGCCTGCGTGTCCCAAAGCTGCAGAGAGGACAGGCACCAGGGCAGCAAAATCCTCCAAACCCCTGCCCCAAACCTATGCCAAGGCATCACACAACCATCGTTTTCCTGCAGCAGCCTATGATGAGAGCAGCAGTTCCCTTGACAGCCCCACTTTTTCAGAGGGTTCCTCTGAATACCTAATTTCACTTCTTTTCAGAGAGCCCTTGATGATAAGTTGGTTATGCCCCAGGCCTCCTAATTTGACCAAATGTTACATTCTACCATATCAAATGTGCCTTCCGTGTAACTTACAGGCTTGTACTTGTCCGGAAAATTGTAACTTAATGATATTTAAAATACTGCAGTTACTTCATTCTTTGTATGTGTGAAAATGCTGCAACTTTACCACGTGGCTTTCCTCTGTCTGCACCATGACACGCTGGATGCCCTCTGTGCATGTCCATTTGGCAGGAACTGGTTTGGGTCAATGGCTTATTAGCCATTTGTTTCCTGCTTGAGGGCCCACACACAGATGCTGGATGTTTTGTTTTCTTTCCGTGATGGCATTCACACATGAAGCTGTAAGGACACAGCGACTGACCAAGTGAAGCTATTGCACACTTACACCCACACTGAGTGTGCCAGGCGAAGAGCCCAGTGCTTCAATCAGTGCTGTTTGTGGCAACCTGTCATCTCTATGGCTTCCCCCACTTGCAAAATGGGTCAAGCGTTTGAAAGCTCCAGTCTCATCCCCAGAACAAAGCTTACCCTCCAAATAACCCCCTCAATCTATATTTTGTAGACTTTTAAGAAGATAGACAAAATTTGCAATACAAGAAGTCTCCTCTCATGAAACTGTAGTGTAATTACTTGCAAATAAGCATCATTGTCTCTACTGGATGAATTTAATCCCAATTTTAACCATTTTGCCCTCCAGTGGCTCTTATTGACAACCTGGCAAAAGTCTTCCTTAGCCTCATCAGTTCCAGTTTAATTATAGGCAGTTTGAATTCAGAGACTAGTTTCCATCAAGCATTCCATTGTTTCAGCTATACCATATTAATATGTTAAATGAATCCATTAAATAAATTTTTTAAAAAATCCAGTTTTTAAACTACACTAATTTACTTATTTATTTTATCATTAGAGTAAAATTTTTTCTAAAGTATTGAACTTGTTACATACACTTTGTCAAAACATTAGGCTTAAAATACCAGTGCTTATAGAATCGTATTATGAGTGCAATTTCTCTTCCTGCAGTTTCCTCTTTTGTGAAGCTGAAGATACAGCTTTTGTAGCAAGGACAGTCATTATATTTTTGAACAAACAGAATTGATTCAGTGACAGGTTTATTGCTTGTTTATCTCAAAAATATTTGCTACAATGGACATCAGAGAAAATTGCAAGAAACCAAAGTATTGAATGTGTTTTGAATTGCATTATACGGAATTCTACAGCTGGAGTGGTATTTGATAAAACAATGTTCTCAACTCACATCGTCACATCCAAGAAGGATGTTCGGGTTCACTAGAAAAAGACGCTTGAGTTCACTAGAAAAAGCTGGATCTTATTTGTTTTCTGTCAATATTTTCGGTTGACTAAAGAAAGGCTTGAATCTTCTTGACATCATAATTTCATTGTATCCTAGGATCTGCACAGAACTGAATAACTCTGCTTGCTTGAATTGCCAGTGTTATTGCTTTAAAAGTTTACAGAAGCAAGGAGTGCACTGTAAATTTGACAATGCTGTAGGATACAGAAATGTCGCGTTTAAAAATATCCCTCAAAATGCTTTTTCAAAATGGCAGGATTAGGGACAAAGGTCACATTTTTGACATTATTTACAGTCAAGTTGTTCCGATTACTTATGGAAAAAGCAGCCATGAGACTTATTATACCCACAACCACCCATCATTGTGATATATGTTATGGTGAAAAGATAAGACCAGCTCCAGTGGGGGGAATGACTGAGATGAGAAATGCTGGATACTACATGTGGCAGCATTTCAACCTGCAAATTCCCCAAACATGAAGAGTTAAGAGTCAATCTAAGGTCTCTCCCTTTAGGGAGACTATTCTTCTCCCCACAGCAGCAGAAGAACTGCAGCTTGCCGGAGCACTAATTCAGGGAAGAGACAATACAAACTTCAAATGAACAAGAGATTTCAAGAGGTCTTAGAGAAGTTAATTCTGTTTCCCATTAGAAAATGAATTTTCTTTCCTGACTGGAATATGAAAAAGCAAACTCTGAGTGGTCTGTCCTTGTACTTTAACTGAGTATAATTCACCTTGTAATTTCCCTGGCATTCCTTAAAATTGACGTAAATGGGTGCCTAAGCAGTGCTGCTACACAAGCTCTTGAGAAGTATCAACAAAGCCTGCTAATGCAAGGCTACACTAACCACGGTAACATCAACACTTTGGGCTCAAATTTAAATATACTTTCCCTGCCCTGGATCCTTCCTTACCTCTCCCCCCGCCCTCATCAAAGAGGAGCCTCAGTAAATGAACATGGTATGTGAATTCCTTTGATAATCACCTGCATTTAAAAGTTACAGATGAGCAAATCCTCTCCCCCATCCATTCTGTAGTGTTTTGAAAAGCTGAACCTCCACGGCAGCAAGTCACCCCCAAGAAAGAGTCGCACAGGCAAAGGCAGCACGGGGTACCTATCAGCAGCAACATGTTTGAAGGAAGAGCTGAAGGCAATGCTTAAGTAGAAAAAAGCTGAGGCTGAGCTGGGGATGTTCAGAGAGGGTGAGTCAAACCCCACTCAAAGTCACAGAATAACAAATTGTAACAGCATCTGACATGAAAGGATTTTTTTTTTTAACATGATTTTGTTCTGGAACTTGTAATAACCTGACATTTCTTCAAATATAAAAATTGAAGTACAAAGAATCCAATTAAGTAATCCTGAGACTATGAAACAAACCAGGTGCAGCAAGAAAATTCAAATTAACACTCATCTCAAGCTTCAAATCAAGTGTCAGTTTGTTCCTTTTTATTTTAATTTATTGTAGTCAACATTAGTTAAAGCTGGAGACATTTGTTCTCCTGCTAATGATATACACATAACTCCCACTTACATCCCCTTGCTCCTTCCAATTAAGAACTTCTTCTGAACATTTCAGCTAGAAGGCTTATCTGGCACAGATTATTCACTGTATCATATGGATTCAGGTTCTTATGTCTGCAAGCTCTTTAGAGCAGCAATTTGTTCTTTGTTTAGCATATTTTGCAGTGTACAGTGCTAAATAAGCTTAGGGAGTGTTATTCACTGAGGCATGTTTGTGCTCAGTGGGTTCAGCGTTGCCTTGTGCTTTGTTGTTCCAATCTGTGCAAAACCCCTCTCCAATGCAACGTGGAAAATCCAAGCCTCCTGTAAGTCAATCTGTTTCTTAAGGAAATCTTCAGACTAAACACGCAAAAATTAGCGGGTCTGTGAAGCGCTGTAGGTGGAAACGTAGCACGCATTATATTACCTTGCTATTCCCTAAGTATACAAAACGAGCACCAGCTCACTGCTTATCTTCTCCGCACAACTAATTGCCTTCCTTACCACATGCTTTCGACACATCTTGTGCACTCACTGGGAATATTTAACACCAACTGAGCAACAAAACAACACCCGTTTCTTCGCTTGTTAAATTCAATACAGCTTGTCCAAGTTAACCATGTCATCGTTGCATTATTTCTTTACTTTTCAGTTCTTATTAAAATAAACTTTGGAAAGTATAAAGATAGGGTATTATTCCTTCCAGAACCACAGAACAGGCTCCCCTGTTGACACGACACATGTGACATTTAATGAAAGCATCACGTCTGTTTAGCTCCTGGCTCCATCCTGTGAACTCTCAGGCTCTCTGGACAAGCAAAACAGATATGGGGTAGATGGTCCCTGCTGCCACGGAGTCTGTGGGATGGGAGAGAGCTACAGAGCTGCCTCTTTTCCCTTTCAGGAGTCTGAGAAAGTCATACACGAGAATCGCATGAGAGCAGGGCTTTTTCAGGTCAAGCTTATGGTCAAATAAAACATCCAACATGGTGCATGTCCTTCCAACACAGCCAAATATCAGATCGTAACTTAGCAAATACCATTAGACTTCACACCATTCATCTTGACACCTTTTACTTTCTCCCATATCAAGCCAGCATGTAGCACCATGGCTCTGTACCAGATGGGCACGGTCACCAGAGGGATGGCCAAGCCCAGTGGCTGTAACACACAGTCTTGGAATTCATTTCTATAAAGAGTTGTAAAAATTTTGGTCTTTGAAAACCATGTGCCCTCTGTGAGAAAGAAACGCTTTCCTCTAAGAAAATATGGGGAATCTCTTCAGTTTTATTTCAATAAAGCTTTCTCATCATTACCGTTGTTAAGGGAATTGGAAATGGGTAATTAGCAATTTTCACTCTTTGTAGGTTTTCCCTGAGGGAAAGAGAGATTTAACATAACACATCTTATATCTTGTGTGACACTTGTCCTCCTGGCTCATACATCAGAGACCGAGCAAGGGATGTTTAGATAAGACACCGTAAGTTGTTACAAGGACTGTGTAGCCAAGGGGTGAAAATATTCATGCTCTCAGTTGACTGATACAGGAGAGGACTTGTAATACCTTCAGGTTATAAGACATTTGAACCCAGCCTGAATCCCTGGGATGACTGGAAGGATACTTGAATTCTGAAGTTGCTATACAAGCCAAGCAATCTGTTCAAAACACCAAAAAAGGCTTAAGTGCTTAAGCTATAGAGAGTTCTTTCTCTGATGGAGATCCATGAAAACCAGAGAGGGGAGTATGCTGATGAGATTTCCACTGAGGGAACAAAGCGATTTCACAGAGCTACAGGGCCGGGCTCCTGCCTTCACCAGCCCAGCAGCAATCTCTAGAAACTTCACCAGCCAAGGTTTGATGTTGTTCCATGCTTCATGGAACAGCATCAAACCTTTAACAGCTTTAGCCAAAGGAAATACTTCAGGTTTCTAGTCCACCGACCTGATTTTAGTCACATTTGCTTGACAGCAAAGCTCTTAATTGCAGCTGATTCTAACTGAGTATAAACTGAAATAACTTGACTATCATCAGTGTGATTTATATCACATAAGGGCTTGGACCACTGACTTCCTTCAAATGATTCTTGATTTACTCTGAAGCTTATGGGGGTGAAAATCAGGCCTTGTCTCTTCTTTACATTGAAGCTTCAATGAAAGCCTAATTTTGAAGAGAAGGTTGACAGAAAAGTTCTTCTGTAATATGTAGATTAGCAAGGCAGAAAGCGTGCCAGCTAGGATTAAACCTAACTGCCCCCCTCCACCGCCTCCTCCTGCCTGTCTTAACCTACTGTATCATTTAACCTACTCCTTAAATAAACAAGAACTGGTTCAGGTGGCATATTTTATCTCACAATTGCTTCTGGTGCTCCAAGACCACATTAAAAGTGATTTAAAACATATATATTGTGTATATGTTTATATGTTCCCTATCTTGCCTGTAGGGATTGATTCTTTCCTAAATTTTTTCATATGATTGTATATGAATGAAAATAAGAGCAAGTTCAAAGCCCACATAGTGTGCTTAGAACTTTGTATTTTAATCAGCATAACAGGCAATGATAAAAAGACTTATCAGTCTCCAGTCCTGGAAGAAAAGGACTGAAATTACAACTCATACAGCCAAAACAAGGTAAACAAGAGTTAAAAGGTTTCTCCTTATTTATTTGCACCAACATTCAGGTTTTTTCTGCTACTTTCAAATACGGTACATCTCTGGTTTGAAACTGGAAACCTGTATCTCGAAACTTCTACGTATTAGAACATCTCCTAAAACACTAACTGTTTTAACAGTTTTAAAATTACTGGCCAAAAAAAAAAAGGAATTTAGTATTGGTTGTAGTATTAAACTTAGTTCTATTTCATACATACTAAAACACTGAACTCTCTCTGTTGGATGTTTGTTTATCTATTAATGCTATAGCAACACACATGACAGAAGACAGATCAAACCAGCTACCTGCCGTCTGGGATCTCAGTGAAACGTCAGGAAAGGACAAACTCTCTCCTGATTTTACAGGAGACCATGTAATACCCTGCAGCAAGAGATCCAATTATGGTTACCACCATTAGCCAAGGTCAGAAAATTATTGAATACTATTAAAAGTTCACCCACAGTATTTACCTCAGCCACCTCCAGCAATCTTGAATTCCACTGGGGAACAATATATTGGCTTAGTTATTACCTCTTATTTGAGATGAGCCCTAAGCTACACATATTAAGAAATGTTTAGATCCAAGGATTTGGGTCAACACAGTTTTAATTTATGGTAATTCTTTCATTTCAGGAAGTGTCTTATTTCCTTTTCTTTGGCATCTGACTGAGAACATGCATAGCATGATAAGCACACTTGACTAAAAGTCCACCGATTACTATCATTAATCTTGGCTGATTACACTTACCACCTCAGGACTGTGGACCATCACAGAAATAAATACTGGAGGCCAGTTTTACAAAAGGATTGGACACATTTATGGTTGTTAATATGTGTATCTCTGCAAGGCAAGTTGAGCCTTACAGGTAGGAGTTTCAAATGCACCTGACTGAGTTGAGTGCAACAAGCACGTTCAAATTCATTGACCCAGCTCCAGTTTGTAGGGCACCCGATCTCCATCTCTCCTACAGAGCCTTTGTTGTCTGAGCTTTCTACCTGACAGCACATCTGCACAGAGCCACAGAACTATACTAACTATATTGTTGGTGCAAAAAGGTTAAAACTAGAGCTGATACTATCAGCAGAAGGCTACAGGTGAAAGCATTGCAAGGATATTTTAATTATCTTGAAAAGCAAGCATTACAGATTTAAAGCCAAAGATTTAAGGAGATATATAGATGTTAGGGTATAAAACTCACAGGCAGAGAGGTTATCTCTGATAATGAAAAGCATTTGGCATATAATTGTCATCAGAAGTAGTGCTGTCTAAAGCTCTGTATGTGGTTATTTTAATTTTTAAAAGTTCTTTTCTGGCCACACTGCATTATCAAACTACAGGATACTGGGATTGCTTCAAGACTATCTTGAATTCAGGCTCAAAGTGCTAAAACTCTTTCCAACAAAAGCCCACACCTACGAGTTCCACAAGGGATACGGTGGGTAAGAAAGCTGCAGGCTGTGTTGGACTTCCCTTTCCACGGCCCAATGTTAGTCCCAACCATTCGTAGGGAGTTGTGAGGGACACTGTCCGTACCCCAAATATCAGCAACACCTGTAGTCAATAACGGGCAGACAAGTCAGTCACTGCACCCTTCTTAGAAAGGCCTGGTGTTGGTATCTATGAGTCAACATGATACACATTATGCCTTAATTTCATCTGTCTTAAACCACTGCGCGCTCTAGGAGTGTTGGAACTGACCTTCTGTTTTGCCCATCCTCTGCAGGTAGCAGAGACACTGAGCATGGATAAACAGTCAGCATCTATCCAGTCTTGTCCCACCCCAAGTAGTCCATTTTTCAAGAAAGAACCCGTGCTCTCTGCTTTATGCAAATGGAAGAACATGGAGTATGTATTTATCATTCGGAAGGAAGAAGAATATTGCATATGAGTCTCAGCTGAAGAAGGAAATTTTAGCTATGAAAAACAGTGTGAAAAAAAATTTAAAGGTACTTACTGCAAGCCTGACTTTTTTGAAAGTTTAAAGAGTCGGTACTATTCCTCTATTAATGTAATTTTTAAAATTATCTTCCAGTCCTGAAATACTTAAAGGATTTTTTTTTAATTAATTGTCACGTATAAATGAATTAACTAATATAATTGCTCATTTCAGAAAGTTAATTCTGTACTCAAAAGAGTAGATGCTGTAATTTTGGTGCCACATAAACTTTAGAGATAATAAAGTAGTTTTAATTGTCAAATCCGCATTAGCAAGGTTTTGGCAGATGAAGAATACTTTGATCTGTGCAAAATTGCAAATCTTTACCTCGACATGGTAGGTACGGTTTGCATTTCTACAGCTGGCAACTCCCTGTCAAACACGTCTTTGTAAATGTAGTTTCTGGAGAGGTGAAGGCTTACTGGTTAAGACTTCCAAAGGAACTGGTGACTTAAGGTGTCTGAAAGTTTCCCGTCTCCCACTAAATGGGACCTGTGTTTCCAGATTTTCAACATTTCTATAAACAAAGTACCTGAAGTTGAATGCCCAAAGCAATATACCTGCAGTCATGAGTCAACTGAAAAGCAGAAGAACTAAGCAACTATAAATCAAAAAGCTTCATTTAGTTGCTAAACAGTAGTCATAAAACTGGTGAATGCAAAAAATCTTAATTACTTTGAATCACACAGCCTCCATTGAAGGAGATTCCCAGGTCACTTAGGACTGACTTTGAAAGGGAACAGAGTTTCTGCACCAGATGGAAAGAGCAACACAATGACACCAGGAGTGTCCCAATCCCTCAAGGACAGTAAGTAAGCTGAGCTTGTGGGACATCCCTCTTCCATGATGTATGTTATGCTCATAAAATTAATTCATATGACATGCAAACACTGGGATAGTCCAAGGCACAGGCACAAGGGGAGGGAAGAATATTTAAATCTTTCCAGGTTTAAACAATGCCACATTCAGAAATAATTCACTGCCTTGTATAGGTGTGGCACGCTGATTCCTGGGCACGTTTAACTGCATGTCCTTTAGCACATCCAGTCAATTTTGCACAAACCTCAGAATACCATGTAGAAGCCAATCCGGGAGCCTGTGAGCCAGCTACTGCAATAATTCAACTTGTGCCGTTATCTAGACATAAATCAAACCCTCCACGTCCTGCTGAGACAGCAAGACCTGAGCTTTTGCTGAATTCCTACACGGATAAAAAAAAAAAAAGAAGAAGCCTCGACAATGTAGTTGATGTGGTACTCAAAGGAAAGCTTGAAGTCGCAGATGAAACCGAGATTACAAGGTGGTTGGAAAGTAAATAACAATCCCATCAAACAGAGCCACACCAGGAAGAGGGTTAGGAGGAACCTGCTGCTTAGCCAGTGACAACCAGCGTGATTCAGTATCACAAGAAGATCCAATTTACAAAGACAAAACACAAAAGAAAAGTCCTATCCAACTCTCAGTAACGGCAGGGGGAAAAGGCATCAGATACCAGTTGATAACTAAAAATGTTTTAATCAAAATAGCTATAGAATAACAGAGGGCATTAACTTGATTCTGGTATAATTTAGACAGATTAACATCAGGAAAAAGTCGATTGGGGTTTCTCGAATTTAAGGGATATGAAAGACACGAATGAAATGCAATGTGAACACTTGCAATGTCAGATCCTGTCACCTTAACCTGTATGTATGGAGCATGCACTTTTCTGCCTAAGATATCTGTCTCATCAGTGCCACTGAAGTTTCTACTTAGTGGAATAAGGCAATAGATAGATTGGTCAAAGGTAAAGGCATCATCTTGTATTTCTATTGAGTACTCTAGAGGAGACTGCAGTTTCCACAAGAAAAATCATAGCTTTTGAAGGAAAATGCCAATATTATTCTTAAAAAACAGATTTACTTTGGGATAACAGAAAATATTTCATCTCTGGGGACAATTTACACAAATTCAATGCATACACACATGCCCACACAGCCCTTCTTACTATGAGTCAGAAGGTTTTTGTTTGTACTTTCAAGCACGGTGTGTTTAAGGTCACAAAGAGCTCTGTAGTTCCCCTGCTGAGTACCCCCACCTCCTCCATCTCCTGCACTGGGTAGAGTCAGGGGTTGCTTCCCTTCCGAGACAGCACTTCAGAGGATGAACCTGGGGCTCTACGCGTGCCATAGGGGAATGCAAGGCATAGAAATGATGATGCTCTGAAGGCATTGCAGCAAAAATGGGAAGAAAGTAAATTTAGTTTACGTTTCTAAGCAAAAACATAGTCTGAGTTGAAAAAAAAAGTCAATAAGGAATGAAATCTTCCAGGATGGAAATACCCATTCTGTCCTGCTCTAATGCTTAAATCTGAGAGGAATTCTGCATTATACCTCGTGGAGCCATGTGATTCAAGCCCTTGTCTTTCTGGAAAGCTCTTTGAAAAACAGGTATATTTGAACCTACCTACAAAGCAATACAAACAAAAGAATTTTCATTAAGAGTCAAATCTTGCTCTTTTTTGACTATGTAATTTCTGCCATAAAAACCTTAAAAGCAGTTGGGAAGTAAATAGCACGTCAAAAAACTGTTTCCATACACTGTGCAGTGACTAATACACCGGAGGCGAAAACAGATTGGTAGGATTTTGAAGAGCCACGTCCCATATGTGTACAGCACCAACGACACACAGGAGCCTTCTGAACAGTTACACGTTGGTTTGGGATTCAGCGCGAGAAACCACTACCCTGAAACACGATCATATTGTGAGTTATCTTTGCCAAAACTCATAAATTCAAGCAAAGGGAAAACATATTGGGTGTCTGGAAACAGTGGAGGTAATTTTTCCCTTCAGACCGGCTAGAGATTTTCACTATAATGAAAAACTCTGAGGTATTATTATAGAAATAAGTCGGGAAACTGTTTCCCAGCCAAAATTACTTGGATCTGCTTTATACGCTAGAAAAAAAATACCCATTGAAATCATAAAAACTCTCTGGATTTACACTGTTAGCTTCCCATAAAGCCAGCTGTTGATACCCAATTATTTTAAATGCTTCGCGATGATCCCAGCTCACTTCCTATCTGGGTCAAACGAGGCCCTAAAAGCAAAAGCAGACAGGCAAGCTGAGAGGTGCAAGAACAGAACCCAGTAGAAATGAACTGCGAGCAGAGCCATTCACAGCAATTAGAGCTCGACAAGCACTTACAGACTCCCTAGAAAAGAAAAATGTCTGCTCTCGGAGTATCTACCCTTGAATGTCCCTGCCCCCGGGGGTGCCGAGCAAAAGCCAGATTTACACTGCAGAGTTTTGCGTAGCTCTGCTGACAGCATGAAGCAGAATGTTTTCCATGTGAAAGACTGAGCCAGCTTTTTGGCAGCTTGGGTTTTAACCAGAAAACACTTATTCCGTAAAGGCAAAACATAGAGTGATTTAGCTGAAATTTTCAATAAGACACATTTTATCTAAAGATCAAAATTGTAAACTCATGGAGCAAAACAGCGTATATCGTGTCTCTTAGCGTTCATCATCTATTTCAGTTACAGAATTAAATAAGCATGAGAGCCAAAAGTATATACTGTTTTTTAGAACAAAACCAGGATTTTGCAGCTGGGACTAAACCAAATATCAAAATCTCAGAATTTTTAACACAGGCTGGAAATTCTGGTTTGCAGACAGTCCGAAGCTGTAGCTTTGATTTGAGGCTACCCCATGTTCACTGTAAGTAAGTGGACAAAATAAGCAAAAATCAAGAACAGCAGGGTAAGTTGAGCATAGCTGTTTGTAAAATAAATCTATCTGGATCACAGAATCATATGGGGCTGGAAGGGACCTCTAGAGATCATCTAGTCCAACCCCACAGCCAGAGCGGGTCTACCTATAGCAGGTCGCACAGGAACTTGTCCAGGCGGGTTTTGAATGTTTCCAAAGGAGACTCCACCACCTCTCTGGACAGCTTGTTCCCGAGCTCTGCCACCCTCACAGGAAAGTGCCTTCTCATCTTTAGGTGGAACTTCTTGATATTCAAGTTTGTGCCCATTTCCTCTTGTCCTGTCACTGGGCACCACTGAGAAAAGACCAGCCCTGTTCTCCTGGTACCCTCCCTTTAAGTATTTGTAAGCATTGATTAGATCCCCCCTAAAATATGGATATGTAGGCATATGGATATGCCTACATAACTTTTTATGAAGATATTTTTTCCCCTTGTACATTTAAATGCACACAATTTTGTGAGAGAAATATAAATTCTTATAGGGAAGCAACAATATTCAAAATAGGACGTTTGAGAAGATGCCATGACTGAACCAGCAGGAGGTAGATTCACTATTTATTCTCAGTCTTGCAGGGTAGGGAATTATATCAACACTGTAAACAACACAGGCCATCATTTCTCTCTCTCTTCTCCCCGGGATTGTATTCAAGCGGAATCAGGCAACTGTGAGAGACAGAGGAGACCTGTCCTTCTCAGGGTATGTGTTATGTTTAATTGCTGAAGGCATGAAGCATTTTAAAAGGTTTGTCAATAAAATCCCTATTTAGTTAACCCCAATCTCCTCAGATCTCTTGTTACAGGCAGCCTTCTGCTCTTAACATCTGGGCAGGCAAAGCCTCCAATTACACTGCTGCATTTGGTGGCTTAATAGCCCTAGATAAGGGTCCCCGCTATATCTATTTCCCTTGGTGACTGCTTATCTCCAGCTAGTCCGACGACACGCAGCCTTTATGTCACAGCCAGGCACACAACCATGTGGCAGGCCATGCAGCCAGGGTGCACATTCACCTTAAATCCAAAGCTTCCCGTGACCTTTCCTCTTCTGGGGCTGGACTTACATCTGTCACAGCTACACTTTAATTGATGGGGAAGGGGCAAGGGGGAGAGCGGTCCAAGGCTGTGGCCAGGAGCAGGCTCACACCGCTCCGGCTCTTCTCCCCTGCCTGCAGCCTGCTCCTTGCCAGCATCTTTGGGGACGAGGGCAGGAGCGGGCAGGAGGCTGCTGAGCTGGCTGGGGACCAGATGGCAGGCACCCCCCAGCTACTCCCGCAGCCCCCGGGGACCAAAGCCTGGTGCACACGTTGCAAATCATCAAAAGTCCTCGAATCATGATGTGAGGCTCCGTCTAAAATAAAGATCTACTATCAGTTAAATAGCTCCACGGCAAGATTTCTCCTTAGCGTGTCCCTAACTGGAAAACCTGTAAAAATCAGCTCACAGTTGTCTCTTCTGCGCTGAGATGAATCTATGACCATCTGCTTCTCAGCCGTGCTATGCGCAACTGTAAATTCCCACAAACTTCTCGTAGTCCTGTCTCCAGAGTCTGTCAACTTGAATATTTGACACCCATTTCTTTCTGTTGCACCCAAATTTTGTATTGTACCATGCTGAGGTTTCCTTCCTGAATAACACTCAATATACGTGCAGCCATTTGCCCTGCTTTTTCCTTCATTTTCACTCCCCCTCTGCAACAAAATCAGTGTCTTCAAGAGCTTTTTAGCAATTGTTTGAGATTTAACATTTTGATGTTGAAAGGGAATTTGCTGAGATTCTGTAGCAACACAGACTATTTTCCTGCTTTTTTTAAAGGCCACAGAATATCATTGCCCTCTGGTTTTCTCAGTCCATCTGCCAGCTAATTGGCAGGCACTAGTAAAATCAGCTTTTCTGTTCTCTGTACTTCTTAGTTTTCCTCTGCTTTTGCATCAGGTTCTGTGACAATCAACAAGGGCAGAGCAGCTACAGAAATTTCTCTTAAAGCTTTTATTTTAACCTTCAAGTCTCGCGTTTGTCGCTTTAAGTTTATGTGCCAAAGACATGAGAAAGCAAAAGCCAGCAGTTTGTCAAAGCATGCTCTCCAGGGATTTGGGTTCTGTTTCAGTTGTCACCCTGTCCCCATATATACCTATTGATGTAACTTCTGCTGTGCGGCAACAAACGGTGAATAATTCCTCTCTGGGAGCGCACTTCTGCCTGTGTTGATGTCAGTGCTTTTGATCAATAAACCACTGAGGCATCTTCCAGCAGGAATATTGTTTCGACTGTTGCTCAGGAACAACATGCTCCATGCACTATTTCCTCATTTTCAATGCTATATATGAGCTTTTTACTTTTATTTTCTCTTCAAGCAGTATCTTCTCTAGCTTGCTATGCAGCTACTGCTCACTGTTTGTTCATATCTACAGTTCTTGAAAAGGCTCACTGGTTTCTATTGGTATAAACTAGCTTTAATCAAAGTAATGGGTAACTATCCGTATTACTCCAAGCAAGGATTTCAGTTCTTTCTGTGGCACTGGCACCTAATGGAGACATTTCTTCCCATTAGGCCTGACACTTACTTCTTCTAATGTAACTCCCCGGGTTCACTGCGTCCTTTTGAACTTGCAGCCCCTGTATTTTTTAGTTGTGATGTTAGGTTTTGCCAGGCTGCTCGAGAGTCCAGGAATGGCAGAGTAGCTGGCTGCTAGCAGGACATCCAGGGCTTTACACAGGTCTCTATTTTTGACTCTCTCTTCTGCAAATGAAACCAAACTCAACATCTCCACCACTGCGACGTGGAAGTGCCATCATCCATCTTACTTGGTGAAACTAATGACTTTATGCTGTCTTTATCCAAGCTGATGTGAATTCTACTTCCTAGATGTACTGCTGTGCTTGTAAATGATGTCCTTAAACCCAAGCAGACCACTGCTTCCCACATTATTAGCATTAGTGATATGCTAATATCAGTAAAGCCTAAGCACTGCTGTCCCACACCAGTGGTTTCTCTTTTCTCCTCACCTCTCCCCAGCTTCTGCTGTGAACTGACCCATTCAGGAGGTTCTTTTCTTGTGTGTTTTCTTGTGCCAGACATACAAGAGCTCTTGTTCTGATTTCCACTTTATTAAAAATGCAAATGCAGACAAGTACGTGCTATTGGCAATACATTTATAGATAGCTTCATTTTTGCAAAGTCCTGGTGTTTAAAGGCACTGGGTGCATACAACAGACAATCTGTTCTTCTTCGGTTTGGATGGCTTTTACACATCTCCCCACACCAGGATTTTCCTTTTCCACAAAGTTTCGAGCACATTTCAGGGCTGTCTGTTTTATAGACAGCTGACAGCCCTTCATTTGCCCAGTCTGTGGAAAAGATGCCCTTACTGTCAGATTTGCAGAATAGTGCAGGCAATACTAATGTTGCCATAAGGAATAGACTTTTCTAATATTACCTTAGTAATTCGGTTTACCAACTCCTTATGTCAGCTCTGTATTTTACGGTTTTCCCTACGAACGTGCAAACATTAACCTATTAAGTTAGTAACACTACAAATACTTCATTGCTGTTCTTTCCTGTGTTCTGCCTTCTACCTCAAAAGGACACACTTGTCACTGTTATTAAACCGTTCTGCTTGACTTAGGCTCCCGCTGTAAGGCACTGAATGTTATGGATGCTTTAGCTCGCCTCTGCTACACACTGTGAAAACTATTTGTTTGAAGCTCACACTCTGCATGTCTTTTCCAGTGCTGCACCGGGCTTTTGCAGAGCCTGATTACGTCCTTGGCACACGCTTTGCTTCTGATGATGTATCCACCTGAATAAAATCCTAATTTTAAAGGCACTGGGTGCATACAACAGACAAGTTGTTCTTCTTCGGTTTGGATGGCTTTTACACACTCTCCCCACACCAGGGTTTTCTTTTTCCACAAAGTTTCGAGCAGATTTCAGGGCTGTCTGTTTTACAGACAGCTGACAGCCCTTCATTTGCCCAGTCTGTGGAAAAGATGCCCTTACTGTCAGATTTGCAGAATAGTGCAGGCAATACTAATGTTGCCATAAGGAATAGACTTTTCTAATATTACCTTAGTAATTCGGTTTACCAACTCCTTATGTCAGCTCTGTATTTTACGGTTTTCCCTACGAACGTGCAAACATTAACCTATTAAGTTAGTAACACTACAAATACTTCATTGCTGTTCTTTCCTGTGTTCTGCCTTCTACCTCAAAAGGACACACTTGTCACTGTTATTAAACCGTTCTGCTTGACTTAGGCTCCCGCTGTAAGGCACTGAATGTTATGGATGCTTTAGCTCGCCTCTGCTACACACTGTGAAAACTATTTGTTTGAAGCTCACACTCTGCATGTCTTTTCCAGTGCTGCACCGGGCTTTTGCAGAGCCTGATTACGTCCTTGGCACACGCTTTGCTTCTGATGATGTATCCACCTGAATAAAATCCTAAACTATGGATTCACACGCAAATAAAAATCCAGGAAAATATTTGCAGATTCATAAGGAAATCGGTAGCAGTTTTAGGTGGAAAAAAAATAATCAGGCTACAAATGTTAGAACGTTCAGCAACATCTGACGAGGCAATATTTTTAATGCCACCTTTCATTTCAAAATGCTGGATTACGTTATGGCACACAGCGATGTTAGACACATCGTCAATGTCACAGTCAACTAGCAAAGAGTCAGGGCTATTCCCTTCACTGAATTTCATTCCCACGTAGGAGGAGCTCCCCTCCCGCCTGGCTGGCACAGCGCTCTTCACAGCTTTGCTGTAATGTCACTTTCTCTGTGGCACCTTTCATCTGAAGATATCAAAGCAAGCTCCAGACACATGCTAATAACAGACCGCTCTTAGAATATTTATGAGGGAAGAAATTGTTATAGCCTCCAATTTATTGATGAGAAAGCTGAATTAGAAATTTATTAAGCTGGGTTAGAAAGTGATGAGGGGTCACAGATGTTGGACTCACCCCCCAGGAGCCCATGCGTTACTCACAGATAACACACACTTCCCAACAAAGGTCTCCCACTCAACTTAGTGTTTTTGCAGGTGATGCCAACACAACCACAGGTGGACTAGATGAAGGTATTACTCCCACGCCCCAGTACAATCCATTATATTACACTGCTACCCTGATTACAACAAAGTGGTGTCATTAAAGCTAATCCTACAGGGCCCCACAGGAGTGTGTGACCAGAATGAAAGCAGCAGGGCACAGTTCACGAGCCACCAGAGAAGCACTTTACCGCAGCTTGCTTCCAGAAGAAAAAGCCTCATTTTAAATAAAACAAAAACTTTTACTTTGATAAATGCTGGCTGCTTCAAAAAGATATTCTGTTCTCAAATCTCCCCAGCTAAATGCCACCACAGCTGTAAGGGCCAACCACGTGTGTAGTCAGCCTGGGAATTATCCACACAAATAAAGAGCACAGCTTGAAACATTGACTTTTTCCTGATCAAAAGGGTCTGGGAGACAACTGGACAGTTTGGATCAGGCAAAGGATAGGGCTTTTATTATTTTCAAAGAGCACCCCAGTGAATAGAGTAGCCAGTGTGGCCCTGGTGGCAGTGATATGTTCTAACACTCTCCTCATCCCACACAAGTTACTTAAAAGCTTGGCTTTGGGTCTGTGTAGGGTTTTGGGTTTTTTCCATTTTTCATTTCGTTGAAGAACTTTTGTAGGGAAAAACCAAAACACAATCAATCCTTTCATAAGCTTTTTTAATAGCATTCCCTGTCTAAGTTGCCTCCCCCACATACCAAATAATAAATTGCAAATATTATCAAAGAAACCTTGTCACATCAAATAGTCTTCATTATACTCATATTAAGGAAATATGTGCTTTAATTTTATTAAAGTATAATTTTTATTTTTCTGTGTGTTTTCATATTAATTTTCTTCATATTTTTCAGTCTGAAGTGAAAACAGAATACAGAAAAATCCCTTTCTATCCTGTTTCTACCTATATTCATTCACTAGTTATTTTCAACCACATGTGCTGAAATGAAAGATTTAACATGAAAAAATTATTAATGAAAAAAATTTAAATCATGAAATATTCACACTATTTCACTTTGTAAAGCTGTTAAAACCTAAAGGATTTAAGGATTTAAGCCTCATGATAAGGCAGAACGTTCTTCAGAAAGATCTGTTTCTCTTTTAATAGCCATATATCCCACTCTAAACAGAAACCAATCTGACATGGAGGTGTGTGACAGCTCAGCGATGTGTTCCAAATAAATATATTCCATCCACATTATTAACTTTTCAGTTTATTTTAATTCTAAACAGAAGTACTGTGGCAATAAGGGCAATGGCTTTGGTCTTGATTTCTTACACAGCAATCCAGAAGGACATAGACTTCCACCTTGTTCTCCCATTCTTGTCTATTTTATCATCCTATAACCACATATACGATAAAATAACTTCACTAATGTCAAAACAACATGACGGGATGGAGATCTGTTATTTAGAACCCAAAAAGAATCAGAGATCTTCTTTAGTCCTATCTCAAACCAGTTTGAGTTTCCAAGTTATGGTGTTTTGACTGTAATCTATTTGCAGAAGAAAACTTTCTAAAACCAAAATACAGTAGCATCACTTGTACAACAGATGAAACAATAAGTTAGCATAAAATTATATTGAAACTGTAAAAAGTATATCCTTTTTGGGTGGTACATTTGGGGTTTTAAATATCAGGGAGAAATTACAAAGATATTATTTTCTTTGACTGATCTCATAGGATTACCAGTAAGAATTGTTACAAAGTTAATATTTTGTAATTATTTCCCCTGAATATAAAACTATAAAACACCATTGTCACTGCAGGCTTACCAGCTTTGTCTGCAACTGGAAATGAGTGCCTGGGTGTATAAAAAAATCTCCAGCCTGGTGCCAATATTGGAAACCTAGAGAGCAATAACAGCCATTGGCTATACTAGAGATCTCTGGAATAATACCTGTGATGTTATGACTTAAAGCTGATAGGGATCTAATTTCATTGAAGCGAAGAGCAAGCCTCCCCTTTGACCTGGGCAGTAGTTATATCGATTCCCCTGTTGCATTATCTGGCATTTCTGAACAGTGCTAGGATTCTGAATCTTGTTAAAATACATGGCTTCAAACTACTAGCTTCCAGTAAAGCATTAATTCAAATATTCATGAGGCCCATCATCACTCACAAAGAATATATCCTATGAAGCACATCCTATGAACGCATTTGTGCATTTATATTTTTTAATTTTAAAAACGTTTATTTTCACTCATTGTAAAGCTTATTTCCCAAGACACCAGCTGGAAAGGGGTAGAGTACTATATGAGACGACACTGAACTCTTCTCCTTTACCTGAGGTGATCAAAAAGTAGTTACTGTACCTGTGGTATGAGGAAGAGTGTTTTAATAACTATGAAATTTCTCACTGGCATATTGTTTGAAGGATGGTTCTGAAATGGATCCTCCTCATCTGAAACCTGGAACTCATTGTTTGATGGGATAGGCCTAAATACAAAACACTCTGATGCAATTTGTGTTCATATCTTGAAGGCCCAGGTCCATATTCTAAGGAGTTTGAGTCTGTGTCTGTTTTTCAGACACAACTCTTTCCTTTCTCACTCTTCCATCAAAAACCATCGTATCCTATATATTCAGGGTCTATAAGATGAGGGATGAAGAGGGAATTTTTTTGTTTTAAACATCAGTATGCAATACTTGTAGATTAAGTCATGGAAAAACCATTCCAGAAGAAGATTACAATCTGATGCAGATGGGAAAAGCAGCCCGGCCAGGCAGGGTGAGGAATGTTATCAGAAACGCCTAGTTGTATCTCATGGTCCAGAGTACTAAAGTAGAAACATGTTTCCTTTAAACACACAGAAATCAGAATTCTTTCTGAGATACGATAACGCTGGAAGACTCCACCAAACAAGAAGAAGCTGGTTTGGAGCAAATCAGGGCCAGATTTTCCAAGCAGAGTGTCCAGCCCTCATTGCCTGAGAGGTTATAACGCAAAAACTTTGGGAAGATATACAAGAAGAGAGACGTAAAGACTTGTGGGGGCAGGGACTGGACTAAAACAGCGCTCAGAATTTGGTAACAGAGTGGATACAAGGGTAACGTAGGCAGGCATACGATATGAAGGCAACAGTTAAGAGGAGGTACAATAGAGTAAGAATTTGGGGAAAATGGGAGGAACACAAAGTGTTTTGTTTCGCCCGGTTGAATTTTGTGGAGTCACAGTGCATTCGGTGTGATTTACTACCAGGCTGCTGAAGGCACTCGGATCTCAAACCATCTCTCCCAAGTTGCTATGAAGTAATAGCTGGCAGCAAACAATGAACAGTGCTCATATGTTTCTAATTAAATGTATGCATGGCACCCTTCAGTTATACACAT
The DNA here is from genome assembly GCF_001431845.1 of Calidris pugnax. Lineage (NCBI taxonomy): Eukaryota > Metazoa > Chordata > Aves > Charadriiformes > Scolopacidae > Calidris > Calidris pugnax. The sequence continues at coordinate 6,286,853 of NW_015090831.1, read as the reverse complement.
GCCACTCAATGTAAAGATTTGATAGGCACTGATAGGTAATATACAAGTACTGAAAACAGATGTATGGACTGAGAAACTCTATGGGCAAGCAGAACCTGTAAACACCACGTGTAGCAGAAGACACTGTTTTAAAACTGTGTGTGTCAGCCTGATGATATGATGAGTTTATATGTTCAAAATATTGAAATATTGCAATAGTACGTTTTTCCCTCATGTTTTCTTCAACACCTTTGTGGCAACACGGGCTAATCAGACACAGATCTTCAGCTGGCACATACTGGCATAAATTATTGACCTCAAGCCAGGTCCTGAAGATGTTTCCATGTGTACAGCCTCCCACCCTCCTTACCACTTGCTGAAGAGCAGCGAGAAAGCACTGATTATTACACAAAGTACTTTTGACGGTGTTACACACACAGTATTCCCTATGACATTGGCAAATGTCTCTCTCTACTCCCCCTTCCTGATGGAAAATGGTAAGAATTAAGCATCGTGCACTATCTTGGCTAGAAATTAAGGCGAAACTAGCAGTAGGTGGGACTGGAAGCCAGAAATACCTAATTCCTTGTTCCCACCCACACAGCAGACCACGTTGTCACCTCCACCTCAGGGGAAAGAAAATTTCTATCTTAATGCATTAAGTAAAGGCTGAATCTAGTCCATCGCAGCAGTGAAAACATGTAGGGAAAAACCGCACTGATTCACCATACTAAGCAACATCTTTGTGCAAAATTCACAACTGTCAGCATCTCCCTTAGCTTTCAGTACCCGGTTTCTGTAAGTGGTGTTCTTTTCTCCAGGTAAATATTAACAGTTCCTGGCCTATTGTTTCGAGGGCAATAGTACATTTCAGCCCCAGGATTTAGGCTAGAGACTGAAAACAGAAAATACCAGTATAGCATTAAAAAAAAAAAAAAACCATAGTTGTAATGATGTGTAAAATTCAAGGTAGGCTAATCATCTTAAACTTGCTTGAGGCAAATGGTCACCACAAACTCGGGCAACACGTTACAGCATAGGAGTACATAAGTTGGACCAAAGAGATGGTACAGGAGATTTTTTAGGAGGTCTTTGCAGCTTTTTCGTGCAGAAAATCTCAACAGCAAGCCCCAGTGCAGGTGAGGCAGGAGTGGTTGGCCGCAGTGGGCTGTGGGCAGCTCCCACAATGGGTTTAGCACGTGTGTGGATGAGGCTTTGCTACCCAGGCTGATGGGCAACAGGGCTCTGGGGTCCCACAGTCACTACCTGTGTGTAAGGAGATGTTACAGGCAATGACAAATGTCTGCTCAAGAAGTCATCAGAGATGAGAACTTCAAATGACTATTGATACGTTCTGGGCAGTGCTTAGTTATTTTCTAATGTTCTGCTGCCATTAGTGACCCCTAGAACCTGAACCCAGCCCTAGCAGCTACCAATGACAAATCCACCTGCTCCCAGCACTTCCCAGCATCAGTCCCAGCAATACGAGTACTCAAAACAGGAGGCAGCTCTATTATCAACACCCAGGAACAAACCTCTGCCTTGGAAGACAACCTCTGTGATTGTCAAAGGGACGGCACAGGTTTCCTTGGCTCTCTCAGCTTTGCTTGTTTTGGTATTTGTTACACTAGCATGCTGAGTACTTGACATTGGTGTGTTAATCCTCTTACACAACTGTTCAGCATCCATGAGCATTTTCTGGTCATGTATCCATAGTACAGCCATAAAAATTCCTTGTTAATCTCAGTCACCATTTGAAAACATTAACTAAGAATAAATCTAGAACACAAGCTCAGTGAATTCAAATCCTATGTATAGCAAACCCAATGATTTTACAGCACCTGGCATTCACATTTCTCTTTCAGGCAATACTACAGTAGTTAATGCATTAACTATGGTGAACAAATTTTTCCTAGCATCCTCAGTAGTAAAGCAAGAATTTCTGATTAGATGACCCCAGCTACCTACAGCTCTCACACACTAAGTATAAAGCAATACAGAACAATCCCACAGAGACTGAGTAGGACTTTAATTGCAAGTTTGGTATATTTGTCTGGATTCCTTTCTTGTGTAAAGCCAATGAATTCAGGGACATGCTTCTACATGATGACATGTTTCTATTTAGGATGCTGTAACATTCCTCCAGTACTTTTGCTCTGGAGAATCTTAAAAATCATGAAAGGCTGTGGTATTGTGATGAATAGATAAACACCTTTAAAACGTACATCATTATGAGTATTGCCTCTAATGACTATATTTTTATGACAGAAAATCTATTCAGTAAATTCAGTAAATATTCATTCTTACCACAAGACTGCTGTCCAGAGAAAGTCTTTTCCCAAATTCCCTTTTCTGTAGCTGTCTCTTTCTCTCCATAGCTGAGGTTACTTGTTTTCTTTTTGATCAACTAGAGATGTCAGATTGTTTCCATCATCACTGCAAAAAAAAAAAAAAAAAGCACATTTCAATATCCTACTTAACAGTTTCTGTCTTTCATCATTAACTTTGTAATAACCCAGCAGCTAATGACTTTGTGTCTATAGTAGGCTGTGTTCCAGGAACAAATTTTCTGTGCCAAAAAAGCTAAACTCTCCAGACAGAAATACTACCAATATGTTTGGGTCACTTCTCAAAGAAAAAAAAAAAAAAATCTGCTACTACTGTCTTTATCAATACACCCCATGTTTTCAGTCTCTTCTGAGCTGGGCTGGGAGCTGGGTTTGCAGAGCCAATGAACTACCTGGGGCCGGGGCTGAGGAGGGGGGGGGCGGGGAGGGAAACAGTTCGTTTCACATTAATTGCACTCCTCAGTAAGCCCTGCTTGTTGGCACATCTGTGCTGCTACTATGATGTACAAATTTTGGACTTAATCCTGAAGAGTTCTAAAAGCTTTCAACTCCCATTATCCTTAATGAGAGACGAATGCCCTCAGCACTTTCCTTACATTTTTAAGGTCAAAGCTTCTGCTGTGATAATCAGACATTCCCACTGCCTGTACAGAACGGCCAGGGAACTTCACCCCGTACAGATATCACAGAGGGAATCAGTCTTTCCAGTTTTGTAGGGTTTGGTTATTCCTGGCTGGTGGTTTCTCCTAAAACCAAGCCACAGCTTACAGGTAACAACTATCAGCTCTCTCTTTTCCTGAGCGTTCCTGATGACGCGTGCATTTGAAAGTTTTAGCTTGGATTTGAAGGTATTACTTATTATGCATACTACAGGAACACAGGCAAAGCTAATACATTCATTCAGGATTTATAGAAAGTAGTAGAATAATAACAGAAATCAGAATCTAGCCTAAATTAAGGCAGGCAGATACGCTCATAATTACAGAACCAAATACAGGAATTTTCCCCTGCATCTCATAGTGACTGCATTTACTGTATCAGAGGGCAACGTGCTATGTCTCTTAAGAGACTCCTATTTAGGACAAAAAGCTTTCACTAGAAGTATTTGTCCACGTTTTTACATCAAGATTTTATGTGAAAGCCTATTTAAAAACATCATTCTAGTAAGGCTGAGATACTCATACAGTGCTACTTAATGCTAAACCTAGAGAAATTAATTGCACTTGCTCGAAAAAAAAAAGACTAAGGATAAGACAAATCTGTTTGTTTCTGCTCTTTTTTTATTTATTGCAAATAGCACCTTCATCCACAAAGAGCCAGGTGATGCATGAACAGCGCTGGGCTTGGCTGTAGGGTAACACAGCTGGCATTCCCAAAAGAAGCCCTGCCTGTGCCCTCCGGATGGACTTACATGCCTGGAGACAGACTGGATTTCTCATGCACCTGTGAACGATCCCATCTGTCACGGCGGTGATATCAAGCAGATAAAACCACTGCAACTCCTTCCCCAAGTTGCCCCCGAATGCTGTGCCACGAGGGCACAGGGGAGTCTGAGCATGGGGCAAGCACAGGCCGCCTGCAGGCAGAGCAGGATGCCCCAGATGGCATCCAGAGGGCTCCCAGAGGCATGCAAACTGGGATCGTGAGGAACAATGTGGACATCACCACTGGGACTGCCCTTGTAAAACACTTCCCCCAGGGAAATCATCATTTGTCCAGCTACTAAGCCATCCAGGGTCCTACTAAACAGCACATCCTTCTATTAAACAGCACCTGCCATCTCCTACACTTGTTCTGTACTTCTGGTTTACACTTATACAAGACCAGAATTCAGGCTATTTTCTCCAAAATGGGTAAAAATTAGCCTCTATACACAGTCACCCAAAGAACACAGGCAATGAGAACATGTAGACATAATGGCAGAAAAATCTCAGTTATTGGATTGCGATCATTCCTTCCAGATTTACCTGGAAGCCCTTGCCTCCTTTCTGTAGTACCAATCCTAAAGCTACACACGGGTTTCAATTCAGCTAATAAGGAATCTCAGTGGTGTACTATCGCATAATTACCATTGTTTCCTGATTAACTATCATGTCTCAAAAGAAATACCACAATAGAATTGAACAAACACAGAGGCAATGTATTATACTGTTCTTGTGATTATGCCAGAAATTAGCAAAAGAAAGACCTTATGTAATCTTTGTATCATCCTTCTGTGCATTCGTCATGCCTGGAGAGCACGACTTCCACCAAGGGACTCTTTGTTGATCCATGAGCACAGAACCACTTAGGAGTGAGCTAGTGAGAGCTATAGTTGGAGCCAATTATCCCAGTAGAAGGTCAAGTATTTAATATGAGTAAGTGCCTGAAGTTTCTGTCTGCAGGTATTTGGTGGAACCACCCCAAATCCTAGTTTAGAAATAAAAGCAGAAAGGATTATTATTAATTATTCCTATACGTTCTGCCGCCTTGGGCACTTCAAGGAGTGGATTTACTGTAGCTGTACCTAGCACACACAGCACGTGGACCTACTCATGTAATGGTGAAACAGCCTCAGACCTGCAGACTCCACGCCTTCCCCCATACGCACCATGGAAGCTGAAGTCTCTGGGCATGTAACCATTAGCAGGTTGTCATTAATCTCTCCTGAAGAGTTAACAACCTAAGGCTAAACCCATTTAAAGTTTTGAATCAAAGGCAATTATCAGACAAGATAATAGAACACATCTCCTGTACCAACATATGCTGGTGCCGCAAAGCACCCAACTCAGGAGGCCTTTAAAGAAAACTGATCATCAGAGAGAAGTATTTAACAAAACCAGAACAATTTTCCATCTTGGAATGGTCATTTTTGTACATCATACTGCTTGTCACAGACAAAAAATGAGCCTTCCAGGTAAATCTCTCTTCCTCTGAGACCAACCAAAAGACTAACAATTCCAAATGGAGATAACACATCCCCTGGGAAGCTCAGCAGAGGAGAATGGTTGTCCAGATGGTACGGTCTTGAAATGTAAAAGCACTGAGAATCAGTTTGCTCAGTCATGAGAAATACTATTTTTGTGTTACCAAAAGAACAGACTGTAAAAATTTATCCGCCTTCCCTGCCCGATTTGCTTGTCTCTATCTTCACAGCAGAGACCCCAGTGATCAGCATTCAGACCTTGCCCGTCCCATTTAGCTCAGATGCACTGGGAACTATTGCAAAGTCACTTCTGATTTATGGTGTCTTGGCTGATACTGCACTCACACATGTTCGTTGCCGAGTCTTTGGGGGCACATCTTACAGTTCTTTGTACTACAGGAAAATTTCCCACTGTAGGACTCTTCTCCAAGAAGAGTCTCCATAGATTTCATCTGCGTGGAGCATTTTGGGGAAGGCACTGAAGTTAGAGGCGGTTGGTGATAAAGCCTGTATCCTCAAGAAGTGTGTGGGGATCAGTCGAAGAGAATGCAGGTCCCAGATGTTTGCCTACTGCCTTCTCAGTTTTCCATTGAGCTGAGGGAAGGTGGTTTTGGTATGGACACAGAAAAAGCTCTCGGGGGAAGACCTAAGTGGGAACACGCTTCCGTACGGTATCCCCCCGCCGTTCATCAAGCCAGCCAGCCAGAGGCAGCAGCTTGATTATATATCCTAAAGTGCAGTATTTTTAGTACTCAATACAAAAATGTTCATTACTTCAGGAGATGGCTCTAAAACTATGCCCTGGAGAAACGGTGTGATTAACATAGAAAAGCACTCTCTAAAATCTATGCAAGAAATTTCTTGGATTATAATACCTTCTTCATTTCTAGTAGTAACAAAGGATGATTGATGTATATTGCTTTAGCTGATGAAAACGTATAACATTATATTCCTCAGATAAGCATCCAAGATATTTTGAGACAGTTTGAAACTGCAGTTACATTTCAACAGAGCTACGCCAGCATATGCCAACTGGGAGCTAGCACACAGTATATCTCTTTGGTAACTGGAAAGGGGCTGTATTTATTTTTCTGTCTCTTACAAATTAGTATAAATCTAACAGCTATGACACATGACAGAAATGACAGCTCTGCAAACTAGCATCTTTTGCTTAAATCAGAACAGATAGAATGCAGCCAGCCTACCCTCTGCTTCGCACCCCGTAACCTGCCAGAAGGTGAAACCCCCATAAGGCAGCAAGGTATTCTCTCTTAGCAGCCTGCTTCTCTTTCTGAGCTGTTAACAAGGGGACAGGGTTTGTGATGTGGACATACAACTTTTGGGTAACGGAATGAGTCCAAAGTGATCATCTTTAAGCACTTTTTTTTTCTACTCTGATAGTCCTGCTTGTTCAACAGCCATACTGGAAGGTTGAAAGGGAATAACCAGAATCAGAACCTCAGCAATGAACAGAGAAGGAAAATAATATCACTAGCACAGGTCAGGAAGCAGCTATGAGAAAGTCAAAATTGTCATCAATGCAAATGTTACTTAGAACGAACAGGTGACCTAAAGGTGAAAGATTTTATATCTCATTACCAATCTCTGGAGTGATTCAGTTTCCTGAGCACCTAATTGAATTGAATTGAATCTGTCATTGTCCGACCATGTTCCTTTTGCTGCCTCTGGTGCTAACACCAATGTGCAGAAGCTTGCTTTTCTCATGGTGTTTGTAGGAAACAGAGTAGAAAAAAGTACAGTACACTTTGTCTGGGCCTTCTCACAACTGGAAGAAAAAAAAAAGACTCCAGAATTATGGATTTGATCTGTATTTAACAGATCAAAGATTGTTCAGTGCTATAAAACCACTACATTTACCTTCCCAGGCATAGGCCAGTCAAAAATGCTAGGTTTGTACTAAGCTTTCTGACTGTTTCCCTCGTTTCTTTAGAATGGTAGAGTGATCAAACCATCAGAGCAGTAACAGCAGAAAACCCCACCTTCGCGAAAGATGGGAAAATTCTGCACAGTGATTAAAAGTGAGGCATGAAAATGGTTTCCCTACCACACCCCTAGCTCTCCCTCTCACGGTATTTAGCCTGGTCATGACTTTAAGTGACGAAGTGGAAAAATAATTCCAAAATTCTCTTTGGAGCTGATGTTTCAAACGTCAACACTTGGCAAAGGGAAAACTACAGCGACATCTGCATTTCTGCAACCTGAAACTCCACTAAATGGTTTTTGCTTCTCCCCCCCCCCAGTGTATTTCCTAGCGATGCCGTATGCAGGGTCTGCCTGCCTGGTGCCCAATCCTCCCAGGTATTTGCTTAGACTGGTCAGCAGTTTGTTAGTGCTAATGTATGCATCGTACATTCACACCCACTGGATTAGGTTGCTATTTAGATAAGCAAGCCGCATTTTTGCAGAGAGGGAAGGAGAATGTGCCATGTGCCAGCATTAATGAGTTAATTAAATTAGAAAAATTCCAATGCAGGAACCTAAAATGCTTAGATAAGTAGAATACTATGGGAATTACAAGGCAGCAAACACAGCACTGCTGCACCATTCTGCCTACATATCTCGATAGTCTGACTGGCTTTGGAAAATTATATTAAAATAAAATATGTCTAGTCAATCAGAAAATATCTAGCTATAGAAAGCTATTTGTTTTGTTGTGGGATAATTAATTTTGATACATCTCAAATGTCTTACAACCTCTAAAACCGTTCCAAAGGATATTGGAACTGTTCCGTGCCGAAAACCGTTCCAAAGGATATTGGAACTGTTCAGACAGCCATGCCCTGCAAGTTATTTTGTGATCCAAACCGCTCCCTAATCCAGCAGTTCTCTAATTCTGGTTGAAAACTGCCCAGTGATCATCCACAAGGCCATGATAAAGTAACCCCAAGGAAGCGTGGGAAGGACCGGAGCTAGACAAGGAACCTTCTCATCTTTGTTGTGATTTTAATTAAGTATGATGACACTGACACATGGCAGTCTACAAAGAAACTGAAGGTTGACAAATTTGAGAGCCAAATGCTGCAGATCTCTCCTACCCTTACCTCATCCCTTGAAAAGGAATCAGTAGAACACATAGGATGGTCTCAGGCAATTTTTGACTGGTGATCACTTGCCACCAACGAAGAGGCTCTTATTACAATGTTCTAGAAACACAGCATTTTAAATAAAGTGTCTGTCTCAGCTATTCAATTCCACCCTGTTTCAACCTCAGTTCTCAATATACATTTATGCTTCCTTCATGCAAGATAATCTTCCATTTATTCAGCAAACTAAACACCCAGTAAAGCTTTCTATAGCATTGCTTCTAGGATTTAAACAAGTTAAGACTAAGGGCTTAAATCTAGCAAACCTATCAGTGTGCTCACAATAATACCAGGAATTTCAATAAATCAGAAAATAAAGAATATGGCATTAAAGATGTTATTACTACGACAGCTGTCAAGATGAATTGCATGAGAAGCATTTAAAAGATTTATATCTCAGTATCTCACCAGGTTAATTAAATGGATGCATGCATTCATTTAAGAGGATAAGGTGGGTTGCAGTGACATAAAATGAGAGGGCACAAGATTATGTTCTTTCAGCATTAACAAGAATGGGTTGAACCGATATCATTTCCGTATTCTTTAATAAGTATGATTCATCCATTGCCATTTTCAGCTCTCATTTTCTTTCTGGCAAAAAGAAAAAAAAAAAAAGACTATGAACATTTATAGACTAACATAATCAAAGCTTTAACCTTTTCAGCGTTTTCTGTTTGGATTGGCTGTCCATTTTTATCACGGGGTTCCAGGGCCGTGCCGCAGGGAGGAGAAGAATCACCAGTAAATTACACCAAAGAATGCTGGAAAGGTCAAAGGATTGCCCTCCCCTGTTTGCTTTTATGGGACATATGAAGCATTCATATCATGCAATAAAATTATTGAGACAAAAATGATGAAAGATAAGCAGAGAGAAAGCATGATTCCGTTGTCAGGACAGCGACTGATCAGCATGGAAGAGAAGGATATATTACAGTGTTAGCATCAATAAAAAATAGATTATGGCAACAGTGTTTGCGTATCCTTAGGTTCTGCACTGAAATCAAATCCTTCTGAACATTCTAAGACCTGCAGCCAAGAAAAGGATATCCAAGCAAAGCTGAGGCTATTCAGGCTCAAGAAAATGTTAGACGCAAAGCTCCCATTTCTTGGGGGAGTTTCTAACCACTCATTATGATACATTGTTTATTACTATATACTATTATAAATTATATGATACAGATTATTATGTGGTAAGGATTGATTCCCTTAACAATTGAGCCTCCTCCGGCAGAGTTTTGCAATCTAGGCTGTTAATCTGCAAAAGGCATGGTCTGAGCACAGCTACAGCATCAGCTGCCTCTGGGGGCTTCAGCACACGTTGGTCTGCCTCGAGGACCTGCTGAGCTCAGGTCAGGAACAGGCAGCTCCAGGCCCCTGGAGAAGCTGAATTCCAGGACCTGAGGAAATTTCACTCGAGGAACTGCCGCTATTCACACACCTAAAGGGTTATGTGGAGATGTTGAGGTTCAAAATCAAATGTCCCATTTCTAAAGATGCCTCTGGCGTTTTCTGGCTACAGGCTGCTAAATATGAAGCGCTAGATGCAATTTCTGTAATCTAGTACATCGTTATTAGAACTAGCTGTTTCTCATGGTAAAAATGACAGGCTGGCAGCAGAGAGCCAAACGGGAATCTCGTTAGGTTTCAAACACTGAATTACAAATCTTCATCAGAGGAAGTGGCACACCGTTTAGGAGGCCAATAAATAAAATTCATACGTATTCATCTAGTATGTTGCAATGTTCAGAAAAATGCATGCAATTAAATTCAACACCTGCATGGGTCTGACAGACCGGTTAAAATATGCAGTCAAGTTTCCTACATTTTTCTCATTTTTATTTGTGTTTTCTTCTCATTTTTCTTTCACTGGTGTAAATGAAGGCCCTACTCAAGGAAGTCCAAGAACTTCAAACCTACATGTAAGACCGATATGGGCGTGTCTGCTGGAAGCGATGGTAGATTACCATTCAATTTGTGAAACTAGAACTAGGAGCTTGTGAAATGTGCCTAAAGATCCCTTCTTTGAGACAGATGCATTTCAGTCAGCACCTCTTCTGCCTGCCCATCTGTTCTACTCATAGTCCAGAGGGACCACTAAAAATTACCAGCTCTTTGTGCACCCTCCTCCCCTTCCACCTGCACCGCTGAAGGGGATGGTGGCAGCAATGGTCACGGGATGGCTCTGTGATCTGAACACAATCCCAATAGACACCAGGAACTGAACATACTTAAGAGATTTTTGCCACTATCGCCTCTCTTGTGTCTTATTCACTCATTCTGCAGTCAGCTCACAGTAAAGTACTTTGCTAGAAACATTTTCTAGCAGTACATTTTGGTGAATGAAAGCAGGTTTGTGAGATGAAGTGTCCCAAATGAATGCTACTTGGTTTGGTCCTCCCTAGCAGCAGGGATGAAAGGAATGAAAGATCATTTATTTACTGATGTATTCCAGCTCATGGATATGAGGAATTATTAGAATCATCTTAACTTAGTGATAGTGTTCAGACATCTGGGTTTATTCCACGGAGCACTGGGTAATACTTTAAAATGTTCACGTGGTTCAAAGGAAAACTGCCAATATAAAATAAGTATTGTAAAAATATTTCCTCAGCTACTAGCAACATCTTCAGCACCCAGCTCTGCACATCCTCCTCAGATAACCAAAGTCATTTGCATCAGAAGGAATATTTCAATGACTAGACCGCAGAATTTGTTTCTAATGAATCTGGGGCTTTGTGGGTTGTAACATGGTGTCTCACATTTCACCTTGCTGTACAGCACTCCCAGTGGACCAGGGCCTATCCTTACATTACAGGCAATAACTTTATAATGAAGGTATTAGTACAATAGCAGCCCAGAAAAGAAGCTGAATCAAGCTTATAATCCCTTTTTGTCATACGAAAAATAAGGGAGGATGAGGTACAGTGAAATGTATGTCATCCCTCCATGATCCAGGAAGAAGGTAACTGAGAAAGGGCTCAACTCATCTATCTGCATAACCTGAAGATAGCCCCTTGCACCCCACCAGGACTGAAGTCCACCCTGGGGAAGAACAGGAGGGGAAAGACAGCGCTGATCTTTTCCAGTGTCAGCCAAACCAGAACTGAGCCCCTGGTCTGAAAGAACGGCCTGTAGCAGGGGAATGAAGCAAGAACATGCAGCTGCATTAGGCTGAGCAGCTCCAGGTGCTTCCTGCACAGGACACTCTGCATATTTTTATCAAAAATGTTTTTCATATATTACTGTGCAAATACCTTCACTGAGTCCTGTAAATCTGTTAGGCCAGCTATAACTACAGCTGCAGCTCCTTGGACTCTGCAGTCACCTCTGTTCCTACAGAGAAGACACATAAAAGAGCTGTGGTACTGGAGCTGGGTTTGGAGGTGTCAGAGCTAACTTAGCTCCTCTAAGGGTGGGCACTAAAATCCTTCAGCTGGCTCCCCAGCTGTTCAGCCTTCGCAGAAGTTAGAAGGGTACTCCAATTTCAGCCGACCTAACAACATCCAAGGATCAGACCCAAAGGAATTCAGCTCCAGCATTCCCAAACACGCTTCAGTGACAGCTCTCCTTCATGCTCATGCTCACAACGGAAAGGCGACAGGGTACAACTCAGCTCTTCCACCTTCAGTTTTGTTGGGGGATGTACCCTCTATACATCAATGAGCATACATAAAGGAAAACTTCAGAGAGATTTCCCCAGTCAATTCAAATTCACTTCATTCTTACACAACGGAGTATGTAGGACTATGGGATATCAAGACTGTAAAATTAGAAGGAAAAGATACACATTGATTAAACTCCATCTTCAGTTTATGGCCAAGAAAACTGTTACAAAAACGTTAAAAATGAAAGGTATTCTGTCCTCATTCATATTTCCTTAGATGGTAACAGCACACCAAACAGCCCCTCACCTTGTTTTTCTCTGCAATTCTATAGCGATCTCATCTCAAACACTGAATTCAGTTCTGGGCCAAAAGGGTATAGACAAACTTGATGGAATTCAGACAATAGCAACAAAGACGATTAAAGTATTGACTTGTTGGGAAACAATTAACAAGTCCCTTCATAGTAGTCTCGAACAATGACAAAGAGAAGACTAAAACGGCAAGGAATGACCATCTATGCAAGTTTGAGGGACATATACTAACACTAGAGATGGTGAGGCATTGATTAGGTTATTGACAATAGGCTGAAAAGAAATAAAGAGGGGGAAATGATGCTGAGTATCTGAAGAAATTACTTAAAGTGAAATCCAATACGGATTGATTCCTAGAGAAACAAAGGAACACTTGTCATATAAAAGAAAAATAGGGCAGGATGAAGTACAATAAAATACACCGAAAGGGAGGATGCTGCCAGAAATGAGTTCTCTGAAGACCCTGATGGGGAAGAAAAGAGCCCCGTCTCCCTTTCTTCTCAGAGCGTCTCTTTATACGTTGCGTGGTTGATCCACATTAGAGACAATTAGAGTGAAAGGCTTTTGCTTTGGCGAAAAGAAGAAAAAGAGCCACTCCATCCTTCCCCCCGTGCAGTTGGCTGCCGGCAGTGCTTACTCCAGTTTCTGTGTGAAGACGGGCTGTCACACACTGATTTCTAATTTTTCCATCTGCCAGAAACTTAATAAAAATGTAAATTAAAAAAACATTCACGAATTTCCTACTTAAAAGGTTCACAACTCTCCTATGTTTTATGTCGTTCTACCATTTTTTAACTCATCTGCACTCAGTTCTATCAAGCGAAATGGGAGAGAACACTTAGTCTGCCATCACAGATAATAATCCAACAAACTGGGATTATGAATACAGTACAATCCAGAAAATACTAGAAAGAGAGGAGGCATACTATTAAAATTCTGTAGCCTCTCTCTCTCCCAAGCATCTGTCTGTTTAGAATGTAAAGTAAAAATCATTAAGCTACCAAAAGCAGCACAAAAGAAAAAAAAAAGAAAAAAGAAAAAACTACTGACTTTTCAGAAGTTCATCATCCACTAAAATCTGAAAGATATTTTTGCTTGCAGTAGCAACAGTTGGGTTGGCAGAGGATTATTCTTTCACTTCTTATAGAATTCATGTTAATGCCTCAAATGGGCTATTTTTCTCCATAGATTATTTCTGGTAAGTAATGTAACCGTGCAGGTTTATATAAAGCTTTTAAGATTATAGCTTATGCACCTCCAGTCTTAGAATAACCAAAGTTATTCAATATTACTGTTTAGCTTGAATTTTGGCTGAAAAAAAAGACATTTTAGTAAAAAAGGGAAAACATTAATACACTTCCACATTCTAAGTGATCCACTTTGAATTTTAAAGTGCATTTTGAGACTAAATATAAGCTTTCAAAGTATTATGTTCTGCATAAGAGTTATTAATTTGAGAGGTGGGGAGAGTAGAAGCAGGTTTGGACATAAGCAAGGCAGAAAGAAAGTATACTTGGTTCATGTCAGGTAAATCCTAAGTGTTTGCCCATATTTTGAATTGGATCGCTGCTCTTGAGTGGGTGGTTTAGGTTGATTCGCTAACTTCTGCTGTCTTGGTTTTTCAGCTATACTGGGGAAGGTAATAATATATAGCATACATAAGTGCCACTTACAGAATAGTTTCTCTTTGTCAAAGACTTTAATAGTGAAACTTTCTGTTAGTGCTGATGCTCTGTCGTTACTTTTCTCCCTCTGCCAGATGCGTCCATCACTACGCACCCAAACAGGGGAATGATTCTTTCTCCAAATTCTGCACAAGGCAGCAGAAGACACTCAGTGCTCATTCACCTCTTGGCTATTCTGTCAAAACAAATCTGACTGTAGAAACACAGATAGGACAGAATTAAACCCAACAAAAAGGCAGCTAAGAGTCTGCCACTGACCAACAGAAAGCAGCTACGCAGGCAACAAGCCAGATATCCTCGACTCCCTCCATAGATTTAAGCCCAGCTCTCCTGCAGGACAAACCAGGAACCACTAAACCAGCATATTTTTTTTTTAAATCTAGAACAGCCCCCTTTCTCTTCTGTAATAGTTGGAGATCTTAAGCAGGATGCTGCAGCACTTATTGCTGTTCACCTTTGGTGTTCCCTGTGGGCCCACAGTGATGTTACCTGAAGCTATGGGACAGAAGAGAACCTCTGAATGGGACTTGAGGAAGGGGAAAAGGAAAGAAAGGAGAATGCCAGGTGGGGTCTTCATGGGACTTCTTGCCCAAGGCTATGTCCAAAACCCACAAGAAGGCGCCATATCCTTCCTGTCTTCTTGGGTGAGGTTCCTTTGAGTTAAATCTTAACCTCTGCTTTGTCACATGCCTTGGTGAGCTGCTCCATCTCAGCTGAGTATGATAGGAGCTAAGGGCATTTAGTCTCCTACTGCAGCTGGTTAAGTTAGATATCTTGTGGGGCATCTGAAATATGCTCCCTGGAGTTGTAAGCTCTTGAACTATGTACACACTCTCAGAATCCCCCTGTGACCTGGAGTTCAGGTAGAGAGGAATAAGTAAACCAGGTAAAGAATAACTTGCCTCAACAACAGACGATAGCCAGCGGGTGGAAGTGAGCCAGGTTTAGGAGGGAGACAGGACCTGTCAGTAAGATGAGCTCCCTGCCAAGAGCAAGGGAAACATCACTCAGGGTTTGTGGCGTATGCCTGCCTCTGTGTTGTCACACTGCCCATGGCTGTGTACCTTATGAACCATTCCTTTCTCACCTAGTCAACAAGTTCTTATCAATGTCTGTTTAAAGCTTTTTTCTTGTGACAGGAGATTTTTGTGGTAATTGAGAAGAAAAGCAATTCACTTGATTAAAGATTGGTATATATAAATGACAGAAATGGTTTCCTATGAACATCGAGATGTATTCCCAATCAATAACGCCATGACAGAATTGCAGCTTAAGGGAAGGAAGTTATTAGTTTTAGGAAAGGCACATAATTAAATACAAGACAAGTCTACAGATTCTTAGAAGAGAGACAAGGAAAATGGCCAGCCCAACACTTTGTAGACTGTGCTACTGTTGTCTCTTCTTTACAGTTCACTTGGTGCTGTCTTTCATTTACTTGTGCAACCTTAAAATAAAGATGAAGATCTTAGTCTTAAATGTTAGGGCTTAGAGTCAGTAACAAAGAACTGTTTATTAAAATGTTAGGCCAGGTTTCACTTTAATACTTTCCTTCAGTAGCAGCTACCAGCAAATGTTAGAAATCCTTAATCATTTAGCTGAACCTTTAGTAATTTAGCTGAACCTTTAGTAATTCCTAAATGTTTTTCACGTGTAACTGCAAAAAGCACCTAGGCCTTTTCCCACCAGCATGATATGGGGATTGGACAGACCTGATAACTGGTAATTGGGACTTTAGCCTTTCACCTCTGGGTTGGTGTTTAAAACCCAGACCAGGTTGGTATGGAAAAAAAGTCATTTCCATCAGCTGGCTGTTCAGTGACCTCTATGAAATATTACAAGTTGGTAGTGGACAGGTGTCTATGTAATTAAAATACACTTCGCAAGCACAGTTGGCACCCTGGAATTTTCTTATTATGAATCTATAATCTGCTCCCCCCAGCTCAAAAATGGAAAGTACTCAGGGGCACTGAGATGTCATTTAAAAACCAGGAGGATACAGTGTTCTTTGTTAATCCCACAAACAAAGTACTTCTGTTTCTAGAGCAGTTTTGAATCCCCAGACAAATGCTTTTGTGCACTGCAAAGATTATTATTCAGGCTAATAAAACTCATTAATTATAAGTAAAAGATCAATTTTAAAAACTGATAAAAATCTAGAGCTCTCTAGGTTATATTGCAAAATCTCACAGCCAGCACTATGCACAATGTTCACTGTAAAAAGACTATATTTTCACACAGTATCAACAAAGCAGAATCACACAGGATGTCCCACAAATCCATGAATCTGCATTAATTGAGCCAATATTCCCAGAGATCCACACAAAATTTGAGTACTTTATAAAAAAAAAAGGTTTTTTTCAGAAGGTATGCCCAGTCTCAACATGAGGTGGTTTCTCTGCCTAGGAATCAAGGCAACAGTTTTATGTGTGAGTAGGATTTGGGGGATGGGCAGGGGGAACAGCACAGTATTTTATGGCTTTTGAATAACCAGGCCCATAATTCAAGCTTCAAGCCTTTAATCTGTTTCTCTTCTTCTTTAACCCCTTCAGAGGTTTTGCCAGAGAAATGAGAAAATGTTGTCCACTGACTTTTCTTCTACCATTTCTGAACTAGGCAAGGCAGTGAGCACTTGAGGCTGAAGACCTGTGACAGACACAGCTCCGTAGAACTGCGGGACGTTCAGAGACAACCCTGGAAATATTTGTGGACTTGCCAATGACTCACATCTGTGTCAATGAAAGAAGGAAGGAAAACGTTATCTGGAATCCAAACAACATTTAAGTACACGTTAACCCCCGGCAGTGAAAATACATGTACAAGATGTTTCACCTCTCTGAAAAGAAATGTGGTTTGGTCTGACCTGGTTCAAGATCTTAAGGATTTATAAGAATATAAACCAACAGTTGCTGAGCTTGGCACTGTTGTGCTGTAGAAGGACTATGGATCCATCCAAGGAAAGAGCCCTCGTCTCAATGTGGGAAGAGATTAGTTAGCTCAAGAACTGAGTAACCTTCAATTTGTGAGAAGGTGAAAAAAGAACCACACAGAAAAATCCAAGAAACCCCAAAGTTTTCTGATGGTCCTACTATGAACCTACTAGGTCCTACTAGGAAAGTCCTACTAGAAATTTTCTCCTATGAGGAATTTTCTCCTTAAACTGGTTTCCTCAGCTGTTAATTTCCTCTGCAAGTAGCAACTGAAATATAGGGACAAAAGTACTGCTAGGTAAATCTCAGCATTTACCTATCCAGTGTCCAATTTATAAGCATTAAAAAATAGACTGCTTTTTACATACATTTCAGATGGAATAGTTAAAAGGAAGCGGAAAACCAGGAATGTGTGGAATCAAAGAAAGCATTCACACACCTACTTTTAACACATTTCTGTCACATTGTCCAGAAGAACATCTATAACCTGCTCAAACTGAACCACAAAACCAAAAAGTTAAATACTGAAGACAGCCACCGTTAACAAATTGCAGATGCGTAAGACTCATCCAGAAAGACCTCACAAATCAGCAATGAGGGGAAGGGAGAGCAAACCATGCAGAAACTATTTAATCAATGAGTAAAGACAATTATAACATCTGTTAATCTTTTGTGTAGGTTATAATTAGATGCTGTGGAGGAGTAGCCTTTAAGGGGGGAGGCAGGGAATCCTTTAACATCTGCTAGAAGGGCAAACATTGTGCAATAAATGACTTTAAATGCAATCAGCAAAATGAGAGCTGTGCAGAGTTCACAAAAGGCCTGTATAAAAGATTGAGGATAACAAAATATTTTGCCAAAGGTCAACTCCTGCAGCACTACAGCCTGAATAATGACTGCTAGTTTAGAGGCCACATCAAAAACAAACGTGATTGTACCTCTGAAAAACAATTCTTTTCTCATTTGTGTCATTATAGCAAAAGCACATGCTGCTGCTGTATATCACGTCAGCTTAATGACTTATTAGGGCTGTATCTATCAACCTTGAGCAGTTTAGAATAAACAGGTAGGTATGATGTGTTTTAAAGACCAGAATTCGGTCTAATTAGAATGACACTGAACTGTGCCATACTGTAAAAGTGATGTGATTCTGATTTTTAATAATTAATCATTTGGTAGCTTCTAAAAAATCCAATCATTTACTCATTTTGCCCTTGAAAACAACCATATGTTTTAAGCTGTTACTCACTGAAAATGTGAGACCAAGAGGGAGTTATTTTATCCAGTTTAACACGGCCCTCTACTGGCAAAATAACCCCCCAAAATCTTATCACTATGAACCATTTTGTCAGATCGTTTCAGAGCAGCTGAAAAGATCCTACATTTTACAGCAAAGTTACACCAAATCTTAGAAGATTGCAGCACAGATTGGAGCTTTAGGAATTTGCATAAATTAAGTCATCGCTTAATCTCTCTAGAGTTCCCTTGCTGGGAGCACTACTTCCTTCTACCCAGCAGATGCAGCCCTGGCCAGCACCAGAGCACTGATGGAAACAGCCAAGTGCTCATACCGAGTGGAGTAAGTCATTTTAAAAGCAAATGCAACCCTTTTACTCATGTCCAGTTGTGCTGTATCCCTCAAGGAGTGCCACTGCTGATCCCACCTGGATCAGGGCTCACACGTGACTTCAGTTTGCACAATTAGGTAAATATTGAGTACAGGCAACACAAGCACAATGTAGTCCAGCTGCAAAAAGAATACTACTCAAAATACAAACACTAACTACCACCAAAAAGCAACTTCACCCTGAAAGAATTTCTGCTTCCTTCTTTTCTCCACCATTACTGAAAATCCACAGTAGTGATTCAACACAGCTTCAATGGAAGTGAAGCAGACAATGAAATTCCCCTCTGTTGTTGCATGCGGTAATTAACTCTTCCTATTTGTATTATGTCTGAGCAACAAAGAAACAAAAGGATCCGGTAAACTGTTGAATTTAGCAATTTAGATAATGATGAATTACAATAATCAATTAGCGCTGTCAAAGAAAATAATTAGTGACATGCATTTGATTCTGCACAGACCTATTGTGTGCACACACACTATCCAAGGCTAGTCTGTCCTAGAAAACAAACAGTGTTGTCCTGTGGAAAGCTTATCAAACGTGCAGTTTAGCAGTAGCATTTGTTCTTCCTGTGTGTCAATACCAATAAACCATTTTTCAGCAACAAAATTTTTATCCACTGCTTTATAATCTGACCTGCTTTTCAGGACGTGCATCCTTCATAGGCCACGGACAATGTTCCTGCCAGCTTCCAGAAGCCCCTGCTGCTGTACAAACCCCGTTCAAGTGATTCACCTGAATGCCACTCAATGGAAACGTAAAGATATCCAAGCATTTTTCACATAATAGCTATCTAACTTTTCATCCCCAAAACATCATGACTAATTTATGCAACCATGAGGGAATACCTGATGTAATTCAGGTTTCTGCACGCTACGTGAGCGATGTCATTAGACAGCACAGAACAGAGCAGTACAAGCGTTAATGGTTCGTGTTCTATTTACACTGTACATTTATCCTGCTTTAGTAATAAAACTGCATTATTACACGCTGTAACTTCCAAAGGTGTTCTGGCAGCTTTGGCATGGATGTTTCTTAAGCAGAACTCCAATCCTGCCAGGAGCTGAACACGTGCAGGAGTGCGGAGGAGCTGGGGAGCATCATTTGGCCCCGGCTGCGCTGCGCTAAGCTCCTTGGCCAACTGCGCTCCCCTTTGGCACCTTTGTTCCATGGCTTTTATCCCAACCTCCGTCCCACTTGTCAGAGGATGACAGGCCGGAGTCTGCACTTATTCTGTTTCTTTTCAGATGGTGAGAAAGCCCCAAGAATTGACATTCTGCTGGCAATTGTCCCCTTTAATGCCATCCCAGAAGGTTATCAGATTATACGCGGTATCCTTGGGCAGATTTCTCAGACCCGAGGAAAATTCAGCCGGGGGATCCCTCTGCTGAAAAGTGAGTTTGCTCTAGATCCTAATTTGCTACATTGGAATATAAGAGAGGAAATGTAAATGTGAGAAGGGAAATGTAAGAGAGGAAAATGAAAATCAAATGCCCCCGGGTTCATCAGGTTTTGAGAGTCTGCTTCTGCTCTTAAGGTAATTAGCTGAAGATTTGCTCTTGTCTGAAGTGGAAATGGAATTATACCCTACCACACTACATTTACTGGGGCAGGATTTCTACCTCCTTAAATCCACGCCTCTAAACACTTACGCACAAAGACAATAGCAGAAAAGCCCACAAAGTTTTCTTTAAAAGCAGTAAAATTCACACTTGTAAGATTAGGACTTGCACTTCACTTTAAGTGAGACCGGAGCATTCTTTTAATCTCGCTTTGTCCTAAATAGCTTGAAGATTTTGTAGGCATTTGCCAACATGATACCTGAGTGCTTTGTGAGTGTAAACACCTTTATCAGTTCACAGCAGTAGATCATCATCATCATTGCCCACAAGGTGACGGAGGAAGGAAAGACTGGCCCACAGGAGCCAGCGTGGGAGGGATCAAACCACTGCATCTTAAACCCCTTCCTTCTCCTCAGGGAAAGGCTCTATCACGATTCTCTGTTCTTCACTCTGGCATTCTGTGGAAGCCTCAGAGTTACAAAACCATCTTTCAAAGAACATATAAACTTTTTTTTTTATATACTATTTCTGAAAAAGGAGGAGAAACACCTAAAGAATAAAGCTCTATGCTCTTATTTAAGTGTGTACTTAAAACCCCCAAAGTCTTTGCCATTCTCAGGACATCAATGCGGAGCTAAATTTAGGGCTTCCCCCCCCACAGGAGAATATGCTTCAATTCCAAAGACAGAACAATGGCTCCTAAATTGCACAATATCTCGACATGCCAAGCCACATTATAACATCAAAAGAAGAGACAGACAGGTTTTGATCTGCTGTAGAAACGGGGTCACTTGAGAGGGGCATCTGCCGTTGTAGCCACCCAAACCTTAATAAGAAGCCCCAAAAATCTGTTGCTGAGAGGCCTTGAAAACAAAGTCAGTAGCAAGAAAAGCAAAACAAAATCAATAGTGCTAATAACTCACAAGGAATCCACCAGTTCCTATTTGATTGATTTGTACCGACTTACCCTCATATATTTGCCAATCATAGTTTTCTGATTATTTTCTTCAGAAAGGCGCCTCGTCTCCACAAAGACAGATTATTAAATGGAGGTAAACAGTAATAAAAGAGCTCCTCATACACAGGACTGTGATCAGGTTACTCCCTGGAAAAGCCACTACAACTGAAATTGCAGTAATTTAGATTGGGCTTCTGGTGAAGGATTGAAATGAGAAGCAGGAGACCTGAGGTTTGTTACCGGCTTTTGAAGTGGGTAAACTAAGTTTTAATAAATCACATCTATGGGCCAGTTTCCCCCTCTGTAAAATGGGAATAATGCCATGCCAATCACAGCTATTTGTCTTGAAAATGAGTTAATCGATGGTCAGAAACATAGTTCTGTCCCACAAACAGCATAGAATCAGAAACATAGTTCTGTCCCACAAACAGCAGGCAGTATAGAAACAGGTTTTTTCACAGCAGTCACCAGTGTACTAGTGTTTATGCTCTGATGTTTCAGGATTTGTTGGATTTCTAACATAAACACACAAAACAAAGCAAAAATAACTGTTTCCCACATAATTGACAACTCATTTTACCCAAATGGCTTCAGATTTCAAAGCACTGTATGATTATTTCTTTTAAACTTATACACCTCCAGAACTTGAACAGGGGTTAAAAGTAAAAACAGACAAGTTTTGCTTTAAATGAATGCCTGCAGAAGGAGCAAAACATTTTTTGAAAGAAAACTCTACTGAAAACTGTAAGTATCATTTTAAAACTATAATTACAAATTCAAATTAATTTGGAATATTCAAATAAATACCATGAAATTATAAAAGAACACTGTTAAAACAGACTAGGTTTTATTCAGTTAATGACAGTACTCATGAGAGTTTAAGAATCTTAGAGCTTCATCACTTAAATTAAGAGAGAGCCACTTCAGTGTAATCTCATGCAAACAAAAGCCAGAATCAAGTTTTCATTTGTCCTTTAATCTGTTGCTGAACCACACTCAGATGTATGGCTGTAATTACTCCTAACAACTACATACTTGCTGCTCTTTTAATTAAAGCAAAACTACAAATAGCAATGCTGACACACTTCTAGAGAAACTAAGCTTTTACAGAGATGATAAAAACACCAAAAACAGCAAAAGTCTTACTTGCAGCAGCTCAGTCAAAACATGCCAGCCCTGGAGAACTCAGAACCGTAAGAAGTCTTTGCAGTCCAGAAATTCTCTTGAGTTTATCCAGTGTTTATTTACCAAGCTTTAAAAGTCTGTGGTTAGAAGAACAGAGTTAGCTTTCTACACCATCCACAGCACTCCTGAAGTCCTCCAGTGAGAGCAGACATGAAGTTTGCTGATAGTTGGGTTTGCTGCTGCTATGTAGTTGCTCAGTACTTGTAAATACAAGCTCTGTGGACAAAGTCCCAAATGACATCACAGGCAGCTGCTTATTGTTGAGTCTTTATTAACCGACTGTCAAAAAAGAAAAGCGAAGAGGAAAGAAAAGCACAAACTATCTTCCCTGCAGCACAATTTGCATCTTAGTAGGAGTTGCAGTGCTACACACATAAATACTTCTGTTTACCCAACTGATGTTTTCTTAGAATGAATAAACAGCGTTTGCAAGGAAAGCAGAAAAATAAGAACAACTTAAACAGCTTCAATATGGAAAAGCTCAGGGAGAAAAAGAAAAAATTTAAATGCCAGTGGTGCCTTTTCAGAATTTACCCCTGCATTCTCCTAATTCTTTTTAATTGAAAATATATAACTAGGAGTGCAAATCTGCCTGGATTTTAAAGCGCAGAGCAGAGGACTCAAGTTAAAATGAAAGTTTCAACTCATTCCTAATTTTAAAAGTTACAGAATTACAAACTATAATCTTTGCAAGATTTAAGCCAGTTCAGCTACAGTGAAGAAAACCCTCTCATTTTTCCAGAGATGAAAATAAAAGAAAGCAAGAAATAGGTGGGTGCTAAGGGCATAAATACTGACCTTTCCTTCTCAGAGGCGGAGGTCCAAGACTAAGTAGCACTTTGGAGCTGAAAACACACTCAGTTCCCAGCGAGGCACGGGGTACTCACTGGAGAACTAGTTCAGCTACTAATCTGAATCTACCCTCTGTCATTGAGAGCTCCTGCTGAAAGAGAGGGGCTGGGACTCTGCCTTGATTTCTCTGAAGTCAGTCCTTTCAAGTCAGAACTTCAAATGCTGGAAGGGCACCACCAAGGGTTGTGACAGACCGAGCTCTGTTACCTGTGCGCTCTTCCACACCAAGAGCTTCAGTACTGGGAAAGCCCTGGCCACTCACATCCCAACACCCCAGACTGCACCTTCCACAAACAACAAAACAAGCGAAACTTGAGCTCAGTGAGGAGCTGAAGCCAAGTTTTTACTGTGTGACTGCTTAATTGTTACATGTAAGAGCATCAACCCAAACTCTGACTTCATTTACAGAGAGCAAATCAATCTTGGGTCAGATCCTCAGCTGATGTAAATCAAGCTGGATGCAATGAGACAACTGCACAACAGTGGTCAGCGCCAGCTGAAAATACTGCTTTTTGCCCGCAAGAGTGACATTAAAAAAACTTGTGTGACCTTAATGACAGAGTGTCTGATTTTCTTGGCGCTTGCCCCGGGTGGCAGCACTACCCTGCTGACACAGTGCCCCTGGGCTCACTGGAGCCACTCACACGGGCAGTCCCCACCTCTGCCACTTGCTGCCTCCAAACCATACCTCTGTGCTTTGGAAGGAGATCTGTTATACATCCCTCCGCATCTATTCCTGGGGCTAATCAGCCCGTAGCACACAAGAAACACCACACTGTGTAACTACGAGGTATATTTACCACCCTGACTCAAACCTGCAGGCTTGCCTTCCTATTCCATTGCAGTCAGCAAGGTTTGATATCTCGCTCATTAAAAGTTTACTAGTTTGATCCAGGAAGTCTTCAAAATACTTTGAAGATGAAGTGGGCTATGGGAGCAATAAGTACTAACATGTAATATTCAGTAACATGAATTTCAAACCGTACAGCTTTAGTCCCAGCTTCTCAAGGGCCATAGTGCAGCTCCTCTATTCAAGCAAACATGAAGAAGACCATGTGCTCGCATGTACAGCTCCATAAGGGTTCTGCTAATTCCAGCAGGAACAAGCCCATCCATAAGATCAGCAGAGGAGTCAGATTTTGTTCAAACTTGATGCAGATTTACAGTGTGACTTCTCAGACCAAGGAGAAGATTCATTTTTTCACCTGCCATTAGAAGCATTTATAAACTTGCAAAACATGGGTTACACTCCAGCTCTAACGCAGACGCACATATGGACAAGAAAGGAAGATTGTACAGATTCACCATCACTGATTTAATGCAAAAATCCAAATGTTTGATGAAATCAAAAAGGACAAGCCGTAAGGAAAATTGCAGCCCATTCCCAGGAAGAATGTGTATTATTTAGCAAAATTGAGCACTTACTAAACTTTCTAGAGAATGTTAATGCGTTTCTAGGCCAAGCAGCCCCAGGTGAGTGGGATCAGGACAGCGGAGACGCTGCTCACATCGCTCTGCTCAGGCAGCACTGCAGAGGCAGTGGCTTCAATTGCCTGAAAGCAATTTTGTTGGAGACCTCCATCTCAGTAAGTTTTATCTCAGTCTTTTTCATAAATGGCAGATCTTGGAAAAATAAACGTGCAAAGAAACAAGTATTGAGATTTGTGGGTTTTAACCAGCAAGTAATTCTTCCCAAGAGGAGAATTCCCATGCGGGTGGACAAACAGATTCTGCATTCTTCACATTACAGCCCTTATTGAGGGAGTGGCCATTAGCTCACCCCATCAGTGCATTTATCCATCTAATTTCTATTCTAAGTCATCATAAGATACAGCTACTGGCTGAGCAGATACAGCTTATTTTTAGCAGGAATGCCGCGGCTTTTGTTAGAACAAAATTCAGGGCAGAATTCAGTCCATGACTAGCTACAGGTTGAGTGAAAAGATAAAGAAATTGAAGTCACGAGCTGCAGTGGTTGCTCCTGGACTGATGCACAGGAGGCTGAACTGAGTCATGCATCGAGGAAAGAATTCAGCTTCGTACTGCTCATTTTCAATGGGCAAACAAGTAAGATGAGACATAACAAACTGATCTAAGTACACATAGATATTAGTAAAGCTTGTCAATTAATCTATCGCAGTATAGGATCTGTTAAAGACCCCGTGTCTCCTACTAACACAAAATCCATACTAACTTCAGAGTCACTGTCCACATTTGATTTCTATTATTAAGTTCCAAAGTTCCTCGTCATTGAAGAAGCCAAAACAAAAGTTTGATCTTCTCTGAAAACACGAGAAGTGGATGTGATTGAACCTCCCAAGCTGCACAGCCTTTCCCCCTAACGCACTGCAGAGGCCCCTGCAGCCACATATGGCTGATGTGCATCTTCACTTCTTACCAGCACAAGAGCAGAAAATGGCTCGGACCCAGGTGCCTCTGGGTCCACACTCTCATTACAGACCCATAAATCTGTGGCACAAGGTGACAAGCCTCAGTCTGGGAAGTTAATAGGTGGGTGGTGAGAGCTAAAAGTATTTCCCCTGAGGGATGTCCAACTGTGCCACCAGTCCTGTGTGGGTCAGTACAGCTTCAGATGGTGAGCCTGTGTGCCACCTAAAAGCCTTGTTCTACCCTCTGATACTGCTCCGGGTGCAAGGACTGACAAGCTGACAGACTGAAGGGCAGTTTAGTCTGGGGCTAAATTGCAGGACATTAAAATCCCAACAGATTGGAATAGAATAGAATAGAATAGAATAGAATAGAATAGAATAGAATCGAATCCTAAACTGTTATATTTTTATCCCACAATAAATACTCAAATCACTGGAGGGCAAGTTTAATAAACAGTAAAATTAATCACAGGCTGCAGAATTGGCCCTCCTTGGAGTTGCATATGGTTAGAAATCTTGAGCTGGTTCCTAAAATATCACAGAACTTTCTCCCAAATGATACTAGGGTACTGAAGAGCAAAATGCTCTTTGAACATTACTATTTTTCTCACTTTTACCAACACAGCTAAGTAAGTCTCACAAAACAAATACCCAGAAGCATGTGGGATCGTCACAAGTTAGCAGAGTAAACACTTTTCTGAGCCTGGGGTAGCTGGCAGAGAGGATAAACAACTGAACCAAGTAAAAATATGTGGAGAGAATAAAAGGAAGCTTGTGGGGGCGGTGTATGAATCTCCTCAGATACTCACTGTCAGTTGAAGTGGTTTGATCAGGCTGATACGCTTTTGATCACGAAGATAGTTTGGTTTTTAACCTTACTAGGTGATTTTTCAAAGCTTTTTACCTCCCCTGCATGTCAAGAATAGGGGAAAGGTCTTTAGCAAAGGCAGGTTTCACCGGTGGAACAAGCAATAGCTCTCTCCGGTGTCACATTTATGAATTTAAGCTTCAGAGAAAGCAGAAAACAACATATAACAATAACTGCCTTCCGATCGGCCGTTCTGCTCCGTAGGGGGTCACGGGATATTATCAATCTGGTTTGTGCTTTTCACTTGTGCCTGATGCCTGCTCCCCCCTCCAAGAGCTCCCGCGCAGCGCC
This sequence comes from Calidris pugnax, assembly GCF_001431845.1. NCBI lineage: Eukaryota > Metazoa > Chordata > Aves > Charadriiformes > Scolopacidae > Calidris > Calidris pugnax. The sequence continues at coordinate 6,260,258 of NW_015090831.1, read as the reverse complement.
GGGGAGTGACCTGTGTGCTCCCCACTACCTGCCACTCCAGCAGCTCCAAAGATGAGATTCTACCTCCTGGAAGAGGACATTCACATAGAAATATTTACTCTAGCTCACATCCTACGCTATGGGAAATCCTGTCCTTAGGTGTCAGGATGAAGTCTGTCACCCTGTTGTGACACATAGGAAAAGGAATGGCTAAAATGAAATGTTTTATCTAACCTTTTCAGATGAGCTGAGAACTAAAAGGAGGATGTACAAATTTTTCAGCCATAGCAGTGATTTGCAATCAATTTCTAAATCTTTTTCAGTTCCATAATTTTTGCTTCAATAGAATTCTATGAAAAGCATTCATTGGAGAAAATTGATGGGATGTCTTTAAAGGACATTGGCTTTCACTGTAAATTGCCTCATTGTAAAATACGATGTTAAGCAAATCATACAAAGTCTGTTTTGAGTGTTGCCACTTGAAGCTGGAAGAGGTAGGCAGAAGCTGAATTTTTGACTTACAAGAGAACTCAGAAACATTAGAAATGTGATTACTAAATATAAATACACGAAATGGCTCTCATTAATTCCATGGCTTAAGCTGCTATTTCTTCTTTACCTTTCCTGTTGTTTCTGGAATCAGGCAATTGATTCAGCCAACAGTGACCTTATCCAGAGTTAATTGAAATCAATGGCATTAGTGGGTTCTGGAGCAGGCCCAAAACCAATGTGCATTCAAGGGCTTTTGTATATCCTTAATCACACGGGTAAGCCTCCGCAAATTGAGATTCCAATGGATCCTATCATTAAATCAGTTATGCAGTGTTTAACTTCACATATGGACAGTGGTCCCCCGCTGGTTGTTCAAAGTGATCTCTATTAAGCTGAGAAGGTTATTTCCATAATCTATTTCTAATGAAAATGTGTATTTATACAGGTGCCAGTGTTCCGGCAAGGTTGGCATCTAATGGGAAGGCTGACTAATTTGCGCTCTCCTCCTGCCTTTTCGGACATGTCGCTGTGTGTCAGAAAGCAGAGGTATTGGCTTGTGAAACACACATTCCTCTGATGCAAGCATCTGGCTTCTTGGCAGCCAAGTCGTGACAGGTTCTGCAGCAGCTGTGATGGCTCCATGCTCTTTCAGATGGTTAAATAGTCTTGTTTTTTAGCCTAGCTGTTTGTTTTCTGCTGCGCTCCTGGACGAAAGCCCATTTGCCCTTTTAATCAATGAACTGGCCGTTGGATTGGAGTAATCAGTTACATTTTTGTACATGTCAGAGCAGAGATTCTTGCCCGGAGACTGCCAGCTATCCAGCCCTGTGCTCTTGACTCGACGCTTAACCTTGTCCTGCCCTGTCCTCACACCTTTATGCACCAAAGGAAGGGTCATCCTCCTGAAGCGAGAGCAAGCACTAGAATAGCTGTCTTTATCCCTCAGTCACAGGATTTCAGAGCTTCTGCTTTGTTACAGGAGATGGTAATCGGATCAAAAAGAGCAAATAAGGAATACAATTTATTTATTTCAGATGGCTTTATAAACTGTCCTCCCATGTTCACGCACCAGATGGAGATAAGAATCTGGCTGGAAGCTTTAGCTTTACACTGTGCAGCACAGAGGTAATAGCACATCAACTTATTACGAGAAAAAATTCTTCAGTGAAGATTACGTAAATTGGAATTAAATTTTATTTAAATGGCCTTTAAAAGTATTATGCAAATCCACAATATAACAGGCAGTTCCAAGTAGTTCCCTTGAACAAACGAGCACACGGCACTTCTAACACCAAACGTGATAACACAATATTAAAAAGGAATTTTCAGTGGGATACCACGAAGATCAAAAGCTGTCATCTACCTCTTAGCTATTTGTAAGCTCATCTCCACCTTTTCACTCCAAATGATAATCTCTGTCCCTCTGATAGATATCCTTCCTCCATTTTCCCCCATTGTATTGCTGCTTGAAAAATAAGTAATGAAGTGGCTCAGGCTATGTTCTCCCTTGCCAGGCTTTTACTCTGTGTTCTTCTTGTGCTTGCTCTTCCTGTGGGGTACAAGTACTGTTATTTCTATCTTCCCCAGAGCAGGGAAACTGCACAAAGAGGCCAATTCCTTCTCCTGTCGCAGAGAGATCTTGAGGAGGGAACAAACCTTCCCTCTATCTACCTTCACATGTTTCATTGATCCCCTGGTGAGGACTTGGTAACAACCTGATCAGTCCAGCCATCTTCTCTATCTGCCAAAGCATGCACACATGCAGTTAGTCAGTACCCACAAGTAGCTCTGGTCACTGGCCAAAACGACACGTTTGGCCAACACAATGTATTGAAAACAATACGTCAGTGTCACCACAGGTCCCAACCACACCAACTCAGGTGTGACTAAATAGTGACCAAAATCAGCACTCAGCACCATCCTTTCCCAAAGGCTCTAAGAAAACAACAATCCTAAAACTGTTTGAGATATATCAGTATCATTTAAAGTTCTCTGTGGGTCTTTCAGGTCCATCTTCAAAATAGTTCTTCCATCTTCCTTCCTCCCTGTAAGGAACCACTACCGGTGTATGACTTATTAATAGGAGCTCTAACACATGCCGCCTTTTGGTACTATATAATTTCATATTGTGGCATACAATGTAAGTTGGTAAAAACATCCCATTTTACTGAGTGACTATAATCAACAAGAGTCTATCTGAAATGCATTGCCAGTATTCTGGCCTTTTAACACCCCTAAAATGAACAGCAAGTGATCCATGTCACAAGTAAAACACTCAAGGGGTAAGCTGCTTGCTTAAAGCCCAAGTGAAATGACCAACCAATTAAAGTCTAAGAACAATTGTTCCCAATACTGTCAGCAAAGCCCTGGACAATACATGAAATCTCACCCAAAAGTACCTCATTGCAAGTCCTCAGGCCTCTCTCTGCTGTCCTCTTGAAAAATCCTGGGTTGTTGTAGAAAGCAGTAATAAATTGTACACACACACTAGGATTTCAACAATATGCTATGATTACTTGAAATCTACAAAATCTAACAACTCATAACAGCTAGCTAGACACTTCCCTGGCAAGGAGACTGAAGTGTGTCTTTGCAAAAAGGATGATGAAACAGCCTGAAATTATTTTTGCGAGGAGAAAGGTTTCTTAGGTTTCCTGCAAGAAAAAAAACCCTCCTTTCTGTTTGTCTGGATAGAAAAGGGCAGGTATATCAAATGAAGGCTGTTCTGGTTTATCACACTGCTTTTTCTACTAGAGTACTGAAGATTTTATTGCATGTTATAAAGAGAGGAAAAACTCATCTCGTAATCATATAAACACAGTGAACAACACAGAGTAAGTATCAATTACTTTTGCAAGTTTCAGTGATAGCCTCAACCCCTGCGGATAATTTCAAATGGTATGATAAAGACTTCAGTTAGATTAAAAGCATCAAAAGCAAACTAGCATTCAAAACCAAACCGTTCTGTCTCTGCTATGGAAGTTACAATAAATTTTCTGAACTGGCAGATTTTCCTCTTAAGCTGTTCAGCTGTTTCTTCCCCACAGGTAAAACAAGTCAATCTGTTTGAGAAGACAATTTGCCACCCAGCTTACTTAATGCCACACATTAAAATAAAATGACTGGATAATTTTGATGTCAAAGAGCTGTTTTAATGGGTATCCATGGTTAAAAGAAACAACCACAAGAGAGAAATGCAATCAGATACTGCTGACTTCCATGTGAATTAGATCTAAAGAAAATAACTGTCCAACTTTTGGTCTCATATTTTACATGGAACTTTTCTCAAATCCTTCAACAGGTCCCTGCATATTTGTTATTCACTGTTCACTTCAATTCCACGATCCAAATTTTGACATTAGTATAAACATAAACGTGACTAACAGATATTAGTAGATCTGTGATAAATTTTTATTTGTCTGGAATTAAACCTGATAAAGTCCTGCAGCACACGAGCAAGTCGATGTAGCTGCATTTTCCATTCCCTTTGTGCCAACATATGTGACCACAGAAAGCGCACACAAGTGCAGAAGAGTGGAACTAGGTGATATTCACACAGTGCAGCACATCAGAGATGTTTGAAGTAGCTTCGAATGAGCTGCTTTGGTTCTGGGAAGCAGCTTGGCCACCTCAGCTCCCCGGTGTGGAGCAGAAGGCAGGAAACACCCTCAGCCAAGCCCCACGCGAGCGCGGTTACAGCCTTGCCCCAGCCCAGCGAGCAGGTTGAGAGCCAGCTCAGTTATCTCCGCATGGCACTGCCACGTTCCCAGGCCAAGTTGCTTCCCAGAACCAAAGTAGCTTATTCAGAGAAATCAGGAAAATGCTTTATCTTCACAGTGTAAGTCAGAACCTGAAAAGGTTTTCCTAGCCATGGTGTGAGCTCATTTGATTCGTCCTAAAACACCGTTTTCAGCTGAAAGAATAAAAGCAGCTCTGGGGTTGAGCACCAACTTTGAATTGGCCTGTGATAATATGAAGCAAGATTCACCCTTGCTTTTTGATCAAATGAAGGGCTTGGGCTCAGGCTGGTTAGCTCTCTTATTATACCCGCTAAAGATCAAGAAACTGAAGTTCATACTGACCAGCACTGTGAGTGCCTGCTCCATGTTCCCTTCATTTCAAATACAATCCTAGCCGTTCAGATGAGCGGCTCCAACCTGCTTTCAAAGGCTGAGTGCCATGCACTTTGCGTCCATAGACTGATGGATATATGTATTATTGAAAGGGATTAGCTAGCCAGAACCGGTTGCTTAATATATTTAGTAACTCCTGAAAATACAAAGCCTTTACAGTTCTTGCTCTACTTTATGTTTTAAGTTGCTTTGCTGAACTACTTGGATCAAGTCTTGCATGTTGACCAAGAGTTTGGCCGTTGCAGACACCAGGAACAGCTGCTGGGCTATCTCCCCTGCCCTGTTGCTGCTTCCTTACCCCTCCAACACTACAGATACAGCAGGTCCCAGCATGCAGGAGTGTATCTTACTCTGTATGAGTCGGCATTATCAGTTACTATTGTTTATAGCATGGCACAGGTAAATGGGCAATGATTAAGAATTTTAAATAAGGCCCATTCTGCTCATTGTCCACAATATCGACAACTTCCCTTCAGAGCTCTTCTAAGCATCCCAGAAGCTTGGACATGAATAATTTCTACAGTGCTCTAACTTTGGCACATGTCTTTAAACAGATGGAAATTATTGTTATGCAGCCTTAGGACATATCAAGATCTCTTTTTGTTTCTGTAATGAGGCCCAATTAATACCTACGACTTTCTGCCACTCAAAGGATTTCAAAATATCAGGTTTTCAGCCAGAACTGTAATGCTGATGTATGCTTTCATGATAGAATCTAACTATAATTACCTAAACCAATATCAGCCCAAGCAATGATAGTCATTCTAATTCTATAGGAAACTTAGGTATTCCACTGTATTAAAAGAATGTCTACTATAAAAAGTCTTTTCTCTTTCCATTGCAGGGTCAGCATTACACCTTAGTGTGGTTTCAAATTAGGGTAATTTTATTGAGCTAGGCAGGCTTTGGGCTCGTCTCCATGAAAGTTTTGCTGCAAAATGAGATGGAATAGTACAGTTGTCACTCTCTGAAGTCTTACCACATAGAGGGCATTAGAAATATCTGCAAGAGAATCGGTGTAACTAGCTATTATGTAGTGATTTACTGCTAATTTTGCAGTAACATCACCATGTAGACAAAGCCCTAAAACTAGGTTTCTATTCTTAAGACTTAAGCATTTCAGAAGCTTTTACATAAAACAATATTTATTAAAAAAATCAAAATAAAAAAGATAAATAATTATAACTTATTCACCTGGCAGGACCTCCAGGGTTAGCATTCCACCCCTGAAAAAGCCAGTTTATGAATGCTTGAAATGCTTAAGGTAATTTTTGAACTTTGCCTTGTTCATGAGAAGTTTGCTCTGATTATTTAGCAGTCCTGGGCAAATGATAAGATGACACTTCCTCCTAATTAGCTTTACAATTTGCTTTTTTTTCCCCTCTGCCTGCAGCACTAGGAACGCCCTGAAATAAATCTCAGCTTCTTTGCTGGATCCAATAGGACTGTTGACTGACTGTGGTTTCCAGCTGGTACCTAAGATACCTGAAAATTTCTACCAAACTCAGAATCCTGGTTGTCATACTCTGAACAGACTGAGATTGGATTACAATACCCTGATGCATTGCAAAACAGAAATTTACAACCAGGACTAAGCTGATGTTATTAAAATATAGAGGAACTGAATGCAAGTCAGCTTGGTCTCTTCTTTCCTCTCCTCCCCTCCTCTCCTCAGAAAGATTCAATCACCAGATAGTTGGTATGATAAACAGTAAATACCACTGTAACTTAATGAGGACTATGTACCAGAAATGGTAAATATAATGACAGGAGTTGGTTTAATATTATATGTTATGATTTTTAAAAATATATTTAATGACTACTGTCAGAAACTGTGCTAAAAATAGGGTATTGAGTTGCATTTTTTCTAAATGACAGATAACTGTAGGAATGCAGCATTCACAAGGAACTGTTTGTACTAAGCACTGTATTTCCTTTCCACCCAGCACAACTTCCAGAAGAACATCATATGAATTTTGCAAATATATCAAGAGAGAATAGACACCAAAGGCTTTAAAAACTATAAGATCCCAGGCATGCAAGTATATGCAGGTGCTATAAGCAAAGCACATTTTCTTCCTGCCAAAAAGGCCTCTCTAATCTCCAAGTTACTGGGAATGTCCTCATCGCTCCAATATTTTCCCTGCAGCCACAACAATTTTTAAGTATATGTGCAGCCATTTGATTTTATCACCTGGAATGACAAACTTAGCAAGTGACAATGTCGATCAAGTCCCTTGAAGGTTACATAGATTTTACATACATCTTGCAAATTAGTCTGCATTTTCAGGTTCTCTGTACAGTTATTAAAATACTATCATTTGTTTTCAAGAAAGAGAAGAAAGAATTTGGATTTTAGCTATTCCTATAGCCCTGACTCAGGCATAATTCTCCCTAAATTGAGTGGAGGGTCAAACCTTATGGGCAGATAAATGTCTTCAGCTCACTGCTCTGCTACATCATCCCTACAGAGCTGGTTTTGTTCGGAAGTTTGGTGGCAGGACCTGAAACCACAATTGCTCATTATCCAAGCAGCTGCTTAGGATGAGATGCCCCTCGAGGCTGCACGGGGCTGTGGGTAAGGCAGGGCAGTGCACTGGAGTGGGTGGGCAGTGCACTGTGAGGGGTCTGACACCAGCCCCTTCACAAGGGAGACCTGTCCCTCGAGCCAGTTGAGCCAGCACAACTTTCATTTACTCAAATTAAGGGTATGGTCCTGCCTTACATGCTTATAGGAATGTCCCTGCTTCCACTGGGAATAGCAGTGCTGTCTGGTGCTATGAACTAGAAAACTGGTTGCCCCAAACGGTTGGACTCGATGGTCTTAAAGGTCTTTTCCATCTTAAATGACTCTAAGCAATGCCAAAGCAGAGGACAAACAGCACAGCTCCTGTGCCAGCCCTCCTGCAGCTGCCTCTGCTGTTCAACACCTCCTGGCCTGGCCGGGTAGCAGGTAGTGCCTGGCTTCTCCAGAAAATTCCAAGAAGCCACCTCAAAATTATTAATGAACTATGAAGTGTTCATTTTCCATGGATACCTATGGAAAATCGTTGACCTCAAGATGGCATATTCTGGAAATATTTTTTGAGGAAAACAACCTGAGCAGAGACACTTCTCAGAGGCAGATGTTCACCTGGAATATCTTCCATCTGAGTACCCGTGAGTGCTCGAGCAGCCTGACCCACCAGCTCAGCTGCGTGCTGACCGTACGGCGATCGTTTCTTTCTGCCCAGGAATTACACAACGACCAAGTGTCTGCGCCTCACCACAACACTTACCCCTTGCTCTAGAATTTAAGCTTTAATTAAAAGTTTCTACACCTTATGCCTGGAAGGAAGATTTATCAAAACATGAGCAGAACACAAACCTTCAACCCATATAAAGCCCGAGACAACAGCTCAGAAATTCTGTTATTTTTCTTAACATGAAATAACAGCATTTCCTAGAGGCAGCTTCACTGAGAACAGCAGTTTGCTAATAAACATTGAAGTGCAGTTCTTGGTGCTTTTTTACCGCCTTTCCCAAAGTGGCCTGACAGATTTTGCCTTCAGCCCTGCTCCTTCCTTCTCAACAATCCCAAGCGGAAACCTGTATTTTTTTCCCCTATCTAAAACATATTTAAAGACAAGATCTTAACAGACTACAATAAATTGAACAGAACAACAGTATAATGGATTCATTTAGCCCAGCTTTCCTAAAGGCATGTATTTACACATTTTCTTGGGTGAAATCTCCCTCTTTTTAAATAAACTTGAGTTGCAACTGAGAGTTTCAGAAGAAGGCCAGGAGATGCCAGTGCTGGGCAAGGCCCCTCCGTAAGGGGACCCAGAGCTTGCTTCATTAGTGTCTGTGTCACAGCCCTTGTCCACATATTTACCACCCCCACTAAAAGCCTGATCCAAAGCCTGTTGATGTCAGTGGGAATCCGTTACCTTCCGCAGGGTTTGGGTAAGGGAACCGCCAGCTGCACCGCGCCAGGCCCCGCCGAAGGAGGAGCGCTCCACAACGAGCATTCCCGAACAAGGCCCAAAGCCACAGGGGCAAGTCAAACCCTGCTTGTGGCTGATCCCTATCGAGCAGTCCTGTCTCAGGCAGCAAATCTCCCAGCCTCCAGGGAACGGCAGACAAACACTTGAGTCATGGCACGCTGTGGAGGGCATACAAAACCAGTTCTGTTTTGGGACAAAACCACAGAAACAATGAGGCAGGGCAGCGGTTTCACGAATCCGCACTCACTCACGTCGCAGGTTGGTGTTGTGCCGGGTCCGGTGCTGCACGAGGAGCTGCCAGAAGCCACGGTCCCTCTCCCCCAGCCAGGAATGCCCTCCCACCTCCTCACCCAGCTGGAGGGTGACGCAGCTCACCTCCCAGATGGAAATCATCCCTGCTGCTCACACACACGAAATCTCTCTGTCCAGAGAGATACACACACACCCACTCAGCAGAATCGCCCTGCGGCCACGCAATCACGGGACACTGGAAAGAAGAGGAGGAAGGGAAACCCATGGGGAATGGTGGGGTAGAGATCAACTGGCAGACACAGCCACAGCTATCCTAGATTAAAATGAAGTTACATTCATGTGGGTTTCCAGGACAAGTTCTGCTGTGTGATCTTCCATTCTACCTCATTCAGGTCAGTGAGGTGTGCTGTGCTCGCAGAAAATACCCTCAGACACTTGCATATCGGTTTTATTCCCTGCTGTAATAAAGAGATAAAACTACTAAACTTTCCACAAAACTTTTCACACAAAAATCAAATTTATCATCTATACTGAGCCAATCATATGGACATTGCAACCCCACCAGTACCCACTGAGGAGGGTTATGTAGGCAGTTCTTTTGCACAGATTGGCTTTAATGTCTCAGACACATATGGATGGGCAGAAATCTATCCAGTATTTACAGCTTTCAGTCACTGCAATCAGAGTGTGCCTCTCACCTGAATTTTGTCAAGACATAAGAGCCACCATTTCTAAGTTTCTTACTGAACAAGAGCACACGCAAAACTTTTACAAACCACTTTGTGGAACACAATTTCCAGTACATTGCCAAAGACCTGAATCACTAAAAAACCCAGGCCCAGGCGACACTGCAGGACAGGGAAACATTCATGTTTTGAGCTCTACCAATTCTGTTTGCCAAGAGAGATACTACTGTAACCACTGAGCACCTCGGGGAGTTAAAGAGTTAATAAAACCAGAAGAAAATGCACAATTACATAAAATACAATCTGTCAATCAGATATTGGAAATGGCCTATGAAGATGCCAGTATAAGTGCATGTACTTATACCCAGAGAACACTTTAAACAGTCGACGGTGATTTATACATGCTGCAGCTGTCACACACACTATTTCTGACGTTCAAGACCCTATGCATACTGTCAGTCGAAGAAATTTCTAGTTATTTGCTATTTTGTAGATCTGTAAATCACATAAATGCTCTTATTATTACCATGTGCTGTGACAGTTTGCATCAACAGACCATCTCGGAAGAACTACAGCGATGAATTATTGATAGTATCTCACATAGCTGGCAAACATTTATTTGAAATGCTGTGATACAGAACCTGCCTCTTTCCAGTCTTGAGATCGACCCTAATGTAAACTATCGCATACAACAGATCAAAAAATATATAGCCTAGCTCTCAATTCATGATCTCATTTTTATCGTTCGATGGTTCCCATAAAGATTGTTTATTATTGATGTGAAATGCTGGAACCAAAATACCCTGTAGCTGGAAGCTGGAAGCCTTAGTAACTGAGTCAGTGTGACTCTTCTGGCCTCCTCTCAATATGCTTTATTTCTTCTATTGAATAAACAAACAGTCCCAGCCTGTAATGACAAAGCAAGCCAGGATTTTCCCATATTGTTTTGACAGATGTTGTCAGGGACTGATTACAAAAACCTGTATACCTAGTAGATATTTACTGCTGCGATTTTCCATAATGTAACTGAACTCCATGCAGAATAAACTAATGTCATAGGAAGCTGTGCTAATGAAAAGCCCCGGACTATGGAAATTAAACCACAAAATAACTTTTCCAACTGCAGCAGAATCTATTTTTAAAGGCATTGGAGGAAAAAAATACGTTATTTGTTGCATTGTACTAACAGGGCTCAGAAGACTATGATGGAGATGAAAGGACTGATTATCAAAACTCTTCAATGTCTGGTTCAAGCACCTTGCAGGAAAAGTCCAATCTTTTTCCAAAGGTCTCATTACTCAAAAGCCCTCAATGAGAACAGCCAGACCAACCTTCAGCTGCCTGCTACTTAGCCCCCTCCATTCGGTCAGCATTTAGTCTATTAATAACGGGTTTGTGCTCTGTTTTTGCAGGTAGTTGGAAAATGCATCAAAGCTGGTGGGGTTCAATTATAACTAATTATTATAAAGGGTTTTCTGGGGTTTGTGTTGCAGGAGGGAGGGGGAGGATGCTGTTTAACTGACCACACCTGTGCATTGTTTTAAAAAGCAATAAATAAAGGTAGACCAATGCCCCAGTGCAATTACATGCAGAATTGTGAAATGGAATGATTTTCTATTATCAGGTGTTAATGTGCCTTTTGTAGCTGCTAAAAGGAAGACCCTGGGCACTGCAACATCATGGGCTTTTCTTTTGAATATTATTTTTCAGGTCTGCAGTCCCTGCTGGCTCTGACATTTACGTGTTAGATAGGAAATCACAAGTGAGTACCAAGAGGACAATACACTTTTGAAGCTGAGGGAAAATGAGACCTATGGGATAAGGGGCATCTCAACAAGGGTATTTTCATCTCAGCGAGGGTATTTGGACCAGCAGGTTCACACAGCCAACAGGTGTTTTTGCAAACCCAGGGGACTAATAATTCTGGAAATTAAAAGCATGTATCTCTGTATGACTGACGAAAGAGATATTTCATTATACCATTTTGTCTGTGCAGAATGAAGCAATGCACCAATCTTACGTAAAAGTGTATTTCTCCAGATTCTGCACAGCCACAGAAAGCGATGTGCGTGTATGTACACATATACACTGCACCTAGGACTGAAAGAATAAATACAAATTTAATATAGAAATAGAAAAAAATACATCAACAACACATTGCACATTACAACAACTGACTCCTTGTGTGGTTGGTTGGATGCCTTAGGGATACAAAGATGGTTAGGAGCCTAGAACATCTCTCCTATGAGGAAAGGCTGAGGGACTTGGGTCTTTTTGGTGTGGAGAAGAGAAGACTGAGGTGGGATCTGATCAATGCCTATAAATACTTAAAGGGTGGGTGTCAAGAGGAAGCGGCCAGTCTTTTTTCAGTGGTGCCCAGTGACAGGACAAGGGGTAACGGGCACAAACTTGAACATAAGAAGTTCCATTTCAATATGAGGAGGAACTTCTTTACTTTGAGGGTGGCAGAGCCCTGGAACAGGCTGCCCAGAGAGGTGGTGGAGTCTCCTTCTCTGGAGGCATTCAAAATCTGCCTGGACATGTTCCTGTGCAACCTGCTGTAGGTGGACCTGCTTTGGCAGGGGGTTGGATTAGATGTCTCCTTCCAACCCTATATCATACTGGGATTCTGTGAAGTAAGATCCTAAGAAGTATGAGCCAAAAGGTCTAAAAAGTCTCAGTGATCAAAAGTTTTCACTACTCTAATAAAATACTTCCTTCAGTGAAAAAAAAAAAAAAAAAAAAAAGGTTTTTAAAGATTTTTTTTACTATTGCCCTCTCTCAAGCAGGTTCCCACGAAGCAATGGAGTAGGGAATTCTCATCATCATTATTATCTGACATAGCATTTCCATAATAGAATTCTAGCAAAGTTTACTGAATTAAGACAGAGCCAGAAAATTTAATGAAAAAAAAAAAAAAAAAAAAAAGAGGATTTTTAATGATCTGTGGAAATGTATCATTTGATGGGTTTTCTTATGTTGTTTGTCTTTGGGTGTGTTAAACAAGCCCAAACCGGAGAATTTTGCAATCTTTCAATTTAGAAGTAACTTTAAATGAAAACAACAACTGACAAATAGACTTAATGCTTCCCCAGTGTGAAGGAAAGTTGAAATATATTCATGCAATTCAGTGTAGTTAGCATCTGGGAGGTGAAGTATTTAGGTGGGGATTCGGATATCTTAGTCTCTCCAAGGATATGAGCCTAGGTGACTTAGGCTTTCCTGGATATCAAGAATAAGATCCAAAGCACATTTTAAAATCCCTACATTTTTCCAGTGATTTACAGTGCCATTAGACTACAGACCCAATTCAATAGAAATGTCACGAAAAGTGGAAACTACCTTCTTGGTCATCACGTCTCTTTTCTTAAAACCTCAACTTTCTTCATACTAAAAATATACAAAAAGCATTTTTTCAGTAACACAATACCACCCAGTTGAAAGCAATACAGCTGCCTGGTTAGGGCAGACTTGTGGCTGTTGCCATACTCTGGCAGGATTATGAATTGCTTATCATCCCTCTATGCCCCAAGTAGCATCAACATGTTATTCTTTCCATGCAGAATATGATGTAAGAAATGACAAAGGGGACCTACTTAGATGACATTTCTTTTTATTTCATATTCCAATTGCCCAGGAATGGCAAGGTAAAAAGAACATTTTGTCCCAGTGGAAATTTTAGGAATAGCCTTGAGCGAGATGAGCACACAGTAACACTTACACATGCACTCTGACCTCTCTTGACACTACAGATCCTTTTCCAATTTCCCAGAGTTTCCAAGAGGAAGCAAAGGGAGTCATCTCCGTCTATCTGATGTCTCTGTGACATTTCACCGAGATGATAGTTCACTGGGATTTGCACATCTAAAACTCTCTCCAGGGAAGCTTGTGAGAAATATCAGTCTAACCTACTTTCGGGACTCAGCGGAGTAATTCTGTTTCAAGCACCAGCAGCCACCGTGGATGGGAGGATGCAAAGGGACCTGCTTCAGCTTGGCCCCGTAGGGCCTGGTAAGGCCAAAAAGCCACTCATAGAAATTAAATGCCCTGTGAAGTTATTTAAAATTGAGATCTGATTGAAGGAAAAATGCAAAATCTTTGGGGGATGATATTATTGAACTAACACAAAAACAAAATCTATGGCAAATATGCCTACAGATGAGAATCAAGCAAAACCTTTATTCAAAACAAAACCTCCCTTGAAACAATGCATTCATCCTCCAATAACTTTGAAATCAGTTATGCTTCCAGCTAAAAATGTGTCATTGTGAGAGATACGTGATGATACTTATAATATTTGTAGCTACAGGTTGCATTAGGCATTTGGAAAATCAGAGTCAGGCTACATCTATCCTGAATTCCAGACAGGAAGCAGCCATGGCAGAGCAGAGAGGTCTCCTGACACGTTTACAGACCCTGACACTCTTTAATGGTGTCCCCACAGACAGCACAAGTTGTGGGTGTTTTCTCCTCCTTCTTGTGTTGTTTCCTTGTCTCACACCGGAGAGCCCCCAAGACTATATAATAATATAATATGTTTTAAACCCTTACTTCATCATGCCTCCTGAACCCGATTTAAATTTCAAACTTTGATTGAAGGGGGATGGTGCTTAGTACCTCTGTGACAAAAAAAAAGGACTGTTATACCATAATTTACACTGTTCTGGTCACCTTCAGGGATTATTACTTACCGCGTGCAATGAGAGCAATGTAAACCACAACCAGTATGTGAAGGCAAGATGCCAAGGAAACAAAGTAAATCAAAAAGGAAGGAGAACTTCAGCCAGGCTGACATGCAGAAGGACTTTTCTTGAGCAGTACATGACTAGAGTGAGAGGTAGGATGAGCTCTGATTGATTTCCTTGCAATTATATGAGTATGGACAAGAGGGCATAGCATTAGTCATTATACCACCATCTTCCCAATGGGTTACATACAAACGAGGATGAGCCAAGCAAAGTTGAAGTATCCTTGTAAGCAGCAATTACAGTAGATAGATAGACACAAACTGAGTCACGTGTGCTTCACCCAAAGCTTGGCTGTGTAAGTGCTGATTCCAACTCAAAAGATGTCAGCCTTCCTAATGTCAGACCCTTCTGCTTTATGTTACCCAGCACAAAGTGTTTTACACAGCAAGTCAAGTTGCACTTCCCCCTCTACTTCTGACACTTCCCAAACCATACGAGAGGAACGGTCCCCTCAAATTCACTTCCATTACACCTTAACTAGTAGGGTTGATCCCAGGGCTACAGGACAATGCCATTTTCCTCCCGCTCTGGGAGCTCCAGCAGCCAGCACTGCCCACCAGCTCTGCCTGCGCTGCCCACCAGCCCATCCAGCTCCAGCATCCCACAGAAGTCACCCTCACAGACAACAAGAAGTTACACCAGCAGAAGATGTGCAAGTCCATGCATAAAGAGGAAGACTTCACACAGCTGCTCTTCTGATGATCTCTGTAGATAAGTGGAAGAGACCATGCCCTGCTGCTGCTGCTGCTGCTTGGCTGGGAAATGAAGGTGTGGGCTCAGCCTCACAGCAGCCTAGGAAAGACTTTTCAGAAATTTGAATTCTCCCTCTGTGGGAAGAAAAACTCTTGCAGCAAAACTACACAGATAAAGCAAAAAAGTGCTGTTGGCCACAAGTCCTGCAATCTAATTGATCCAAATAAAAAATACTTGTAACTATCCAAGGCTGTCAATAATTCTAGAAAAAGCTTTGCGTAGTTGAAACTGACACAGCTGAAGCCTCTTTCATTAAAATTTCCTGTGCTTTATACACAGAGCTCTACAGATTCATTTCATATTGATGCTGTACTAGTCATAGAGAGTTGTCATTTCAAATTATTTTAGGCATAGTATTTACACAATTAATTCAGTAAGAAAGCTTATTGCAGAAGGATTCCAGTTTTGACTGCTGCAACCACTTGGTCCAATCATTTATGGGAGTAAATAAATGTTATGAAACTTCATGGAGAAACTATTATCCAAATTACTGAACAACAAGAGAAAAGCCTTTATTATGTTCCAGGAATGCATTTCTGGCAGAGAAAACAACAGTCGTATACAATGTCTTTTTATAGATTAGTGAGAGGAAAAAATGACTGCATTGATGTACTGCAAACTGCAGGGATTTTTTTTCTTTCTTGAGGAATTACAAGTGACATCATTTTTCATAATATCTGAGAAGAAGAGAATATACTTTGTTGAAAGAATTCCAGCTTTTTTTATTCTGCTAAGTTGTGTTTCTGAGACAAACTTTCCCATTGTTTATTGTTTGCCAAGTTGTGGCTCTGGTGTACATAAAGAAAAAGTGTTTTGAGCCCTCAAATATTTTTCCTGAATAATTATTTTATTGTTTTCTTTCGAGCAAAGCAGCAAAATGACCCTACTGAGATCTGTGACAGCATTTGCCAGGGACTTGAATCCTCCACCTCCAGTGCCTAAATTAAAGTTCTCTGTGAGGTCTCAGCAGACTGTTCTCAGGATAGTTATTCCTGGATCGTGTTGGTTCAAGCAATCCTCTTCCATGGTCAAAAATCTTGTTCAAAAAACTAAGCAGTAGGTACTGGGGTTCTGCAGAGGAAAGCAGCTTACAGGATTTTTCCCCAAGGTGGTAAGCAAAATATAGAGTGTAGAGGGAAAAAAAAAAAAAAGAGCCAACATATTGGGATTTTATGGTAAATCTCTAGGGAAGTCCACTTCTCACCTTCACTGTGTAAGAGGCAGAACTTGAGGCCACACTGGTGAAGCTCTCTGATCCATCAAACAAATCTTTGTTCAGAAAAAACCTTGAAGATCTATCAGATCAGACACACCAGATGTTGTCTGTCCCACAACAAGACTCTCTATGTAATATTTTTTTCCCATGTAGAAATAAGAAGGACCAACTTCCACTCTGCAAGTTAAACTTTTCATAAATGATTCGTTACACCGTATTTTTGTTAGCAAGGGAATCAACAGGTTGACTATGCTGTTTACTCAGACTTCAGCAGTTCAATAGTTCTTTTGGCCACTTCAATGGGAAAAGGATTAAAATCCTGTGTGTGACACTGGTGAGCTACTGCAAATTGCCACATTGCCACGAGTTACTACCATCATCCATGTCTGCATCACAAAACCTTTCTTAATACGAGTAGAGCCATATAAAAAATTAGCAGCCACATTGCCACGAGTTACTACCATCATCCACGTCTGCATCACAAAACCTTTCTTAATACAAGTAGAGCCATATAAAAAATTTTTCCAGTCCTGTACTCCTACCACTCACTCTGCATGAAATGAATTACATTTTTCAGATAAGTTAGTCCCAATATTCTTTATACGTAATTCTATGACAGGGCAAAAAATATCACATTTGATAATTGCAGTCACAAAGGAAGAGTTTCTTTCCCTCATAATGAGCGACCTCAAGAGACTTGTTGTGTCAACTCTGTGTAGTCCCAGCATGTCTTAGCATCTCTGTTTTGCAAAAGACATACATAGTGTGATGCAGTGGCCACCAAAAGCAGGAGCTCTCACACTGGTTGTGGTTCAGAGCAAGGGGCAGGAATTGGAGCATCTGGACTCACATGGTTCCATGCAGCCACCCTTTCAGATTGCTGTTGGTCTTTAGCTTGTGGTGGGATCCTGACCTCACAAAAACCACAGAAGTATTGCTCCCCCCATCCTGGACACCCTTACTATCATTGTCTAAAATCAAAACTACTAAAATGGGACTCTTTAGTCTGGAGAAGAGAAGGCTGAGGGGAGACCTTATCAACGCCTACAAGTATCTCAAGGGAGGGTTGAAGGAGGAGGGAGCCAGACTCTTTTCAGCGGTTCCCACCGAGAGGACGAGGGGCAACGGGCACAAGTTGGAACATAAGAGGTTCCACTCAAATATGAGGAGAAACTTCTTCACGGTGAGGGTGACGGAACCCTGGAACAGGCTGCCCAGGGAGGTTGTGGAGTCCCCTTCTTTGGAGATTTTCAAAACCCGCCTGGATGCAGTCCTGAGTAACATGCTCTAGCTCTAGGCAATCCTGCTTCAGCAGGGGAGTTGGACTAGATGATCTCTATGGTCCCTTCCAACTCTAGAAATTCAGTGAAATTCAGTGAAATTCAGTGAAAATCTTCAATGAACTTAGTCCCACAGCAAAGGGTCATTTTTAAAGCCGTAAGACTAAATGCATATCCTAAATACTTGCTGCAGAGTATCAGCAGGATTTCACAGCAGAATGTGTTATGTGTCTGTCTGCCTGGTGAGCAATGTCACACAAAATTACTTTTTACTCCCTTTCCTTTATTAAGAGGAACACTTGACAAAAGACAAACTATGCTGTTGACTCAAACTTCAGTAGGTGTTCCACAAGGCACTGCTCTACAGGAGGCACAGTGCCGCAGCTCTGTACAATCAGCTTTCATTTCTGGAAGTTCTTCCTTTGCAAAGCAAAGCTTTTAATAGTTCAAAGAAAACAATCTGTGCAACTGTCAAAAGGCAAGACCATGCGCATTTTTTGAAGACGTTCTATGACAAGAACTGTCACTGTGGTGAATAAAATCAGTTAAGGACTTCACAATCAGATGCTGTGGTTGTTAAAAGCACAAACACTTAATTAAGATGATTTGAGTCTGCCCTTTTTTTTTTTTTTAAACTCTGTCGCTGTCACCTGTGTGACTTTTGGCCAACTACCTGCCTGCATTTCTGCTGCACTCTGTACCTCTCTCACTTTTTTCCAACTTCATTTATTCTGACTGTCAAAATCTTAGTGCAGGAGCAGCCATGAGGCTGGGATGAATGAAACATCCTGGGGAACAGGACATTAACCAAGCACCTAGAGCATCACTGCAGGATTTCTTGTGCTGCCCAGCACCTGCTGCATGAACCTGGATCTTCTTGGTATTAACAAAGTCCAAATGAAGCTGCGCCTACATTCTGATGTCTTAAATCATACTGAAGAAAACATTACTCTCTGAAGCCACCTTAGTCTTTCAATAAAGCATGTTCTTGGATGACACCAATTGTCACAGCTGCGCTCAGGCTCAGCAAGCAAGTTCAACATAGCAACAATAAATCCTGTCTTAGGATCCATTCCAATGATAAAAAATAAAGTATTTCCTCATGTAGCCCTGCTCTTTTCTTCCCTCCTCCCTCTATTTCTTGTGTATGAAGGAAATAGCTTTGTAGGGGGAAAAAAATCCCTCCAATTAAATGTTCTGGCACGTAGATCAGCCTCCTGCCTTGCAGAAAGATCAACAGTTTTACCATTAAAGAAAATGTGTCTTTATGCTCACAGTACAACCTGCGTGAAATTCTTAGTCATCAATGAAAGAAACACCTCATTAACAGATCCTCCATGATGGAGGAGAGGTTAGCTCAGAAGAAGAGGTGGAAGGCAATCTCAAAGAGCTAATACAAACTTCAGGGTTATAAATTGCGTTCTGGTGAAATTGTATAGCTTGCCTCAAGTTGCTAGAAAAGATCTTCTTAGAAGTACCCACATCTTGATTCAAACACAGTCTTTGTGTTGCACAACAAAGCTGTGACATTCCCCAGAGAAGCCTTCATATTCTTCCCTCTATCTCCTTTAAACAAACAAAGAAACCATTTACAGATATTCAGTTTCAAAATTACCCAGTTTTGGCACTCCATCACAGTCTCCTGAGGGGACCAAGAGCAGTACAGGGGACTTGCTTTCTGTTCTTGCTGTTGAGAGCTAGTCAATAAAATAATCTTTCAGTTTTTACTGTCAATAGTGACACACCGTGTTTGCATCAGGCACGTGAAGGCAGGCAATCACAGAGCACATACCAACACCTTATTTCACAGCAGAGCTGTAAATGCACGTCCCACTCCTACAAAGGTAACCTGCAGTGCTGCTGAGCTAGAGACGGGGCTCGCGTTCTCGCATCCCACAGCTGTTACCTGTGCAGCCCTGGGTAATCCTTCACACCTCCCAGTCCAGTCCTTACCCAGCCCAACCCCATTTAGATTGCAGGAGAAAGCAGGATTATATTATTCCCTATAGGATTTTGTAAACCATGTTACAAGAGCGGATAACAATTCATGTATTTCTGAAAAGATAAATATACATCGCAACACTGAAAGTAAGGCGCTAGCAACAAAAAATAAAATCAGCTCTGTGTTTCTCCACAGGAGCATCAAGGAGGTAAGGTATAAAATATTTTTTTTTAAATTAACCTGCACTACAAGCACAGCAATACTTGTTCCTTGCACGTTGCAATGTTAGAGGGTGATGCTGAAGTTAAAAGTGTTGCTTTGAATATGAACATGGCTCCAGTAATGCATTTTGTCTCCCCTACAATCTTTTGCAGGGGATCAGTTCCTTTTTCAGCTGTACACAGCCTTTCTAGACTGAAAAAAGGGGAAGACTGTAAATACAGGTATTATTTTGATAGTGTCTCTGCATATATTCCCTACAGGCATAGAGGGGATGGAGTGGAAAGAGTAGGAGCTCCACAGCTACTCTTATTTTCTCTGGAAGGGTGATTTTGAAAGAATAAAGAATTGGCTTTTCCTTTAGGACCAGTTACAAAACTGAGCCAGTGTGGGTGAGAGGCTGGAAAATAGAAGCAGATTACTTTTCTTCCAACAAATTGAGGAAATAAAGGCAGTTCCTTCCTTGGAGCAATTGCATTTATACAAATCGGTGTCTAGAGACACAGCTTAACCCTACAGAAACAAAGCTCAGAATCCTGAGTCCAGCTGCCTATCCAGGCAAAGTTCTCCTGGGTTGATGTGAGAAAGACAACATTCATGTGGGCTACCACAGAAGTCATATAAAAATTACCCCGAATTCCTGCTTAGTGGTTCCTACCACAGAAGACAGGATGAGGACAACTCCTTGACATTGGACAGGAAATTTACTTTGGTCCTGTAGGCAGTGTATATGCCTGAAACAATAATTTCATTAAGGCCCAGGATCCATTTTGTGAATCACAGCTACCCACACGGATCACCATGGCCTTAAAATCTCATTAAGTGCGATGTCCTCATTTATCAACTCTGGTTACCACAAAAAGATTAAGGTTCCGGACTACTGCCCTGAACTGTCAAACTCTGGTTAACTAAAATACTATTTTCATTAGAATTGCTTTCTAGAGAGGAAAGGATCGTCAGCAGCTTCCCTGTATGCATCATGGTTTTATTGCTTAGGTGAGAGGCTGGGGAGTTGCCTGTTCTGCCACCAACAAACTGCATAAGCAGCTTTGACAAGGTCAATCTTCTCAGTTTATCCCCAGGCTCTCAGGTGGATAGTGTGAGATTCAAAATGATCACTTTGAAAAAAGAGATAGGTTCACCATTGTGGTGAAGGTGTGAAGAGAGAGGGCTGCCGGAGCTCTTACAGCTTCCTGACTTTGAAGGACAACCTGAACCAGTATTGTCAGTCCCATAATTTGGATAATTAAAGGATAGCTCTAAGTTTATGCTTTGTCACTGGCTATTGATCATTTTTCATTGACCAGGCAATGACTATTGATCACCCCCCTTATCCTTATAACATAAAACTGTAACACGAAGTTTACCAAAGAACTAGCTCCACAAATAGTAACCAGTGCTCACACGGCCCTGCCAGTAAGAGATCTCCTGCAATATATTCTGATTTGCCCTAATTACCTTCTACTATTTCTTACTGGAAATCATTCCTACCCAAGTTATATTCCTTGTGATACACATGCTTGGTATTCATTACTCTTCCATTTAGGTTTTCCACTAACCATGTTAGAGGGTGTAACTATAAATATTACTTTAGTATTTCTTTTCTTCCTCTACACATTACACTACTTCTATGTTTGGTAATAATTATCTGTCCTCTCAGCAACTTGTCCCCCAATTTTCCTATTCAATCCATAGAAAACACTAGCCAAATCAATGACTGACCAAACAAAATGGGAAAATTATTTTTAAAAATCCCACAAAACCAAAAATCCTGGAACTGAAGCCCCAGTAAGCTTTATATTGTAATAGCAAACATGCTCAAAGTGCATCAGCAATCCGTGGTGTGGCTTTATGATACCACGACCAAGAGACATGGAATGTTCATTTGTTGTCCTTTACAAGTAAATTACTAGCAAAAGAAGAATGAGGAAAGAACTGGTCATCTCGCTGAGGAACAAAACTTATTCTTGGATAAAGCTGAAGAAATATGAGTACTATTCTAGTTTCTTCCAACAGTCTCTCTATAAATACACAGTGCAGTAGTTGCACTTGCTTTCAGTTCACAGGTCACAAGATTGCAAGCAAACTGTCAGACACAACTTTGGTGCAAATGACAAATTTGTCTTTGTAATCAACATTAGGGATTTTCACTTTTAATCTGGAAAACAAGCACCATCCTTTTTGCTTTAAGATATTTTGTTCTAAGTTGTTCATGCCATGAACATCACTCTCCACTCCCCCGTAACTCTCCAGTCTCAAAAGATGCCTCCACCACCATGTTACACATTGCTGCAGGGATATCTTTCTGGCCAACACTGATCAATAGAAGACTCATAACGATACAGGGGTTTGCATGGAACGTCACCCAAAACAGCCCATGCAGAACCATGCAATTACCTTTCAAGATTCTTTAGCGACTACCAGCCCAACAGGTCCTATCAGACCTTTCCAGGTCCCTGGAATGGTCATGGAATTCTAATGTTCACCATGCTTATTAGAAGAGGCTGTCATCATGTTCACCAATTACTGTGAAATTATTGGAATCTGACTGTGGTAAGACTAAGGGTAAAATGAAGAACTGATTTGCAAAATTCAAAATACAGGCAACACAATCCCAGTTAACAGAAATGAACACAAAAATCTGGAATATAGCTGCTTATATATCTCATCTTTTTGACCCTGCATAATCCATCTAATGTCCTGCTAGTCCAAACTATTCACAGCTGAAGATCCTTTTTTTTAACAGAAAAATTTGTGTTCTTACACTGCATTTGTGGAAAAGGATCTAGACTTAAGCATCTCACTTACTATTACTCTCTGACACTCTTTGAAAGAGCCACAATCACATTTTCAACCTATTCTCTCCTGCTTCCCCCAAGATTTCCTCATCCTTATCTGACTTGGGAATAGGGTTTGATCCTTCCCAGGCACCAGTTCTGTCATTGGCACAGCCAGGTGTGAAAAATCCCCCTTCTGCCCAGGTCAAATGAGTTTTGATACAAACTGGGCTTCAGGTTGGATGAGACTTTCATCTTTATCCACTGGGTAGCTTGACATCCCTCTGCTGCTGTACCATTTCCCAAAAGTACAGGGCCAGGTTGTGTCCTCCAGAGTTCTCCAGAGCACCAGCAAAATTATAAGAGAAGGAATAGTAAACCCTACCTAAAATTAATAGATTTTTTAATGTAGAAACCAAAGAGCACTTTGCTTTTCAGGAAACCAGCAGAATAGCCATTCTCTAGTCCTATGGGCAGTATAACCATTACAGACTCCATGTGAGTCTTTTAATAAAGGAGGGTATATGTTCAGATACCCAAAGATTTCAGAGTTTGACCTGCCAAAGACATGAAGTAGTAGTGGCTTTTACTGTAGTGGAATCACTGAGTAATACCACCCAGGGGAAAACTCCAGGAGAGTTCTCATCTGTTTGCCATTATAAATTATGCCGACCCTTCAGTTGGCCTTATGTAATTTTCCCCATGGAGACACACTGAAGTTGTACAACTTTTCAGCAAGTCATTCAGGGGAAAAGCCCAATAGAAACTGCCTGTGTTTTGGCAGAATTTAAGGGCTAATGTCCAAGGAAACAATCCAGAAAACCAGTTTTCCAACGGATATTTAACCTTGGGGACACCTAAAATTTTTTATGTATTCCCAAACTATTTCCTCAACACCTGCGCAAAGTGCACTGCAGTTTGGAAAGTTTCATACGTAACTTCACTTCAGCTCCACCAGGCTCCAGAGACCAGGCAACCATGTGCCTACAGGTCAGCACGTTTCCTGGACAGACACTTGCTCACTGTTTCATTGTGCAGCAAAGAGGGCTCCAGCTTGCAAATAGCTAAACCCCAGCCAAACGCTGGTACAATGAGATCAAGAGGGAACTACAGAAGTGCTAATACATCATCATCACCTGTTTGTTTGGATATTTTCTAAGCACCTCTCTTGCTTTCCTTAAGGTAACTGATATATTAGATGAATCACTGGACTTGGGAGATACATCCATCATGGCACATATGCATAAAGGGAAAGTAAACGACATGAAAAATGTTA
Organism: Calidris pugnax; assembly: GCF_001431845.1. Lineage (NCBI taxonomy): Eukaryota > Metazoa > Chordata > Aves > Charadriiformes > Scolopacidae > Calidris > Calidris pugnax. The sequence goes on along the minus strand of NW_015090831.1, from coordinate 6,236,516 downwards.
TTATGCAGGAGGACCCAGATTCATCTTTTGATTTATAGTGAGTGAGTCCAGCCTGTTTAAGACAGAGGCTTAGTTTGAAATAAGTTTTGTCATTGTTAGCCCTGAGGTTCCATCAAAAAAGATGACTAACAGCCCACTTTTCAGTGGGTTGACACTCAGTTATCAGCTTCCTCATTTACCAACTTTAGGAGGCTTATTTGGTATTTTGCAATAAAAATTTGCTTGTATTGCACTGCTCATCTGCAGATCCAAAACATATCCTAAACTGACAGTTTATTAAAACTCAGCACACAAAAGTAATTTCTATTAGTATTAGCAAACTGTCATAGTCTTAGCTCTTTGGGTCTATCCACTTCCTTATGATCACTCTTCTTTCCACTCTACTCCTGCTGCCTTTGGGCTTGTATCAAATCTTTAATGTTGTTATAGACAAGGTGCTGACAAAACCTACAGACATTATTTTTTATTATTTTTATGTATACTATGTATTTCATAAACATACAGACCTATCTATTTCCATAATACTTATTGCAATTAAATACGCATTGACCTTAATTTTGTAACAGTGGCTGGTGATGGGACTTACCCAAACACAGTAGTTTCAGTCTATTCAATAGATTTCCCTCTGTGAATAATTGCCAATCAATAAGGGCATTTGAAAAAGAAAACCAATCCCGTAATTTAGAGATTTTTAGTGTTGATTCTCTTGAATTTTCTTGGTTTCAACTTCATTACAATTATTTTCATAGCATATGTGTACTCTTGTTTATGTTTCTTAACAAATGCCTTTAAAACTTGATTTTATAATTTTATTGACATTTATCTTGGCAATAAGCTAATTTCTTACAAGCCTCCATTTGGCACGTGTTCTGTGCTACTTAGACATTAACAAATAACAAGGCACATTTAACTGAACCCCTGCTGCTACAATATGATCTGTCACTATGAAATTTGCAGCAGTCATTACTCACAGTTAACAAAATTGAAGCCAAAACACTGACCATAATATACTGGAATAAGAAGGAATCAGAAATTTCAAGTAATTTAATATGAAATTCATGTGAATTCAAATGAAATTAAATTTCTGATTCCTTGAATCATATAACAACAGGTAGAAACCAACCCTCGTTAGTTCTGGAAGATATTTTTCTGATTTCAGAAATCTACAATTAAGAAAAACGTGAGAAAATATCAGAAACACTTTTCGTTTACCTAATTTCAACTGTTTGTTTTTTACCAAAAGGGTAAAGACAGTATTCTCAAATCAAATACTACATATAAAAAACTCAGTCTGAACTGTCTATAAAAATCTTTGCTTCCATTTCTAAAATCAGCACGATGATCTATTAAACAGATTCAAATTAAATTTTGCAAAGGCATCTTAAAGGCAGAAAAAAATGAAATGTCACTTTCAGGCAGATGCAGGCATGATCACAACATGTCAGGAAAGATTCAAATATAGTTGTGTATTAAAAGGTATATAAAGGTTTGTGTATCTATCAGCCACGGTGCCTGCAGTCACCGCACACAGCTACTTCCCGGGTAGTGTCTTTCACCTATTTACAAGGTCTGTTTTATCAGCTGAGCTTTTTCCCAAAACATGAGGTTAAATCGAAAGTGTTAATGGCATCTTTCAGTGCTACCAACTGTAAACCTCTTCTATAATAACATTTAAAGCATTAAACAAAAAAAATCTGTCCTTACTTACAAGGCAAAGCAGAAAAGGAAGGTCATTCATTACACCCCATTCACTATTTTCTGTTTCATTCTGTAAATATTATAGTGCTACTGAGAAAAAATATAATGTCTGAGGTTCTCAGATCTTCCCTCAGAGTTTTAATCATTTGCTTCCCAAGAAGGGGTTTAACAAATACCACACTGTTCTGTCAATATTTGTATGCAGCACCACAGAGGGCAAGCTGCCAAACTTGCATGGTTTAAAAAGCCAAGGGTGGAAAACTGACACCCGAACAAACACCCTCCCGCTTTGTCTCTTTTAAGGTGGTGGTAAAAGTGTCATCTTTGCTTCTGACTGCAGTTTCGGAAAGCTCTTTGTTTGATTGCTTTCCTTCTCCAGAAATGCATTATTTAATAATCACCGTTCACCAAACTTCAGGGATTTGTTTCATGCCCCAACGTTTCTTACGCAATTATAAGCCTTTTGCTCTCCACCAGCTGCACTTTAAATGTATTTTAATTGGCTGGAATTTAGAAAGAATCCATTTGGCAGTCATTTACATTTGCAGCACGCCCCTAGCAGCTGAAACAGGCCCCAGAAGCAGCCCGATTACTTCATCAAAAGAAACTGCTTGAATACCGGTGACTCCTACATAACTACAGTGAACTCTATTATATAGGTGTGGTGATGTAATTAATAATCCTCTGCTCAATTTTTTGCTTATACTGGGAGCAGAATGTGTTACCAACAGATACAGTCTGAGGAGTTAGTGCTCAGCATCAGCTTTCAAACTTCACTGCGTTTCCAGAGAGGCCTTTCTTGTGCTTTTTCTCTATCTGATCTAAACAGCGCCGGGGCTGGAACACTGCGGTGATTGTTTCTGTACTTGCAGCACATCAAGAATGTTGCCAGCTGGATTTTTGTATATAATATTATTTTAAAAGCTTCTAACGTGCTAGATATTCAGGGATCAAAGTATAAACTAAGTTTAGTACATTACATTAGGAATGGCTCGGTTTTCCATTTCTCTTTATTTTTGGGTTCCTGATGTGTACTGTAAGCCAACTTCGCAGAGCCTTAATTTAATGCCGTAAGTTCACCCCGCTCTGCAGTTTGTAACACGGAGGTTTAAGAGTTGACAGCAGTAGGGAGAGCTACCAACAGCTGCTCAGAAAAAAAAAAATGAGAAGATATTAAGGAGAGAACCACAAGAATTCACACTGTAAAATGCAATGTTTAGGATGAACGTAGCGACATTAACAAGTCAGATTTAAAAGCAGAGAGACATTCCAAGTGATGCTGATTGAACGCGTGGTATCTGAAAAACCCAGAGCTCTGCAATCCATGAAAGCTCCTGTGAAATTGTAACTGCTTGAGAGTTCACTTATCACCAGTGTACCATGGAGGATGAAGGAGCGAAAGAAAAGGGATTATTCTCTAGTTGGAGTACAATGAGAACTGTTTTCTACATTTAAAAGGTGAATAGTTCTTGAAGTGAAGTTATGACAATACTTGCCGCCTACAGAGAAAAGCAGCATTTCAAGTGCATTGTATGAAGAGGAGAAGGATTAATGCCACAGAGAGAGACCATTATACTATAGAAGAGCTGCATATTTTAATAACTTGACTCCATCCAACTCTGGAAATTTCCATAGCTGACTGGCTTATACTCCTAACAAGTGGAAACCCTCAGTACTGAGGTCTTAAGGGAACCAGAAGTACCACTTTAAAAAAATAAAAACCCAACCTAAACCACAAATGGTCAAAGCAGATGATATATTATAGAATATAATAGTTTAGATTAGAAAAGACCTTTAAGATCGTTGAGTCCAACCATTAACCTAGCACTGCGAAGTCCACCACTAAACCATGTCACTCAGCACCACATCTACACGTCTTTTTAATAGGTCCAGGGACGGTGACTCAACCACTTCCTTGGGCAGCCTGTTCCAATGCTTGACAACCCTTTCTGTGAAGAAAGTTTTCCTAATCTCCAATCTAAACCTCCCCTGGTGCAACTTGAAGCTGTTTCCTCTTGCCCTCTAGTCCTGTTACTTGGGAGAAGAGACTGAGCTCCACCTCACTACACCCTCCTTTCAGGTAGTTGTAGAGAGCGATAAGGTCTCCCTTCGGCCTCCTTTCCTCCAGGCTGAACAACCCCAGCTCCCTCAGCCTCTCCTTATAAGACTTGTGCTTTAGATCCTTCACCAGCTTCATTGCCCTTCTTCGGCTTCCTACAAGAAGATCGATCTTGGTACCTTCTAACTGCCTTATGATACTTCACTAAGAGAGAGCCAAGCAGCTGCCCAGATTCTATCTGCATTGTTATGGTAACACAGTGTATCATGCTCAGTTTGAGTGTTTCATCCTCAAATATATTCATGACATACAGAAATATTCTTGGTTTCCTCCTTTTGAAGGCTCAGTGCCTATGACCAAGCTGGGATACGAACCCAGCTCTTCACTGTGTTCCTTCCTCCATTGCATCATGCGTTTATAATTGTCCTACATAGAGAAACTTGTGGCTACAACCCAGATCAGAGCTGAAAAGCACAAGGAAGCATCTTAGATCTTTGAAAGCCAAAGGAAACAGAAGTGGAGGCTTAAATCCGGATTTCTTTAACCCTCATCCAAGCAGAAATGGAAGATTAGAGAGCTGCTTACCTTTATCTCATCTGTAGCCTACCAAAAGAGATGACAAACTCCCACTGAGTTCAAAAAGTGGTACGGATGAGAGAACAAGAGAAGAGTTGCAGAACTATCTGTGACCTCAGCTATAAATGAAAAGAAAATGCTAGATCATTACAAGTAATGAAAATACACCATATTTGAATCATTACCCATGCATCATTGAAAACTTTGCACTTTTGCCACATGACTTTATATGTTTATTTGAAAAAATAAAAAACCTTCCTGACAGAAGTGCTACAGTGTAAATACGCGGGGAAGGATGAGTATGAACTGTGCGGTGGATGAAGAGGAGTTGTAGACAGGAGGGCAAACAGCAGTGTGCCTAACAGCCTGCTCCTGTCCTCCTGCCTCTGCCAAGGGGCAAGCAGCAAACCTTGGGAAGAGAAAGGTCAGCGCTCTATTCACGCTGTCACTCTGGGAATCCCCTGCGTTGTCATGGGCTGCCTGATGACAGCCATGGAGCCTGGATCTGCCATTGATTGTTACAGGACACTGAAGACAATTGGCCATTATTTAGCTTCAGTATCTATCTTCACAATTATTTAAATGTGAGACACTGGCAAATGTTTCCAAAGAAACGGTACCGGTGTGGTTTTCAAAAGAGGAGGACTGATTTATTTCCAGGCTTCATGTGAGATTCGAGTCACAGCCACAATAAGCCTCAGAAAAGCTGTACACTAAACTGATTTTCTGGTAGCAGTTCTGCAAGAAAAGCCTTGCGCTGACAAAACTTAAGCATATGAAACATTTACTATTAAGACAGTTAATAGCCCTAAGCACAGTGAAAAGGAAAAACATTACTTTGAAATTTCAGAAACTATAAAAAAAAAAGAAGGCAGAGAGAGAAATATCGGTGCTATCAAAGGAAAGATAATCAATCCTTCAAAAGCAGACATCAAGCAGTAAAGAATACTTCCACCGTGCCTAATGGCAATTCTTTGCTGCCTTCCTTCCCTAACTGCTTTTGGCATTCAGCTGGACGAGAGGAAAAAAAAAACAACTTTACAGTAGTACACACAAGCAAAAACGAACTGTGGCAAAGGAGAAACCCCCCAGTGAATGAAAAGCCGTTTTTCTCTTATGCAAACGCTATGCATCAATGAACCAGTTTCCAGTCTAACAGAACCATCTTCAGGAGATATATAAGGCTATTAATGTAACTGATACCTGGTTAAAAATGAAGGAGGTGAAGGGGATGAGAATGCAAGTGTGTAGGATTTATTAAAACAGCTGCCCAGCAGAGTCCTTGTGACACATACGACAAAAGACAAGAAGAATGATGTCTCTGAAGAGAAGGCTAGAAAGAATATGTCATCTAACTGGTATGCCAGAAACCAGGAGCTGGAAGTATTAAACAAGGCTTATTGCGGGCTTTTAAAAACTAGGTGAGAGCACTGAGCACTCAATTATTTTTCTTTAATCCAGAGATTGCCCATGTGAAACATCCATGTGTAATTGGATAATAGGACTCTCCCTGGTCCTGACTGAGGTGGGCAGGCAGAGTACAAACCACAGTCTTTGCACTCACAAAGTGGGATTAACTCTATACATTTTATATCACTTTCTGCCTCCCCATCTTCCTTCTTTCTCCCTTTCAAGATTTCCAGATCTGGGCAGGCAAATGTGGGATAACAGCAGACTTAAGCTCCGCTGGCCCATAGTATTTTCCTGAGTATCACCCAAAAGTTGTCACAGCACACGCACAACACCACCGTGTCATGGTGTATAGGAAATAATGTATATTTATGAAAATACATCTCCTTCTCTGACCTTCTTTTGAAATCTGTTTCTGCATCCCTTGCTCTCCTCATTGAAGGAACTACATCCAGTTCAGCCCTACAGACATATAGGGCATATCTTGATGAAGAACACATAAAAAACCCTGAAACTCACAGCATGGGTGCCAGATCCTTGGCACAATTATACTCCACTACACCACTCCTCCTGCATTGCACTGCTTACTTGTGTTGACACATCCCCAGTGAAAATAGGGCTTAACAAAAGCAAGACACCCAGTTATTTATGTGTCTTCTGCTTCCAAACAGCAAAGTCGAGGCCATATAAACAAAAGAATGTATACAAAAGATATCTGGGGGTTTTTTGGATGACAGTGACTTGATTACAAGACCCTGATACTGTGCAGTAGTGGAATGGTTAAGGAAGACAATCATCTTCCTTGTGCATTAACACCTCGCTTTCTTGAGAGCAACAGCATGGGATTTGGGGTTGTTATAAACCAACCCCCTCCTTCACAGTGAGCAGCACTCAGAAATGCTTCCACGTCATCAGTCAACTGGGAATTCAGATGTCATCTGTCTGTACCTCCTTTGAAGGAACAAAATCTCTGATACCAGGACTGGAACACAGGGCATTTTACGTAAATACCAAGAGCTGAGATGATAGACACCCTTGGATCAGTTCCCTGAAGCTAAGAATCATGCATTTTTGGTCTATTATCTGCTACACACACTCCTGAGACAAGGTATACACAACATTACTATATTCTTCTAGTGGGCCCAAACAGTGCTAAATATGGAAAAGATTTTTCAAAAAATAACAATTAGCTTGTGTCCACAGCCAAAATCATACCCTCAGCAAATCTGGCCAGCCACAAAGTCATATTACACAGCATTAACTTCAGTTCAGAAGCTTATGGTAATATCAGTGTCCACGGGCTTCCTACCGTCAATTCTCCATTTTTCCCTGCAAACTATTATCCCTTTCTTGTTGCCTCATATCACTTGAAAAGGAAAAAGATATTTTAAATATGAGTTTGCATTCAGAATTGCTGGAATCATATGCCTTGCAAATCGCTGCTGTCAGAGAAGGTAGTAATCTTCTCATGAAGAGGAGAATAAGACCAAACACGGTTGATACAAAAAGCTTCAGACCATTCTTGTGCAAGGGCATGGTCTGAGAGTTTAGATTTTCAAAGCAGAAGACAAGGATGTGGAGAAGACACCAAAGGCTGTAGGATAATGAAGCTGACTACGAGCAGGTCTGGACAACATAACTGACTGGAGGGCAAAAGTAAACCAGGGTGGAGCAAAACCAACCCAAATTATGCATCCTGCGTGGATGCCCATTCACCTTCAGGGGAGTCAGTCTGCTGCCCTGCGGAGAGGCATCACCTTCAAGTGAACAATATTTACTTTGATGCATTAAGACAAATGTCATTTTCGGTTCCTGCATGCTGGCTTGCCTTAGAACCAAGCAGATTCGCATGTCAAGCTATAACAAATCAAAAAGAAATATAAAAGAATATAGAAAAACTATATAGAGAGAAAAAGTATCAATGTGTCACTCTTCCCTGGTGAGTAACATGTAACACCCTATTTTACCTATTTAAAAATATATATAACATCTACTGCTATTCTAGGACTTCCCACTGAGGATTAAGTTACTGAAGTTGGGGGAGACACAGATAAAACCATGGCTTCTCATTCCTATTACTTTTATCATCTTAAATTTTGATTAAGCTAACAGTTAGGTCGAGAAAGACTAATAAGACTCAGCGTAGGAGATTTAGGACCTCTAGAAAAGCTGAACATTTTGTTTATGCACATTCCCATCAATCTCTTGGTCATAAGCACTCACAGCTTGTAATAAAATAATGCCTGAAAGTTCATTTCAAGGACAGTATTTTCAATAAATATTAGAAACTATGACATTCTCATTAGCGTAATTAAGACAACCTGCAAAGATTGGGCTTCTTTTAATTAAACTATGTATTGAAACAGCACAAAATGGTAATGCACAGTGGTACCAATGAGACTAATAAAATACTGATTTTTGTGAAATAAGACTCTGATCCAGGACACCAGCGATACCAGGAGATCATCAGGACCACCACTGTTGGGGAATTTCTATATGAACAGAGAATTCCTCTATTTCAGAAGAAAGTTCCAGATCATACTATAATCACTCGGGTCTTCACCACTACTTAGCAATTTTATAACAATGCATATATTAAGAATCTTGTTTCACATATTCTTTTAATAAAAGCACTTGAAACCTTATGCAGTATTAGAGGATTCGGCATCTAAACCTTCCCAGAAGGCAGGCAAATAGCAAATGTCATACTCTCATAATGCATTTAGGTACTGTACAGATGGGACATAATTAAAGTAAGACTTAATTAAAGCTTTTCTTCTTTAAAGACAGACAGGTAAAACATAACTTACTGTATTCTCGAGTACAAAAGAGTCTAAAATTGGCTTCACGATTACACAACTGTAGACTATCAGTACAGCAAAGGAGAAATACAGTAACAGTTGGGAGTAAGTTTTGCTTCCACCCATTCCCATTTCAGTCTGAACTAATTTCTAATCCCTTGAAACAAAGCAGTCAGGATCTCTTCTGCTTAGTATAGAAAACCTCACTTTTGTAGCACACTGCTAAAACGTTGTATAGGTGATCCCTTCTGCTCGTGCTAAACTGCACTGCTTTCAGTGGTGCACCACAAAAATCCACCTGGGTGGAACCAGCCACTTCAAAGTGTGTCCCTGGGCAAGTTACTTAACTTTCTTGGTTAACAACCTGGTTTCTTTATGGCAGTCCTCACCACTTACTGTCTGTAGGTAGAGAAAGCGCATCCAACAAGGGAGCATCACCCACCATGTTACTGAACACTATATAAACTTAGTGTTGGTCACTTCATATTTGGAGTGAGATCTCTGAGATGATGACTGGCCTCAGTGTCCACTATGGTGTGTGGGGAGAGACTGGAAAAAAACCCCCAAAAACCAGCAGTGCAAACTGAATCAGGACTTTAACATGAAAGTCTAATACTAAACCTCAGTCCCTCTTTACTTGAAGCGGTGATTCAGGGCTATACAGAAAGCTTTCTGCCTACTTCTAATCTGCGGCTCCATCTCTTAAAGCCATTTGGCAATAAGGAAGCAATCAACTACTCCGTGATTTCCAAAGAGCAGCTAAAGGTAAAGTGTGTTGAGGAAAGGCACCACCAGTCAGTATTTTCTATGTGTGCAGCAAGCCAGCAACGGACACATATCCCAACAGTGCAGTTCCTACCGGAGAATCCCTCCCCGTTAGCTGTGATGGACGGGATGTCTGTGCATCAGGCACCAGTCCCTCTTAAAGGCTGAATTTCCAAGGTGGAGCCCTGTGAGGGGTGAACAGAGGCTCTCCTTCTGCAGCAACCCCTCCACTGCAGGGGGGTGAGGGAAGTTTGCTTGCTCAGTGCCCTCCCCGGGTAAAACTGTCAACCAGCAATGGGTTTTGCCAAGGGAATATAACCAAGAAGGCTGGGCTGCATTATTATTGAGAGCTGATTATTTTACATCAACTTTAAGGCCACTGTAAAATTATCCCCTTGGACTAAAGAACAGCCTCAAACAAGGTGAAAAAACTCCTTTTGAAAGCTAGTCTGTCTGTGTTAAAATACAAACTTAAATAATGAAGTTTGAGGTGGCCTTAAGCTTGGCTGCAAAGGTCTGAATGGCTGTAAGGGGTATTGCCTGACTGTGGGTGATTGAACCCCTGTGCTCTCAGCAGCCACTGAGTTGTTGGTTTGAGTTTCTGGGTGCTGCAGAGGCAAAACCCAGCTTGGAAAGGCAGAGCTGGGCCAGCAATCACAGCCACGAGAAGGGACATCTGCCAGTCAGCCATAGATTTACTGACATTGGCTCTTCTTTCAGTTCCTTGCTCTGCAGAATGGGGATAACCTTTTTCTCAACTGACTGTGGCGGCAAGAGGCAAGGAATTTATCTATGAAATCCTCTGCTGGAAGCAGTTACAGGAGATGAACATTCTATTATTACACGAGAAATATCATTCTTTAAAGAATCTATTCTAGTCACAATGCTCTACTAAATTTTCCTGAGCATAGGTGATATTTTAGCAGAATTTTCTTTGTTTATAGAGGCATGGGAAAGAGAATGGGACAAAGAGTTACAGTCTGACTAGTAAATAAGTCCAAACTTTCTTAGCTCATAAAAATAAAGCAGGACACAGATCTCTGTGTATTAGCTCTAAGATCTTCCAGTTGCTTCTCTCTTCCTTCAAAAGCCATTGAAGCTTTCTGAAATTGGGAGAGAATAGTATGGTCAAACCTCCTCTACCAAGTAATTATGTGGTTGGATTCTGAACAACCTGCAAGCACTGTAGGATAGTGGAACTTACAATTACTCAAATTAGTGGACATGAGCATATATAAACACTCCAACCAGAACGAGAGCATTTTGGTCAATGAACCAGCAAACAAGAGAAAGAAAAAGGCAAAAGAGTTGACAAAAAAGGATGAGAATAAACCAGTCACAGTCTGGGAAGAAGCAGCAAGTTCAGCATTTCGATTTGCCAGACCTGAAATTCAGGTTTATGGGATTTTTTTCCTTCTTCACATCACTCCTGCATTTTCTGTGGCTCTTTGGTGCTACAGTATGGGCAGCTGAAATTTCTGTTCTGTTTCTATTTCCAGGACCACAAGAAGTGTTCACCAGATGAAATGAGATTTGAGCCAGAACAGTTTTTGCCCCATGTCTCCTTGACCACCCAGCCCCCGTACAACTTTTCACAGATGGGTTTTATCTAAGTTCAAAAAAATACAACGAATTACTTAAAGCATCTCCCCATGGCAAAGCGCTGTTAAGCATATTCACAGCGCAGGACTGAGGAAGGACAGCTGGATATCTACAGGAACAAATGGGGGGTTTGTTTATAGTCAGAGTTTCCAGAGCCTCAGCACTCATGCTCTGAGTCACTGCATCCTTTAGCTCCCCAGGTCAGCACCATGTATGTTGAGGTCACGTTAACTCTTCTCCACTTGCAGCAGTGATTCAAACACACCATGTTCCTGCAAACGACGGCTTACACCAGCTTTCTACTCCAGAAATCCTATTCAAGGGCTTGTTCTGATAGACACAGACAGATAATCAGGCCTCAAATATTTTGACAGTAGAACAGCACTTAACTTTCTAATATACTGCCCAGCTGTGGACTTATTATATCTAAACAAACTGCATGTCTAAGGCGATTTTCTTCCTCACATGACAAACCTAGGTTGCTTTTCATCAGATCCCTAAATAGACCTCTCCCATTTGTATTTAGCCAAATATTTTGCTGTAAAACTTTAACAAGGGGAATGATGATTCACCTGAATTATAGCTATACATCTGCAGTAACTGTTTGCAAGGATGCTTGGATGCACAACACACCCATGGGATGGCTTGCGAAATAATCCACAGGAATGCACATTAGGAAAAAAACCAGCCATAAACATACCAAGATGAAGGTTTGACTGGGATTTACTCGGTTAAAACAAATATTTTTGCACTGAGCAATTAGAATCACAATTAAAAGATGTTCTCTTCACTCTGTGGTACATGCATATGGTTCACATAAAAGAAATCGTTAGCTCTTAGGTCAGTAAGTGCATTCTTAACAATCGCAAGCAGAAGGGGCAGATAAAGAGCCCGAGACCAGGTTGGCCTTGTATCACGCACGAAGATTGATTGAGCCAGAGCAATTGCAATAACAAGCATTTCAATCATGCCCTAGGCCTGGCTAGAAAAGCGCTTTTAAAAGGCAACAATAGAGACACTACTGCTGATACAGGAAAACTACAGTGTGTATCATCTGGATCTCCCAGATGCTCGGCTCTGCACTCATGATGGATTGACTTGTCTATACCAGGGGAGCACGTGGGGAGCAGCCCATTGTTCTCTTCTTCTGCCACTATTCTTTGGACTTACTCCCCGCAGTAATTGGGGACTGGGCTGCATGGGGGCTCGATGGCATCCCATTACTTCTTTCCTGAACTATCATCACTATGTTCTGGTTATTACTTTTCTTACAAAAAAAAAAAAATAAATAAAATTGTACAAGTTCTGCTTTTCATTGCACAGAAAGCAGTTGAAAATGGAGACCCAGAAGATAAGCCTTAGCAGATATAACATATTTGATATCCTATTTTTATTCCACTGGCATGTTGCAATTAAAAGGAAAGATTTCCACCTCCTTCTTGCCAATTAAAAATCTCCAGATGGAAGTTGACTGGGCATGCCAGAAAAATTGTACAAGTTCTGCTTTTCATTGCACAGAAAGCAGTTGAAAATGGAGACCCAGAAGATAAGCCTTAGCAGATATAACATATTTGATATCCTATTTTTATTCCACTGGCATGTTGCAATTAAAAGGAAAGATTTCCACCTCCTTCTTGCCAATTAAAAATCCTGGCTGGGCATGCCAAAAAGCACCCTAAAAAAAAAAAAAAAAAAAGAAAGAAAAAAGGCTAAAGTGGAATGTAGAGGGAACTTATCTTGATATTGTCAACAAGTTGAGTTGTAGGGGAAATAAGGAGTACATTCTTCCAGGAAAATAGCAATGCTTTTTGTCCAGCACCAAAGCAGTAGCCTTCAGCTGCACAGTGGGAATTTACAGGGATTCAGCAACTTTTCTATAAGGAAAAGATACGCATTGGATTGAAGATATAATAGGAGGATACATTCATTTGGTCACTGATCAGAGTAATCCCAGGCCTATGAATCACTGTATAAGTGACGCCACAGCTTTGCAGCACATGAGCTATATTTGCCTTTGTGGATCTCCAGGTGGTCTGAGTGGTTTCCATTCTGTGTTGTGCGATGGGTTCTATTTGCCATGGAGTTGCTGCCATAATTCCTATTTATTCTGACTGTACAAGAACAAAAACAGGACATTTGTGGGACTCGGTGTCATTTCATAGAAGAAAAAGGTGCAGAAAAGCTGACCAAGCCAGAGGAGAAAGGGCAAAGTTTTATAGAAAAAGATCTTGGAGCACTGGAAGACTGTTGTAGCAAAAAACAATGACCTGAGTGGAAACCAGACCTTTGACAGGTCGACAAGAGGGAGGATAAGATCCTCAGAGCTACATGATGAAGAGTTCTGCTCCTTCTGCTCCATCACCTACTCATGTCATCTTCTAGTGCAGAAAAGAGAATCTCAGGGTCGCTGCTGATTTAAAGATAGATCTGCTAATCTGTGGTTTAATAATTATAAGCAAAGAGTGTACAATTTGTTAAGTTTCAGGCCAAGTTTAGTCATATTTCCCCAGCACAGCAAATCCACCTACCCCTCTGGCAAGAAAACGAAAGATGTAAGAATCAAGAACTAACATGTACAACTGGAGGACACACGTTGCATTTTTAAGCTCAGACGCTTAGAAGCTTTCAGTATAAAGCAGTTAATGATGGGCCAAAACCCCAAAGGTTTTTTATTCTCTTTCACCAGCTGTCAGCTTCAGCTGCAGATAAAACAGGATCCTGCTTCATAGATAAATTCAGCAAAGCATGCAAAGTTTAGGTCATCCCCACAAGCGCAGCTAAATACCTTACACACAAGACCACGGTGCTTCTGAGTGTGCCTTTATCTTTTCTTCTGTTTTGCAAATAGCAAAACCATCAACTTTATACCTTTGTTCCTGGGAAATTCAGTTGTCTCCATAAACCTCTGAACTTGGCCCAAGAGTCAAAAGAGACCTTAAAGCAGTTGTGGCAAATTGAGACAAGAGTAAGTGTTGCAGAGCACGTCTGATGGATGTAAAGCAGCCCCAAGTGCACAGAGAGGTGCCACTAGGGATATTTCCAGTAAGTGGACTGGTATTGTTCCCTTCTACAGACTTCATTACCTGCTTGATTTCAGACAACATGTTGTAATTCACTGTTGTAGGCAAAATGCTTGAATTTAGATTGACAGAGCCTGTGAAATCTGTAGAAATGATGATTTTTACTAAAAAGCAGAAGGATGAAAACAAAATTTCTGATCTCCTCAAATCATGATGTTTGCACACAAAACAAGATAATAAAATTAATCTGCAGTTATTTATGGGTCTCTACATAAGGTCTGAAAGCTGATTTACTGATTAGCACTGAGGGAATACACCCAGAGAGGAAAATCACTTCACAGAAATAAGAACACGAAGAGTTTCAGGCAATGAAAAGTGCATCAGTCATACGTTTCTCTGAAATAAGCATCGTTCATCTTAATATACCTTCCTGTCCTCTTGCTTCATTTGAGTTGGAAAAGAATCTGATAAAACTTGGTATATTTTTGATATAAATGAAGCAGTGAAAGAATTATTTGATGTGAGTATTACTTAAGCCTGAATATGTAGTCATGTTCTAAAAATGTGGATTAGGATGAAGACTGTATTTTTCATTTTGCACATACCAGATCTATAAAGGAAATATAACATAGTTATAGGTGTCCAGTGAAACCACAGAATACTTTTAAAAATTTACATCTGTATGAATGCTAGTGTTCTTCATATTTGGGGGGGGGGAAAAAAAGTTCACAAAAAGAAAAGACAGGATATTAAGTGATTTTAATCACTGTACTGGCTATAGAACTGACTCAACAACCAGCTGTGAAAAGAGCCAGATTCTAGATGAAATGGACTGTAACATATTTACAAAAGAAAGCAAGGAACATAACCTTCGACTTTCCCTTAGGCATCATAAAAGAGATTCAGCTGTAATTTAAGAGACCTGAGGCATGAAGGTATCACATAGCATAGTAGACTCATTTGGTGAAAAAAAAAAAAGAAACAAAACAAATTCAGTTACTGAAAACATTATAGACAAGATTATTTGCAATTAATTATATATCTTTCATCCTTTCTTCTTCTCCCATCCCAAAGAGTGTAAAAATCTATTATTATATTGATGTGATACCATACAAAGTATTCTTAAGAAAGAAAAACAATTAGAAAATTCAAAGTAGTCTTTGCAGCACAGTGAGACTAAGGCCAGGAAGAAGTCCTGCTTTATCCTTCTGCCAGTGAAACGAAGTTCAGACCTGAGAGTTTCTCAGTACCATCTGAAAAACTGAGAGTAAACTGGAGGGGAACTCAGAACTTATTTAATGATTATTTAACTACTTCATTTTACCAGAGTATTCACCACCTTCCTAGTGCCTTACATGTGTGCAGAAAGCCATTGACCCAAGGCACTGGCAGCCAAAGGTACACTCCAGAAAGCACTAAAATGTTGAGGTTTTACTGAAGGTGACTCTGAAGATGAGCTTTGCAGCCTTTCCTTTACAGTAAAAAAGGCGCTGCTGACCTTCCCATCTCACCACACGGTTTCGACCTTTTGTAGCTCTGTTTCAGTTGATGTTACCCTAATGTCACCAGCTCCATTTCTCCTCCACTTCTACAACATTTGAGCAGACATGCTACCTGACGAATCCCCCCCTGTCCTACCAGTTTATCAGACACCAACACAAGCCTTCTGGTAAACCTGTGGTATAGTATCAGGCAGTTCCATAATTAGAGGAAATATGCCCCATAAGACATTTTCATATTTAGTGAAGAGGAAAAAAGAAATCAAGAAGCAAAAAAAAAAAAAAAATCAGTCAGGTGCTCTATGAATCATGATGTGGTTTGAAGTCTGAACTCCTTAATAATAATGTTTTTGCTGACACATGTTGTTTGTATTTGCCTTCAGAGCTGTCTGTGTTAATGAGCAATTCCACTTGGAAAATATTTACATAAAAGTATTTATTCTTATGTCACAGGCATAGATAGTGTTTTCTTTAAAGGGAAAGAGCAGCCAGGAAATTACTAATATTGCAGTTGATTTTGATGTGCTGCCCTGGGATATCCCACCAGAAATCTATGCACACACAAGGGCTGTGGCTCCAGCCTCAGTTATCACCACTTGGAAGGAGCAAGTCTGTGCTGGCCCTCAGGTTTTGGACACTGTGCTGCATCCTGCCAGTCAGATACAAACTTCACAAGTACCCACCACTGTGATGGTTTTGAAACCCACTCCAGTGTGGCCTGCTACCACCATTTAGATACACGGGTATAACATTTACAAGAAGAATTAAAATGCCAGATAGAGAACTGATTGTCATATTTCACTAAAACCACACCATTTTCCTGTCCTAATCCTAAATTCAGTCTGCCCAGACATTTTCATTGGGAGATAGAAGGAATGCGATGCACTGTAAAATGGGTGGAAGGGATTAATGCTCTCTTCCAGAGCCTGTGGAGAACAAAAATAATAATTCAGGGCTATGCTGTTAGATTTTAGATGTGAGGCAATAAGGAACACAGTGACTCTGAACTCAGAACTACGAAGACAGCAAAGCTCAAGAAAAAGCTGAACTGGACATCAGCCATCAATAATTCAGCCATCGTTCTCCTCCAGGAACAGTGAAGTTTGGTATCCAAAATCAAGTTTTCAGGCTAACTTTTACACCCGGTAGGAAAACCATCTGAGGGAGCAGGAAAAGGAAGGTAAAAGAGAAGGATCCTTACAGAATGCTGTTCCTACTAATTATTGTCTGAAATTACCACGAAACAATTAATATCTAATCACACTTTTTAAACAACAGTTTGCATTTGCACTAAAGAGTTTGTAAATTATGTAGCCAGGATAAGATTAGAAAGAAGTTTACTGATGCTTTTGTTTCTCAAAGCATCAAAGATCCTTCTGCTTTTACTTTTCGTCGGTTTTAAAGATACTCAGTTGTAGGTAAAAAATATAACAGCTTGTGTTTGTGTTAGGTTTAACAGTTAAAATTTAAATAGTCTACCGTGGTTTCAAAGCTGCCAATTGCAATTGAGTATATCCTTCTGAAAACAAAGATGTTGCCTCTGTAAAAAATCTTGCCCAGGAAAATCTCCCCACTTGGTGTTTGCTGTAACAGAGCTGCCCAGTTCAGGCAGAAAAAAAGCTCTTCTGAGAAGCTGGGAAATCATAGTTAAATAACATAAATAGTGGACTGAAAGGGAACTTCCCATTGATGAAAACAGGGAGTAAAGACAATGCAAAGTGCTGCTGAGCACCAAGATCAAAAGATTTCCAAAAGTTATCAAAGTACATTATAGATAAACCACCCCAGCAGACTGACATGCAGAATGTGGCTGTGCCTATAATACTCATTTGAAACCAAGAACAGAGAAAGAAAACTAAAAGGAAAACAATAAAACATTACCCACATCGTGTGTTTTTCTTCACAGCTGTATCCAAAGCTGAACATCCCAGGAATTCTGCAGATGTCTCCTGTAAATTCCTAGCAGAAGATAAACATCTGCTGGGGCTGAAACAGAACCAAGTGGATAAATATCTCAGGTTGAAAATACCCAAAGGATTTTGCATGTCTTCAGTATCTTTTTGGACTCTTTGACTGTGGGAGATGGTGGTGAAGGACAGTGTGAAGCAAAGCCATTTAACAGACCCGCAATTAAGATATGCCCTAGTCTCTAAAATTTCTAGCTTCCAAACTCAGCAGGTTTTCTGTTTGCTTTGCATGACTGAAGGAGAAAATCCAAACATGATACATTACTTTCCCTTTTGAACTTGCACTTTTAAACGTTTCCAACAGCCTGTGCAGGAGGCAATCAAGAAACTAATGAGATCACTACATATGGCCTTTGGATGTTGAAGCCATTGTGAGCCCCACAAGCCACACTGCCCTGCTGTATATCATTCGTTAATGACATCTGTCTCCACGGAGGACAAGCCACACCAGCAGCACCTTTACGTGGGAGAGCCAGTTGTCTCTGTTGTGGCCGGGGACAAAAGGCTGACGTGGGCACTATTCATGCAGTTCAGTGACAGATTGTGTGACACAGCGTGGCTCCTCACACTGTCTTCTGCTCAAAGTGTCGTGCTGAATGGAAGGGGTTAGAACCAAAGGCTTTTCCGAAAAAGCTATTATCGTTTCTAAATTATGAATGGATAAACGGCGCAAAAGCCTCGCACACATTTTGTCAGTGTTCCTGCCCACGGGCCGGCCTTGGTTTTCCAGATTGCTTTGGAAATACGGGGCCAGCTGGCGATTGTGTGTAACCTGGACAATGGGCTGTCTCATACCTCGGTTGTCTGGCAGGTTGTATGTTTGATGACTTCTCCGCGGTTACAAATCACACCGTTACATTGTGCTACATTTATAAATGTTTCTAGCCCTGTTTTTAAAAAATGGCCCTGATTTCCAAAAGCGAGCAGCCCACAGTCCTCTTAGGTGAACCAAAGCTAATACAAGTACAGGTCTGGTTCTCTAAATCTCTGACAGTTTGCTCAAGAGATGGATGAATTTAGCAAAGCTGGAAAGCGTTGCTTCCAAGAAAGGTGACACGAGACAGATGCTAGTCATATTCCCTTACTTTTTTCCCTAAAACACACAAATACGAGCTGAAATTTTCCTCTGCCATGAAATAATATGTGAACTCTTGTTTCTCTGCCTTGAAAAAAAAAGCTATTTATTTTTTCCAGGGCAAAGTATACAAAGACATGCCTGAATATTGCCACAGGCATCTTTAATGAAGATTTAAAAGACATTTCAAATGAAAAACTTGGCAAACCTCCCCTCCTCCCCAAAAAATCAACTGCCAACAGCAAATATTTCTGCTGGCAAACACTTTTCTGCTCTATAAAATTCTTCCCCATTAGGAACCTCCTTCCCCAAAGGCCTGGTAAAAAGGGTTTGAGTGAGCTCCATGAATATTGTCAAGTGGAGGCTGCGATTTGCCTTAGGGCCAGAAGGGACCATTAGATCATCTCATCTAACACCTGCATTTAAAAAAAAAAACAAAAAACAACCCAAACAACAAAACAAAAAAGCCCCAGAATTTCACCCACTCACTTTTGCATACAGTCAGCAAAATGTGTTTGGTTAGCAAATGTCTTCCAGAAAGTCATTCCTCTACCTTTGATCATCAAGCAATGGAGAGTCCATTCAGCAATTCCCAGATGTTTATCTCTATGGAAAAACTACATAATACATTTTAAGAAATGCTTCCTTGTAAAAAGCCACTCCTGTTTTGGTACTAGTCTCTGTGTTTGTATTTCTCAAATGCCTCACTCTTACTGCAGGTCCTACATCTCACTGGGATGTATTTGAATGTTAGGTGGATGTTATTGGGCAATATTGAAGATATCAGTAATTTAGGAGCCAATCTGTTATAAAATTTACAGTATGCCCATCAATAACTGTACTGTGCTCAATGGATAAGACAGACATATGTTCTAGAGGTATCGAGCCTAAGAATGAATTTGGAGACAGATCTTGATTGACACTAAACTACGTTGATTTACCCTCTGTAAAGTTAAAGGACTCCACCTGTTAGAGCTTCTGGGTATATTTTCTATGCTAGCTAGTTCATTTACCTGCTTATGCTGAAGTCTTGCATTTTTGATTACACAAAAAAGTCTTAAAGTAAACACAAAACCAGAGAGAAAACATGTTCCACTACATTTTGTTTTAAAGTTATGAATTATTTTAAATTTCTAATCAATTAGTATCTTATTCTATCCACATTCAAAATCATGGCACTGCCATATAACTTTCAAAGAAAATTTATGTTAATATCTTGTATATTTAACACTATGGCACATTGCTGAACAGTTTGCTAGCACCTCATATTTATAATTCATTACATGTTTTTTTCTTACCCTCACTTGCTGGAACGTTTCCCATTTGGGGGAAAAAATCCAGATTGGAGTTATTTGTCCATGAGGTAGTTTAGGTCTCTATTTATCAGCATATGATTATTTTGGCTCCTGGTTTGTATAACTATGTTGGTTTCCCACAGTATAAAGAAGATAAGACATTTCTCCCTTTTTGAGAGAAAGTGTAATGATGACACAAAATGACATCCATTGTCCATCCATAAAAAGATAAATGATAATGAGGTAGAGAATAAAAGGAGAAGAGCAGTTTAACCAGGAATAAATCCACCAAAAATGGAGGAATGTGAGCTTTTGAAATGGTAGTTAGTGTGCCATAGATTTCAAAGTCAGCACAATTAAAGCTTGTGTCTGGGTAGACACATGCCATAGAACTGGATCATTGTCCAGCCAGGGTTACCGGGAGGTATCGTGCTCGACAGTGTGTGTCTGCAGGATTGGCCTTCATGTGGTTAGACCTGACACCTAGTAAACAGCTTTAATATGAAAAATCTGTTTGTCTTCTCTGAGTGGTTTTGCCAAGAGAAGAAGTAAAGGATGACATCATCTGAAAAGAATCTTCCCCAATTACATTCTTACCTGAACAATAGTCCCACTCGCTGCTTTGTGCTGTTTGCCTACAATAGCTGTGAGTAAGTATTTCAAAGCAATCATTGCCAGTGCTTCTAAATCTGCATCCTTGCCCATCCAAAGATAATGAAGTGCTTTGCAAACACTGGCTCTTAATCATCTGGGGAAATACATTCATCCTCAAATGCCACCCTTTGCTTGGAAGTTGCTTTCTCCAACACTGATGAATGTAGGCTTTCTTAAAGAGAAATATAGAAGTAGTTTTATACCACACAGCCCTCTTATCTCTGCATAGCATCATTATAAGCTTTCTCCTGTGTCAAAAGCTATGCTAACCGTCTACAATAGGCAGATGTTTTCTCTTTGGGAAAAAAATAGAAAAAAAAAAGATTTAATGGTTTACTATAATTTATAGAAGAAACTTCATCATTATAGAAGAGACTTAATCTTTCACAGCTAGAAAAAAAAAGCAGCATGCTCTGTTTTCAGATGCCTCCACTGGGAGGCATCCCTCAAACGCTAGATAGCTCTGGCAGGAATAAGACTGGAACTCTGGTCTCCTCCAGGAGGGGAAGTGGAATTGAAGCTCAGACTTTAAGATTTATAAAGTTGCTTGAGGAAAGCAACTGCAACTAGAAGGTGTATGTTTTTAAAAAATCTTAGAATTTGTGAACATCTTCAAGACTCAGCCACCTACCTAAAGCTAATACATGCTCGAGTACTTTCTTGATTTAGGACCACAGCTGGGGGGGCAGGGTTTCTCATGGGAGTCAGCTCAGGTTCCCAGACGTCTGTCAATGGGGAAATGAGAAAGCAGATGTCCATTTGCCCCCTTTCAGTTTCTATGCTTCATAACCTGCACCAAGTCTTGCTCAAAAACATGTGCTAGTTGGGGAAAGTCAAGAAAGAAGTCACTAGTATAAAACTGCTATGAACGCATCTGTGAAAACCTGTAGGAAGACACTGCTGTCTTATAGAAGTCAAATGGATGATTTCTGTAGCTCCTACGTAAGACCTTTGTAAACAGTTCAGTGCTTTATAGACAGCATAGTAATAATTCCCCACAAACAGCTACAAGATGAAATAGATCACACTAACTCATTTACATACACAGTGGTTTAAATCTCAATGGATATCAAAGCACTTAATAAATTACAGCCAGGGATAAGCAGACAGAATAAAGGATGAACTGTGTTGTAGGTTCCTGGACACCACAGAAAATCTCCCCCAGCGTCTTCCAGGAAGAAATAATAGCAGGTAGGTAGTTGGAGTTAATTCCCAGTAGTACAGTATAAGCTACTTATCTAAATTAATGGATAACTTAATGTTAATTTCAGCCCTGTTGCAAACACACGTACATGGATCATCAATATGAAATTGTTTCCAGGTTGCAGAACAGTAATCACAGAATCAATTATCTGATATGGTATAAAAGCAGAATAATCTCCTCCCCTCAGCTACATAACTTTTTTCCCCTCCCTCTGGCTGGAAATTTGTGGGTTACATGAGTTTTCATTTCCTCTGAGATACGGCCACACACCAAAGGATGATATTACTGTTGGGGACAGAAACAATGAGTATGTTTCAGGATGCTGACATAGGTGGGGAAAGCAGTCTGCTCTGCAGTTCAATTACAAAAGGCCCTGTCCATGAAGGGCTGTACTCAGCTAAATAATTAAGATCATATTGTTTTCATTCTGTCTTAACTTGTTACATTTTCTTATTCTGTCCTCTTAGAAATATTACAGTTCAAGTGAAGTGGTCAGAACGCACTGAGCACAGATCAGCCGTGGATTAAAGATGAATTAAAGTCTTAATTTAATTAAAGGCTAATTAAAGGCTGAGCATAAAGAAACCTCCAGGCCAAGTGCCTGTCGCCTTATCTGAGCATGGCTATTAAAGTCTTTTCTACAGCTGTACTTGCAAATCTTTATACATAACATCCATGTCGCGATTCCTCTTCAAGTCTTTTCGAAGCGCCAATCCACTGTCTCGCTTTTACTGCTCTTCTCCATTCCCAGATTTGTCAGACACAATTTATTCCTTATGAATCAGAAATCGCTAGCTCTTGTCAGCTGGTATTTCTCCAGATGTTTTGTGATCTCACATCTTATTAATGTCTCCAGGATATTGCCTGCCAGTGAGGTTAGGCATATAAACCTGTAATTGTCTCTTGCCCTTCCAAGCGGCTCCTACGCTGACTAACAGGTCCCCTCAGCAAGGTCAGCCAGAGAAAGCATGTGTACAGCTGCTCACTAGGCACACACGGGGTGGTTTTCATTCATTCAGTGACCAAGCTATTTACAATGGAATATATCTAAAATATATATCTACTGGCACAAAGCCTGCCAATCCACTGGTGAAATGGGAATGGAACAGTTATAAATAAAACGAGAAAAAAGAAAGAGGGGGAGACGTTTCCCACACCTGTCATTTGAAATCTCATCATTGCAAGAAAATCTCTCTCTGTGTCTCACAAATACTCTTTTGTGTCTGGTGTATTTCAAGTTGCTACTAGTCTTCAGGTTATGCTCTGAAAAGAGCCGAAACACGAGAAAGAGCAAGATGTGACAAGAGAGCTGGCAGACCTCCAGAAGACATAATTTGCACAGTATAGATTTGAGACAGCCTTAATATTGGGGAAAAGCTACTGGGGGCTTTGAGGGTTAAATCTTAGACATTCAAATTCTATTTATGCTAAGATCTAACATCTAACATTTCTGTAAACATTCAAATTCTATTTATGCTAAGATCTAAGATCTAACATCTAACATTTCTGTAGGGGTGGTGTCATTGCTGTCTTTATGATTGGCTTAGACCAGGTAATGGTGAAACAGCAATAATGTTAACTACCCAACACTTGCTAATCCTTGTGTCCTTTGAACTAAATGACCTCAACTACACTTAGAGACAGCAGGGATGTAGCAGAAAGCTAAGTATGAATGATCACCTCATAAAAATATTGCTGGCACTGGACAGCTACACAAAATCTAACCGCTTCTGCTGCTATTCCATTTGCCTCCATGTCATTAAACACTATTCTTTCCAAATTCAAAACTTTGCATAGTTTTAGAGCACAAAACAGCGTGTCTGAGCTTGTGCAGATGCTTCCCTCCTCTCCTCTTCTGAATATTTAAAAGCTCCAGACACATATATCTCCCCAAATTAGACATTGATAAACATCCTGGTAACCGGCCGCACAATTTCATCTGTTAGTTCATTCAGCATGCTACAATGGAGATGATTTAGATTATCCTAAAGGATGCCATCAACATTTTTGAAACCTACGTCAAATGGTCATTCAGAATTGGACTTTACATAGATTACTCTTGAGCTTCTGTGCACAACAGGCTCTTACCTCTTTTGATTGTATATACATATTGAGATTCTCTGGGCAAGATCCAGTCCAACCAAGTTTTCAAACCATCTCCTTTCTTTGCTTCTTCCTAACATCCAGCTTTAAGTTCTTGTCCATTGAGAGATGCTTGCCACTTTCCCTAACTCTTCTTTTTTGTCTGTTTGGACTTAAAACTTCAGATTGCGTCTGTGTTCTTAGCTGGAAGTAATTCCAGGCTGTGTCTGGATTGATATCCTTGTGCTCCTTAGTTTTGTAAACACCACTTGTACCATAAGCACCGCGGCACTCAATCTCAGGTGTTTATGTCTACATTTTTCTATCTTAAAACTGAACAAAACTCATGTGTGATGATTCAGTCCAGATTGATGTCAATGGCCAGCCCAAATTGGTATTTCTTGTTGGTTCACCAACTATTCAATGCTAAGATCTAATTGCCATCAAGTTCAGGGGTATCTCAGCCCTGCCTTTTATTTTTCTAATCTATTTCTGGGAAATTAAATTCTTTCTTTATTGCACAGCTAGTAATTCCACTTACTTTCCTTGTAATCTAATAGATTACTATAACTACCTGACACCACGTCCAACTCCACCATCACCTCTGGTGCATGCCACAGATACTTTCTTTCAGAAATTCCTTCCTCTCGTTGTCTCTGACGGACTGGCTGTTCCTTGTTGACAGTCCATCACCCACCGGAGGCTTTCTCCCTCCCATCCTATTTAGCTCTGTTTTCCTGCACTAGCTGATCTCTCCTTCCCCACGTTCACATTCTTCCATTTATTAACCTCTTCATAAAAGGCTCTTCTATTTAGCTCCTCTTGGCATTAGCTATCTGCAACTTCCAGGCTTACAACCTGGCTTATCCCCCTCAATAGACTCTCAAAATTCAATGGGAAATCCCAGGACTTTTTTTGATTGTGGTTTTACTCCATGGATTTTTCTGTCCACGAGGTTTATTAAGTGCTGTTTTATACCAGCTGCACAATTCCATAAATCTTGTACCCTGTAGACTTGTTTTCCTATGTCATGCTTTCATATTTGATATTTCCTAAAGCTGCCATTTCAATCTTCCTTATCCTTATCAGAAACTGAGGGAGAGACACCCCTCTTTACTTATACGGTCACTAAAAAGCTCATAACAACTCTCACATACAAAAATTTGCTGGCTTGTACTACTTGCTGGACTTCAGTGAACACAGTCTGTTGTGCTTTCAAAGCCCTCTCCCTCACACAGCTCCCGAATAAATATTGTCTGTGACCACAGGCAGGAAAGAGGTGCCAAGCCCATCAACAAAAACACCTCCTGTAATGTGCCCCGGAGAAGGACTCTACTGACAACCAACTGCTGCAGGCTGATGGTACCATACGACATGAAAAATCTGCTCCACAGACAGCCTTTATGCAAACCCTCCTTCCCAATGCTCTGCTCCCTGTTTTCCACTGGACAGTTGGACTGAAACATGTCTCTGCTCCTCCTATTAAAATGTGCTCGGGAAGGATCATGATCCAAGGTGAAATCTCAGCATCAGGCAAGCCAAGTGGCCATTCACATCAAAGGAGGCAAGACTTTGCCCAAAGGTTCCTGTGCCCAAAGGAACCAGCCCAGTCATCTTGTCAAGTTTTGGCATGCAGAGCTGGATTAACTCAGTAGATTAAGGCATTCTATCATCTTCTGAGTATTTACACTTTATTTCATCTAATACCAAGTATGAATTTTGAACTAGCTAGTGCATATTAGGCTGCTTCATTTTCATGATTTATGTTGCTAGTCTCTTGGCATCCACCTCAGAGTATAAATCAAACCACATATAAAAATCATTGCCAAAAAGAAAAAAGATTTATGCACAACTCACAGTGGTCATGCAGCATCTCTAACTGTAAAAGATGTTCTCTAATCAATTTAAGATACATCATCTTTCTCATCTCAGAGCTTTAAAAATACACATTATATTGAAAACCTATTCACAGTGCTCCTCAAAGGCTGCACTTTAAACCCTCAGTCAGTTTCTGCAGCCAAATAATGCAGAAATACATCTTACAGAATTACATCATATAAATACAGTCAAATGCAAACTTAAGACTCCTAGTATTAAGAGTAGAACTACTTTAGTCCTGATTTTTAACAAAGAATTATTACTAATGAAATTCGGTGTTCTTGAGGCACAAATGAAAGGCAACACCTAATGACAACTATTTCCATCATCCCGTATGTGATTCAGAATGTTTTTTTCTCTTGCTATTGTTCTCATTATGTAAATTTACTTACTTCTAGAACTACAGTTGTTAGTAAAGTCTGCAAAGACAAAGCGAGACGTATCTATCATAGAGATTATTACAAAAAAGTCAGTGCTGCTGCTTTTTAAAGTTTTTCAGGGAAGAGCTGCATATCATAAAGGGTAAACTTACCTCCACTAAGTGTTAAAACATTATTTTTTACATTTCCAAAATAGTCATTATGTTTTCAAATTTTTGACAAGCTTTCTTCTATAATTTTTCTTTTAAAGCTTTTTTAAAAGTGTTCTGAAACCAAATAAAACTCCATGTAAAATCTTTTTTAAAATTGCAACATTTAAACTTATACTCTTATGATATTTGTGGTAATGCAAAAAAAGCCCCACATTTTTCATGCTCTGAAATTAGGATGAAGTCACAGTTTCCAGCAAAATCATCTTTCTTGTGAAAAAAAAAAAGATGATCTCCTACTAAAGAAATATAGCTTCAAATATGTTTGTCAGCCTTACCAACTGATACATGGATGGAAACTCACTGCACCCCTCCTCTAGGTGCTCCAGTGCTATTAAAAATGGATTCCAAAAAGCATAAAAGCCCAAGGAAAAGGATCATGGCAGACCTCCCATTTATCATAATCATTAATTACAATAAAAATAATTGCATTTATATAGATCTCTAGCTACTGGATGAGAGAGACAGATTCTTTGACGCAATTTCCACCCAAATCATTAAGAGCCCTCCTTCCAGGGCAGGGGATGGACGACAGCCATCCCCCCTGCATAACACTTTCTCAATTTAGTAGAATGCTACTGCATATAATTATAGATCTCTTGGGGGATTTTTTCCGCATCATTTTAAGTCCACAAATCTATTTCTATTCTACATCAAATTATCAGTGAGCTCTATTCTCCTTAGGCTTGGCTGGTCGGGACCCAACCACAGGGAGCGAGCAGCAGTCCCTCTGGAGACAGAGCCCAGGACAAAGCAGGGAACCACAGAGATAACTCTGGGCAATAACTCCAGCTCCTGAGAGCTCCGACACAGCATCAACCCTGACAGCACTAAACACAGATTGCCTCCTTGGAAAAGCCAAAAAAAACCCCAGTCCCTGAGCTCAGAGGGTTAATATGCCTTCATCTACATAAACTGACCTCTTCCTTACACAGAGGAATTTAATGGCATGGGTTTCAGTCCAACAGACACCTGAAAAGCCTGGCTGCCCAGTTCAGCCCAAAGAGCCTGCCAGTCTGCCTGTGGTTCTCCAGGTATGTCTTTGTGTGGCTCACTGGAGGCCTGCAGGGCTGAGGACTGAGCAGGGATCTCTCTCCAGCTCTCATTCCTAAGCAAATGTCTGGTGGTTTTAAAAACAAGACACTCATGTTTTATGGCCCTGACCAGGCATTTCATTTTCACAAGGGAAATAATACAGAAATGATGATAAATTGTCCAATAATTCCTCCAGTAGGAATCCAGAGAGAGAAGACATTGAAGAATTTAAAACCAAAAGTAGGAGATGCAATTTAACAGCACAATGGTTTTGTTTTGGAAGAGCGTGTCTGAAATGTTACTATTGACTGCCTGCTTTTTTTAACTAGGTTACTTCTGCTGAGAATATTTGCCTAAAGTGACCATGACGTGTGAAACTCCCTCTGTGAACATTGCTGTAGTTTTCTGTAGCTCACTGTGGCTTTCCCCTGAAAGCAGGGTTTACAATCTTGCAGTGCAAGCAAAGATTAAAATCTTGCAGTGCAACCGCAGAAATAAACATTTGCTTATTTAGTATGTCCTTTAATCACCATGTGAACCTCGGCAGTCTGCTGCAGTACTTGCCAAGGAACCTCGGCAGTCTGCTGCAGTACTTGCCATACTCTCAGTCATACTCTGAACACTCATCGTGCAAGTGATGGCAGAAGAAGGAAAAAGGTGCTCCCTCTTCTATCTTCTCGTTCAGGGTACAAGAATTACCCCAGCTCTTGGGGAACTCGCTAACAATTCACACAGATGGTAGGAGGTGGTCAAGTCACCATCCCTGGATGTGTTTAAGGGACGTTTAGATGCGGTACTGAGGGATATGGTGTAGGGGAGGACTTTGTAGAGTAGGGTAGATGGTTGGACTCGATGATCCCAAGGGTCTCTTCCAACCTCAATGATTCTATGATTCTATGGTAAAGCAGTCTGTGTGTGTGCATACAGCAGCACACAGCCAGCGCCCTATACTCATGTCTTTCCTTGAAAAGGAAAAGTCTAGGTAACCCTCACAGCTGAAACATCATTGTCCTTCTTGATTTGAAAATCATATTACTAAACTCCAGTAGAACTGGACTCTCTTTGCTGAGATCTAGCTGTGCCTTGTGACATTTAAGTATAATGAGAGAAGGACAGTCATAAAACACCGTGTGAAAATCTTGAATATCCTGACGTCAATGCCAAACTTCCCATTTCACTTCAGAAAGGCCAGAATTTTAGTTTGAATCTCACTGAGATGCTGACACAAAGCCAAGGTCAACGCCCCCAAAATCATAGATAACTAAAAGTAGTTGATTTACAGCATTAAAAATTAATATGATCAATGCCCTTCCAATGAAAGCAGAATGAATCATACCAAAATATCCCATCCAGACAAGACACAGATGTCAGGAAAGCTTCAGAAAAGTTTAGCAAGGATCTTTACAGCACTCCTTTTCATTCCTGTTACTTTGTAACTGTAAAACACATTTCAATTTCATTCACAGCCAGATTGAAACACATTCCAATAACAGCTCTTTGCCATCGTTCTGCATAATGCTGGGAAAAGAGAACTAATTAAAAGAAATACTGTAAATGGCTTAACATACTAAGACAATATGGGCATTAATTTCACAGTATGGCATATATGCACCCAACAAAGTAAAAAACAAATACAACTCAAGTAAAAACCTGAAGAGATCAGGGACATTATTTGTCCACAAGACAAGACTTATTTCAGGGTACCCAGCATTAGGTACTGTAACATTAGAAGAAAGACTGCTCGTCCTTTTCAGTCACCCAAAGATTTCATTCCTTACATTCTCATCCACCTTGACAGAGGGCACAGAACAGATGCAGATGACACTTTCACAGATTCTCCCTCTTTGAATGCTGAAAGCTGAAATATTATTTTGCTTTAAACCTGTTTTTGCATCTTCATATAAGGCAATGGGGCTGGGGCACTCGCATCCCATTGTAGCTGAAGAGGAATGTGAGCCTTTTGTCAAAAACTCCCTCTGATCTTTTATATTTTTGTATCGATGCAAATTGTCCAGGAATACTCTAAATTGTTAGTTGTACTTAATGTCTTCATGCAATTCAGCAGCCAATATACCTCCATTATGCATTCAGAGCCCATCGTTCATTACTGAATGTTATTTTCCTCAGAAATAAAGTCACTAGAAAGACTTATTACCTAGTGTGAGCTTTTCTGCAAGGTACTTATCTATTTGCATGGAAGGGAGCAGATATTTTTCAGTGTCCTTTATCTGTCTCCCTGGCACTCAGTGGTCTATTTAGGCTTTTGCTGGTGGAGGGCTACGCCTCTGGGCCAGGTCTCACACACACACTATGAGAGCAACCACCACAGTGATGTCAAGCTGACAGGTATAAGAAGCTATTACTGATTTCTTCACTCTTGTTTTTGTCTTGGGTTGAAGAGATAGCACTCTTAGTAACAATACCAATGTTTCATATTTACAATTTAAAGTGATAAAGAATTTTTTCCATATTCAGCCATTAACTCACTGTATCTTTCAGTTGTAAATGACATGTATAAAAGACACCAAAATGAAGCCACTGCTAGAAATACCTATTAAATGATAGATGTTCCTGCTGGCTTTTCAGGTCCATTGTATGATGTTTTGGTGCACGGCAGCGATATCATTTCTGACTCAAAAGCTCTGTGCAGGGGATTTAGGAAGATAGGATAGACTGTAAATAGTCTAAAAAAACCCTGAGAAATTTGGGACAACTTCATTGTGAACAAACATCTATTCATCCACTGAGTGTAATACAGTGAGTGACAGCTTATACAGAACTTGGCAGGCTTCAAAAAAAGAGAAATAAAAGAAAACTTTTAGCCTGTGATAAGCTTTATGACAGGGCAGTAAAATCTTAATTGAGATACACTGAACCATACAAAGAAGTTTGTATAGTACCACACAGGTTTAAATGAATAGACATAGTCAGAAGAAGATGAAATAAACCTCTAATGGTAGATCTTCTGGGTTTTTTAGAGTATTAATTTTTAATAATTCTCACATTTGCTGATTTTCTTACTTATTCCAGTCATTTATATTATGCATAAGCAGATATATTGTCATATTTCCTATCATTATTGTAATTATATTGGCAAGCTTGAATTGTACTAGTCATTTTTAATTCCCCTTTTTATAAGAACACATAACATGGCCTGAAAACTTGTACCATCTTGCCTTAAAAATTGTGTTACTCCAAAATTCTAAACCTGCTGAAATCCAACAGATGTTTAGTTCAATACTATGTACGGAGTGTGGGAATAGCTTTTACCATAGTTCTGTTTCAATGCACTCTCACTACAGGATTTGGTATGGCAGGATGATTTTTATAGAAAATTAGTCAGCTGTAACTATAGAACTGGAGATATTCAAGCTGAAATCAATAGACTTCGGCACAGCTCAGATGTTCGTGCAGAGATACCACCTGAAACGGTCACGTTGCAATTAAAAGATTCATAAAGGAATTAAAAATAAATACTTGATGGCAGAGATTTATTTTATATCCCCTTTTGCAACATCATGACAAGGCAGCTGCAAGGACATGACCTGTTGAACTTTAGACTCTCAGGTGCCACATGATTTGGTCTGCATGAAATAATGCCCAAATAAAAGGCTGCACAAGCTAAAGATTTTTAACTCAGACTAGAAGCATTTCTGAATCTAGTAAAATCCTAACTCCAATCCCAAACCCAGCCCCAGCTTTACCTTTATCTACCCCAGTAAGTCTTTCTAACCAATATCTAGACCTGTCGTCCAGAGGGACAAGCAAGAGCCCTAAAATCAGACCAGATGCCCATCCCTGACCTCCAGCAATGCATGCAACAACCCAAGAACCCTAGAAGTCCAAGGTCCCTTTTAGATCCATGAATAAATTTATGTCACCAGACTCTGCCGGTTCATATTCTGTCCTTAGTGCTATCTCAGTGTTAACTGGAAATTCCTGAAGGCATCTGCCCTGTATCTGTCCCAACAACCCCTGGTTCATCAGCCCTTTTGACCTTCAGCTCTGCCCCCTACTTTTAATCCAGATTTGTCCTACACATACTCTACACCACGTTCTATGCACTGAGCCTGTATTTGTATCAACCGCTCATCTTTAATGGTGCTAGAAAATGATTTCTGAAATAAAAGGAAGCTCAGGTTGTGGTGTCTCTACTTTCTGTTGATCAATGTAGTAGCTGCATAGCTGCATGGAGTACTATTTTGGACTCATGCTGATACAGTGCCTGCCCACTATTAGATAAATTTGAAACAACCAGGGCAACCACTATATTCCAAAAACTAGCTCCTGTGCCACCACTGCCTGACCAGAAAACACGAGGCAAGGACACCTGTCCTCCTGAGACCAGGTACAGACTGAACTAAGGGCTGTCATTTTCTGTTTGGTTACCTTGACTACAGTTCTTTTCTGTGAAATAGTCCCTAAAGTTAGGAGTTCACTTTGCAAACATATAATCCTAATCTTTTGTTGGGGTATTGCTGAGCCTCTTTCATCAGACACTGATAAAAGTTCGCCTCCAAGACAAAGGATCACATGAATACAGGCTTTCTTGATTCTTTCTTTTTAGCTCCAATTTCCCTATTGAAATCTGAGCTTGAAGGATGAGACAAGCCACTTCCCCTTCAATGTGTTTTGCTCTACAAATTATAAACCCGTATTTCTGACACATTTTTCAATTTCGTGAGTGACCTTCATACCTGGTTGCCATGTGGCCTTCATACATGTATGCCAGTACTTAAATGCTACCCAAGTGGAACATCATCTTTTTGAATACTTCACTGAAAACTCTTCAAAATTTAAAGTCATTAACCGTTTCTGTCGGTTATGTTTGCATAAACCATTGCCATTATCCAGGAGCAGCGAGAGGATGAAGAAGATGTACCTACCACAGTTGAGCCCATTCATCGCTTGAAAAACTTCTAGCTCACAAATACCTGGCTTTGACCTCAAAGCAGTTTTATATTTAATTTTGCAGAAAAAGAGAGGAATGGTTGAAACTCCAGGGATAGATTCTCACCTTGTCATTTGACACTGCTTCACCGATTTCAACAAATTTATTCACTCAATATCAGCTGGTGAGGTAACTCTCGGTATTTAATTATCAGGGTTTTACTTCCATTTTAGCATGGCCACAGTTTTAAAGAGGCGGACACTGTCTGAGAGAAACAGACTGAAAAGGAAAGAGAGTGTAAAACTGTTTCCATGGCAACTCTTGAGATAACAGTAACAGCCTACCTAGCCTAGAGGAATAGGTAAGTGAGACTAAAATACGTACGTAAGAGAAATACTTTCAAGGTCCTTTTTCAGTTTAAATACATAAATTTAAATTTAGGTACTGCCTGAAAACCCTAGATATTATGAATCCTATATGTTCAATATGAACTGTGAAAGAACATCTGTTTTACACAGTACAGAATGATTTCGGTGAGAAATCATTTTCTGAGAAAAGCCTAAGATCCTTCCATGGAAAAATATCAAGACGTGACTGTACCTGCCCTATGGAAGTTGCACTTTGGGGGCAAGTTGCACTTTGTAAGGGCTTTGTGTCATTTAGAAGCCCCACCTAAGCAGGAATGAAATGGATCTCTATACTGTCTTGCATTTTGTTTCAGCGTGTAAGTGGTTCACTTAGAAGGTCTAAACAATTATTTTGAGACCATTAGTGAGAAAAGAGTTACTGGCTTCCTACACCAACACCCTTCACACTAGTACCATGAGAATGCCCTGTGGTAGCAAGAAGGAAAGGCCAGTGGCACAGCTGGCAAATCCAGAGCAAGCAGAAAAGCTGCAAAAATATGGAGGAAAGAAAGTTATTAGTGGAGAGAGTCAAATACCATTAGAAGGATATTTTTAAAAGTAGAGAATACTTGGGAGAAAAAAGCTCAGAATACATCATGGATAACATTGAAATAATCCCATTCCTGATAGGAATGTGCTCCATGTCTCACGCTCAGAGACAGGAACTGTGGTGAGGAGGCCAGTCAAGGTGGTTGCCCCAGCCACACTGCAGGATGGCTTAGGAAACTGATTCTGCACTGCTGAAACTTTAGCCCCATGCATTTAGACAAGCTAATACTGATCACAATTTTCTCAAGAGCATGTTAAAGGTTACCCCATGAGGGGTTTAACTCTTTTGCAGCGAGACTGTGGCTACACCTCCACCAACTCCCTCTGCCTAAAAACGCCCCTCTCCTCAGACAGCTATGAGAAATCCAATTAGAAAGCTCAAATCCTGTGCAAATCTTTGCTGCAGCTTAAATGACTCCTTTTTTTCTTTGAGGAGGAGGAAATAATCATCGTTTATCTCTAATCTCATGTCTTCTAAACCACATGCTGTTCTCATTACTCTCCCCCCAGCTCTCTCTAACTCTTTCTGGAAGCTCAGTGCCCAGAGCTGAAGGCAGGATTCCAGCTGAGCCTTCACCAGCACAGAGGTGAGCAGAGTAATTGCATCTGACACTCCTCCTACGACATTCTGGAATGATATTTGCCTTTTCACAACTGCATCATGTAGTTGGCACACAGCTGAGTAGCCGAAGCCTTGTGGTATGTATGTATTTGATTTCCAAAAATAGACTTTCACTTTAATTTCAGTTTAGGCTCTGTTCTGATGCCATCCTTCAGAGTGTTTCATTCCCCTCCTCTTCTTCATTTTTTGTCATAACAAATTTTGTAACTGCATTTGCTGCTTCTTTATCTAAGTTGTTAAAGGAAAGTGCTGACCAGAACTGAATATACAACAGATCTGCTCTGACCCAACTCCAGCAGCCCTCCCAGTTCCATACTGAGCCACTACTCACCATTCAGGCAGGTGAACAATCAGCTTTAAAAGAAAAATGTAAAAGCTATTGTGTTATGGCAATGACCTCTAGAGCAGCTTACCCAGCTGGTTTATGAGAAGTGGCATTGGAGAGTCTCAAAAAAATCTTCACCTACGAAGTACTTAAAAACTAAGATAAATCAAAGACACTGCTTCCACCCAGTCAGTAGTTCAGTTATTCTACAACAATTACATTCTTTGTCAAGATAAAAGTCTTGATTGTCTTAGCTCAGGATCCATAAGAAATCAAAATTTGACTGACTGCACTAGTATCCACTCAATTTTACAAGTTTTTTCACCGTGAAGGTAATTGCTATTTTTTCCTCTCCCTTGGGATATAATTCATAAAATCTTACAAATAGCCACTTCTAGCTAAGAAATCACTCCAGCGAACTCCTCAGATACTCTAGGCCAAGGCTGAGGTTCACTGATCTCTTTAACTAGAAAACACACAACTTATTCTTTCCTTGCATTGGCCTGCACTCCAATCCCTTTGTCCTTATTTCAGCTGGGATAGAGATTTTCTTTCTAGTAGCTGCTGTGGTTTTGGTTTGGTGTGCGAACGATGCTGATATTATTTCAGTTGTTGCCAGGTGATGTTTCATGTTAGTCAGGGACTGGTTTGGTGTGAGAATGATGCTAATATTATTTCAGTTGTTGCCAGGTGATGTTTTACATTAGTTGGGGACTGTTCCAGCTTCCCATAGAAGCTGAGAGGGAGCACTGACAGGACGTCAGCTTCCCATAGAAGCTGAGAGGGAGCATTGACAGGACGAGCTGGCCAAAGGAATATTCCATGCCATAGGTGTCACCAGTTGTTGCCAGGTGATGTTTCATGTTAGTCAGGGACTGTTTCAGCTTCCCATAGAAGCTGAGAGGGAGCATTGACAGGACGAGCTGGCCAAAGGAATATCCCATGCCATAGACATCATGCTCAGTATATAAATGGGGGTTTGCCAGGGGGCAGGGACCTGCAATCGCTGCTTGGGACAGGCTTGCCAACCAATCATTGGGTGGTGAGAGCAATTTGTGTTGTATCACATTATTTTGTATGTTCTTTTACCACTATTATTATTATTATCATTAATATTTTCCTTTTCTGTTATTGTTCCATTAAACTGTCTTTATTTCAACACACAAGGTGGTTTTTTTCCTTTCCTCTCCTTTCTCTCTCTTCTCCCTCCCCTTCTGGAGGAGTAGGGGAGAAGTGGGCAAGTGGCTGCAGGGTTGCCAGCTGGGGTTAAACCATGCACTTCTCACTAAAATGAATTTCATTATGCATTTGATCACAGTTAACTCTTTGGTGAAGACTGAAACAAAGGTGGCATTGACTGCTCCAGTCCTGTCTGCCTCACCCTTTATTTCCTCTCTTCCCCTATTAAGCAGGGAATCTACATTTTTCCTTTGTTATTTTTTTATTTTATTCCTAATATATGCCTAGAACCCATTGGTTATCTTTTACACCTCTTCTCAAGTAAAACATTCAGGACTCCTCTCACTAAATAAAACTAACATGACTGAGACTCATAGAACTGCATAGTTCTCATTTTAATCCTTTTCATAAAACCTTTTCTGAGAGGTCCCAAACAAAGGCTTGCTTGCTCTCATGCCGCTGATAAATGTCAGCTGTGGATCAGCTGGATTCAGGTAGATTTCAGAGGAAGAGCAGTTCATCATCTACCAAATATAACTCCCCTTACACAGAACCCACTGCAGAGATCTTAAAGGAGACATTTCTACTGGGCATCAAATCTCATCCTAATCTACACCTTGTTGTTAAAAAGTCAAAGCTCAGAATGCACCATGTTCTCCAGAACCAGTGTGATGAGTGATTTCTACCACAGATCTGTAATGACTATAGAAGTATTTCAACCACTGTTTGAGGGTTAGTCTTTTTTAAGCTCTTGACTTCTAGAATCATTATGAACTTCCTTCATTTTTTTGCAATACTCAGCTGCTACCATAGGGTTTCTCACTTGTACCCAGCTCCCTCTTCGTAAATTGTCAAGGAACTGCTTGAACAGTTTTTAAAAAATCATATAAATTCTCTGCAGAGTTTTAAATTATTTATCATTGGCAGGTATCTGGAAATTAGTCTACATGTGTCTGTCCAAAAGATAAAGAGACATAACATTTTACTGACTGCTAGAGGAGGACTGGCAGCACTACAGAGGGAGCTGTCAATAATAATGCAGGGGAAAAAAGGAAAAAAAAAAGTTTTCATTTTTTCCTTCCTTCCTTCCTCCCCTTATTCCTCTGGTGACTTTAGTATGATTTGCTAGCAGCCTGTCTTCTCCAGCCTGGCTGCAGAATCACTGCCCTTCTGAACCTAGCCAACAGCCTTATTTGAAGCACCTCCAGCACCAAGCATGACAAACACAAAGTAGCAGAATGCTAACAGCATTTATCAAGTACTTACAACTCCCTCTGTAAACTTCTATAATCGATATTCTACATTCTCTGTCTGTTCAAATGGAGAACCCGAAACAGTAATGCTATTCCTCATAGAAAATGCTCATAGCAGCAGATCCTGCAGACGAGGTTAAAAGGCTATGAATTGGGTCTCATTTGAAATATGAATGTACTGAATGATTACTCCTCTATTCTTCACTCTTAAGGTGGGTTTGAAAAGGGAAAAAAAAAACACTAGTAGGTGAGAATACATAAATTTATACAGTTTTGATAGGTTTTATCATATTAACACATACTTAGACATTCTTTGGCAATTAAGTACTGTGCAGTCAAGAATACAAGCATTGCAGTTTCTTCAGGAGGCCTCATTTTGCCTCAATTTGTGCCTCGCTCTCTCCTGACTCTGTCGTGCTTAACAAGCAGTAATTACTGTACTACAGAAGAATTACATTTGAAAGCTTTATTCTAGCAACACGAAGTCTGATTTAGCATTCCAGATCCAGAAACCAACCTCAAAATGAACAAAAAAAGTAAGTAGGACGTTACAATTTTGCACCAGTAAACAGTAACTGAATGCAGTGTGTTATAAATCTTAAAAGAAAGCCCTGTGCAATGAAATGCAGTATTACATTGGGTTACATGATATCAGTGTATATACCTGAACTAACTCTGAACCATCTCACACAAGCCTGAGTTGGCAGCAGAGCTATGTCAGCACGATGCCCTGCCTACGCTACTTATCCCAACCCAAGCCATCGTACCCAACTGCAGTTAATGCAGCTATATTGCTTCTGGGGTCCCAGAAGTAGCTCAAAACCAACATTGTGCCACCTAGACGTACACAGAGCAGTGGCAAAAGTGCAGTTTGAATGGATAAACTGTGCCATTTTTCAATTAAGTGACTTAATGGATGCAGCACTTCAAATCTGTTCCCATGGCAATGTAGAACCAGCAATGGAAACACAGGCAGTTTCCTCTTACACTCGCAGTACAAGGAGGAGAACAAAAACCTTTTCTCCGTCTGAATGAACAAAAGCAGAAGCATTTTCCAGTGCAAACATGTAAAGCCAAAATCTTTCCCATGTCCTGACCACAGCAAAATTCATGAATAAACAGAAAAGACTTGCCAACAAGGTCAAAAAACTTGGGTTTTGCTTTGTCAGACCAACTGGGCTTAGGGCTGGTTCACAGAGAACATCCTGCTCCTATTCCTCCTGAGCTAAAAAACAAAGCACTGTTGGAAGAAGACTCCCAGATGTTCTTTCAAGAGGGTGAATAAAGGGAGAGACAGCCTCTAAGGTAGTCTCAGCTTCCCTGATTAGTCATCATTTTCCGTTGTGTTTGGAAACAGACAGCTAGCACAGCAGAGGAAGCACCACACAAAAAGTGATCACCCAGAACATCTCCAATCCTGAGGGCAAACAAAGCACAGGCAGCCATCACCTGGCTTACATCAAAAAAATAGCAAATTCCAAGACAAACAAAATTCAAACAACTCTTCTAGTTGTCTCTGCCGCCTTAGAAGTCTGCATCCTCCCATCACTCCCAAACAGAAAATGTCTCTTAAGCTTGAAACCTCATTAACCAAGGGAATTTCCTCTGAAAAAGATACCCCTTTCACCACAGTGTCCTACTGTCTTGCACCTTCTCAGTCTACCCTAACTGTGGAAAAGCTTGCTTTTAGGCAGGCCCTTAAATCAGGACACTGTATCACTGGGCTGTGATTGAAGTGGATGCTGTGGATCAGTGTGCCCAGCTGTCCAGGTATGTATCTCATTGTGTATCATAGCAGCTTGCTATTAATATTTGCATTCTGTTTATACCTAAAAACACCAGTCAGCAGCAAGAACTCCATTCTGCCAGACTTCTTGTACTCCCATCCGTCTGCAACTGCCTCATGCACACATAGCAGACACACTGTAGCAGTACAACAGGCTGTCCTGCATGCTGAAGAACTATACTAGGAGGTAGCTAGCTTTGCTAACTTTCTAAGCTCAAACACCTGAAAAACTAACATAAAGACCAACTTGCTAAAGTACATGTAGAAGTAATGATAAGTTCATAGGAAGATTCCTTAACTGCTTCAAATTACTTCCTTTTAAAACCTGCTTCAAAAAACTTCCTTTTAAGCATTGAAATTGGCTGCCCAAGGAAGTGGTTGAGGCACCATCCCTGGAGATGTTCAAAAGACGGGTTGACATGGTGCTGGGCGACATGGTTTAGTGATGGTTTTTTGGCAGAGTTGGGTTGATGGTTGGACTAGATGATCTTGAAGGTCCCTTCCAACCTAGATGATTCTATGATTCTGTGATTCTATTATTCAAATGAAATTTCGTATCCTGAGTTTAATCAGAAACCTGACCAAAGAACACAGATATTTTATAGTATTTTCCTTAAGGAAATACAGAGGTTCAAAAGCAAACAGATGAAGACCCAGAATAAGCATTCTGACCTTTAATGCTATGTAAAACATTGTTATCATGCCACACACCATCCATCACCTGTTGTCCATCTTAGGAGGCCTAGGTCAAGTTCCCCTCTCTTGTAGAGTCCAGGTAACCAGTTTCCTTTTTATTTCCAAATGGATTTGTCATTAAGAGACTAATTTAGGCCTTGCTGCAGCCATCGTTTCACATCTAGAGCTGGCAGTAAATCTGCATCAAGGCATAGCTTAAGTTTAGAAAAGGAAAGCAAGAGCAGAGAGTTTTGAAAGCAGCCCCTCCATACAAACACCGTTCCGATTACATTGTCTGTCCTCCTTATCGAAAAGCCCTTTGTCTGTCATCCTTGTTTACTTCTCCTGAGCATTAGTCATGAAGCAACAAGATGCAATAATATACATCCTTTCAATGACCACACAGTAGTGTCACTGTGCCCTGACACTCAGGACACTGCTCAGGCAGTTGCTTTCCACCTCATACCGCATGACACGAAGCTGAGCACTAAAATGTGAAGGACTCCAACAGAGGAGATGCCGGTCTCCTGCTACCCTGCCTTTTAATTAAATAATAAACAGGATTAAATGGAACTTAATTTAATTCCATGGGAAACTCACACCCACTCCATGGGAGAGCATCACTTGCTAGCAGTCAGCACTGTATGGACGTCTCTTCTTATTAATAAATGCTCCTCCACCCCAGATGCTGTGTTTGTGTGTCTGTCTCCATGTCACTCTCGACATGTGGCTTTTCTAATCTCTTGCCTATAAACCCTCAAAAATCCATCATTGGGGTATTCTGAAAGAATTAGGACTGGATGTCTTTGCACATGTAAACTGCAATATATTCAAACATTCACAATACGTTCTTGAATTTAACCCGACAAATGTGGCTGGATATTTTTTTTTTGTTAATATTAATGAGACAATTATTTTCTTTACAAAAGACACAGCAGCTTCTTTTTTACAAAAGAGGCAGCTTCTCTTTGCTGACTGTGCTGGGACAGCCTATACCCCTCAGCTGCAAGGAACAGTCTCTATACCCACCGTGAACCCCGAGTGATGAGAACTGGGGATGTTGACTCTTGCAATGGTTTTCTAACTGTATGAGATGAACGTGGTTTGGAGACACATTGTATTTGGTTTCTCACAGAAAGCACCGATACCGTATGCCACTTCATCCCTGGTGTAACGTTAGCTGAGTCAGTGGAACTTAGCTGGCCCCAGTATGATTTATATATATGCTGTACAGACTATTGCAGTCATTTCGGAACAAGAATATCACAGTGACCTTGACATGCCTTCTGTTCTTTGTTATTTTTAGCCGTTTTAATGAATACATCTTTCTTGAGCAAAGGATCAAGATGTGGTCCCTTAGATTACCCACACACAGATGATGGCTTCTAAATTCATTTTAAATTTGCAGCACACAGATTTAAAAGTTATTATGAACAATTCAGAGATGGTGCCTGCTGAAAGCCTGATTATGCTCCCAGCCATCATTTTTCAGACATGGGGAAAT
Source organism: Calidris pugnax (assembly GCF_001431845.1). Lineage (NCBI taxonomy): Eukaryota > Metazoa > Chordata > Aves > Charadriiformes > Scolopacidae > Calidris > Calidris pugnax. The sequence goes on along the minus strand of NW_015090831.1, from coordinate 6,196,116 downwards.
CTGTTAAAGTAAATCTCCAATTAGGATGCTTGTGTTCTTTTAAATTAATGTTTCGTTTCAATTTTGTTTCCTAGTTCCTCCTATCGTTTTCTGAGGAATACATGTGCTGAAATCGTTCCTTTGATGAGGCGTAGACAAGAAGCTTAGTGTGCTTTGATGTGGAAAAGGAAAATGGGCCCTCTTTGTTTCTGTAGAACCAGCTTGCAAATCAAGGAATGATCACAATCGCTGTAGCTAATGCAGGGTAAGCCCAAATTCTTTTTCAACAGATAAAGAAGGCTGGAAAAAGCAGGTTATTCAAAGAGTTATGAGCAATGAAGAAAAGACAAGACCTTCCATATTTACCCAGCCTCTCATTCTCCTTTTTCTTCAAAGCATCATGAAGCAGGGGACTGCGAAACCCAACTATGTTTGGATGGGGAACTCCATGGGGCAAAGCCATGCCAGCGAGACTTCAAAGAGCTGCAAACCTCTAGCATATCACTCCATACATGTGCAACTTTTGCATCTCTTAACCATTGAGTAGCAGGACTGAATCACAGTGAGAAGTCCATCTTTGGCTGTATTTGCTATACTCACTTCCCCGTACGCCCACAAAGAGGGGAGGAAAGGACTGAGGATATCCAGAGCACTTGTACTTGACATATTCCAACTATGCAGACAGAGGGAATAGACTTGGACTACAGATGAAACACATTACGTAAGGCTGTAAATGTACTTTGGTGTGTGAAGAAAAGAAGTCCAACTGTACGACCACAATCTTCCCTTGATTTCATCTTTTAGAAAAATCAGGGGAAAAGCTCAAAATTGTCCCAGCAAAGTCAAGAACAAAAGTATTTTTGATGTCAGTGTAAGAAGGGTCAAGTCTACTCTCTGCTGATGGGGAAGACACCCTGCTATTGCAAACTGGAAATGTGCATATTTCAAACATTAACACACTGAAAATTGTGAAACAACTGTGTCCATCTCGCTAATGTCTGTAGCTGTCAACCTAGAGCCAAAGGAGGTAGTTGCTATCAGACCTTGTACTTTCTGACCTCGCTGCATCTAGAAACATTAGCAATAACATCATATTGCTGTAGCTGGTTTCTATATACAGCATGATGCTTCAAAGTGTTAGTCACATTAAAAATGGATTAGATTAGATGTGCTAAGTGCCTTCTGCAAAGCGCAGTGTGCCTTCAACTCCCATGGACTTCTGTGAGAAAGGCAAGTACCAAACACTTCAAAAGCGTTGGTCAGTTTTGACAGGTATGTTTCCTCTGACTGTTTCAGCACTTTCCCATACACATTCTCTATCAGTAAAAGCAATAACTTCTCCTGTCGTTATTATGAGCTAGATCATATATAACAGATAAAGTGTTTATTCCTCACATACCGTGTTCAGTAAAAAGTACACTGTTAATTTTAGAATTAGAAAGACCCAGTTGTGTTAAGTTTCAGGGTTCCATTGCGCTAATTGCACACAGCAGAGACAGGGCTGCTACTGCATTTTATGCTACTAGGGAATTTTTAATGCTTTTTTGAGCAAGTTTCTTCCAGGTCAATTCCATGTACAAAGTAGGCTGAGAATTAATAATGTTAATAAAAATGTGCATTAATCAACCAATTCATTTTTAAAAGACACTCTTAGTCAGCAAAAGGTGTCATAGTGAATGATATATTGTCACCCTGATTCCACAAGCCACCTGCAGCTCATCAGGAAGCTATAAAGTAAACTCTTCAAAGAGAAACTAACAATCTTCAGATCCAAAAATATAGAAAGAATGAAAGGAAACAACACATTCCCTCCATTGTGAGTCAGCTCCCCTGCAAAAAGAGAAACCTGGAGCAGTTACATTTGAGGAGCTGTCATGTTCCTACTTCTATATTCTTTTCCATTTCTTTGATCTAAAAAATCTCAGCCACTGGGGGCTAGACCAATCCAGGAGATTTACATGGCTTCTCTGTTCACTCTTGGGTACTCATCACATTCTCTACTGCAGGCACTTTTTAACAATTCATTTTATTTTCAATCTGGAAAACACAGACCTATTACAGAACAGACCTTAGCAGGGGAGGCTGCCTCTCTGAAACCACCACTGACCTCCGGATTAAGAAAGCAAGATTCTGTCCCTGGCTGTGCCACGGATCCAGGCAAATGACTCTGGTGCCGGGTTCCTCACTCTTACACAAGAACATACCATTTTCTTACACTATGTTTCATTGCTGAAAAGGGTCAGAATTAGTAATATTGCACTTTGATCAGCCGAACATTTTCCTGAAGACAATTCCTTTTTCGAGACAAAGTGTCACTACCTCCCGTCACAGAAGAATACGCTGTCATCGTAATGCCCTTAGGTCCTATGCAATGGGAAGGATATGGAGACCTGCAGAAAGAGAGAGTTTGCACCACTAACAGAGGGCTAAAGTCTGTGCTCTTTGCCTCACATTAAATTACACTTTCTGGTAAAACACTCCTAGGCAAATTAGCAACAGAGGGTAGTAGTTGTTGTTGGCAGGCATACAGCAAACACAAATATATGGACATACCCTGTCCTTCCCTGCCAGGCAACACATGAAGGAGCACCTGAAATCCCAGAGAAGCCAGTGAATGACATGTCTGTGACAATCGTTTGTGTGCTGGTAGATGCATAATGAAGAGCCATACAAAGGAAAGGTGTTAGCAGGACTAAGCCTAATTGTACGTGCCATAGAAATATAAAGCCTGTATTTTGCCTGTCTGGAATCAGAAAATCCTTCCAATGTACTATAGGAAGACAAACTTCTGAGAGTGACAGATGAGTTCTGATACACATTTTAGCCTGCCATTTTGCTGCCTCCTACATGTACACAGAGACCTCTAGCTGCAATTTTGCTTAGGACAAGCGTTTGCCTGAGAACACCTCTTAATATCATTTTAATTGAATACTCAGGTTTCATTTTTAGCAACCAACACATGAAGGTGTAAGACTGTATAGTGCCATTACCGTGTACAGAATACCCGAAAGGTGTCACGGATTTCCAGTGGCACAAGTTTGTCAATCATCTATGCAGTTTTCCACTGAAACTTCCTGGCTGAAGGATAGCTAAAATGTACATTACTCCCTATAGAAGTAATCAGAACAGTCTGTCTCTGAGCAGTGCGATATCTACCTCCAAACCCTGTGAAAACAGATGTATCATCAGGCATTATTTGATTCTTATGAGAGACACACTGGGAAGCCCTTTAAAAGTCTGTTACACAACCTTTTATGCTTAGACAAAGTGCTGGCTCCCCATTGCTTTCAAGTTCCCCAGCTGCCAGGCAGTGCCAAAGACGGGCTGCATGCAGCTCTGGAAGCAGGACAGGAGCAGCTCTGAGCCTGAGTGCAGAGGGCAGACCGCAGAGCAGCTGGAGGCACGCCTGCCCCCAGAGCCAGCCTCCTGCCTGCAGAGCTGCCAGACAAACCCAACTGGGCTGGAGTCTAACAACACGTGCCAGATGCCTACCGCAACGCTAGATGTGCCCGGGCACACGGGTCCCTACATGTTCTAACCACCCTCCTCCGGAGGGCTGCCCCGAGGCCAGACACAACAAATGACAGATGTGGTCAGAGCCAGGTACAAGCTGAGCTTTGGGACAGTTTACTTGTCCCCTGGTTGTTCCCACTTAACTCTGTGCTCACACCTCACAGTACCATTACTAACACTCCCCCTGTTCTCTGTGCTCTTGGAACAGTATTTGCCATTTTTCTTTTCCTCCTCCCTCGACACAAACAGGTATGGTCACTCATCCAGCAAGGAAGTGAAGGCCATACTTGCCCTTACACTTTCTATTTGTAAACTGATATGTGTGAAGCCCAAGAAACACACAATCCTGCAGATGTAATATATGCTTCCTTATTCCTCTGGCTAAAACAAAACCCCAAAAAAAAAAGATTCAAAATTACTTACGGCTTCACAGGATCAGCAGGTTCAGCAGGAGAACTGCTTATATCAGCTGACTCACTTAACAGAGTAATGAGCTGTTGGCCAGGTGATAGGTTATGTTGAATCCCACTGGATCAATGTGAAGGGGAAAAAGCTCAGCTTATTTGAGTACTCCATCCTCTAAATGTACTCAGCAAGATGCCAAGATGGCCCACATACTGTATACAAAGGAAATTCAAACTAATTCTACAACATTATATTGCCTTTCCATATCCATCTTGCTTTCTCTCACTTACGCTTGAGATATTAGGATTTTAGCAAATAAAACCCAAGGGGGAGAAAAAAGGCTGAGACCTCATTACATCTTGTTTCCAAATCTTCTGCCACTTCAGTTGAATTCAATCAACTTTCACTGGTAAAATATCTTTTGGAGAAAATCAATAGAATGATCAGTTGAAGCACTAACTCTTCATTTGAATGCAAATATTGATGAGCAAATCTCTTAAGCAAAAAATACTGAAAAATATGTTCAAAAGGCAAATGAGATTGTGCCTGAGCATGCTACTAAAGTGGAAGAGATACAGAAGCTAGACAGGGGAATGGGAGACTACAGTCATGTTCCTATTGTTCACATAGAGATGATCATATTTTTTTTTTGCCCTAATTTGAAGGAAAATCTCAGTATCAAAACAACTTCTGACATGTTCCCCACAGAAAACAAGCTTCACAGGGAGGGCAGGAGGACCTGGGCAAGGGCAGCACATCAGCTGCTCTACATTTATCCCAGGAACTGCTTTCACCTGTGGTAATCACTGAGGAACTCTGAACACCTTTCCATTTAGAGCCACACGGCTGTGGACCACACTGCAACATATTCATCCATATATGAAGATAACTGGACAAGCAAGAAAAGAAGAACAATGCACTGGGAGACCTATGAGCTGTGCTGGATTCTTCTCCATTGCTCTAGTTTGGGTAAGGGGAATATCTACCTCTCACAAATCAGCCCTGAGCTAATCCTAAATGAGCTAGTGCTGGGACCTGAAGAGCTGCAGCTGCAGGTGGTTTGTGCTTAGGCTGCTGAGCACAGCTGAGGGCATCAACACCAGGTTCCTGCAGCCACACACCCTCCAGGTGTCTGCCCAGTAACTCCCTACAGAAACCAGCTGGGCTGTGTACGTGTACCAATCCGTCCCAACTTGTATGTATTTTATAGGCATATCCAACAGAGTCTCGCCATATATCACTTCACCAAGTTATTTAGAAACACATTACAGCACAATACTGTACAGCATGGATTTGGACTGGGAAATGGCTGGGAAATGTTCTCTTGAAAACAAACAAGCAAACACCACAGTAAAGACCGACTCACTTGATTCACCTGCATCCCAAAGTCATTTTTCTGCCCCAGGGTTTGTCACACAACACTTCAGGCTGAAAAAAACCCTATGCACATAGGAACAAACTGATCCAATGATCTCCAATAAAGGTTTCTAACTATGTCAATAAGCAAGCAGCTAATTCCTCCCTCTGCTCATTGAAAAGAAAGGAATTTATTATATGTGAACAAATTCAAAGAAGAAATGTCCCATTAAGGACAACGGTAAAATGCATTTTCATTTCAAAGGTGATAAATTTGGCTTCCTAAACTCCAGAGTATCATGAAGGGGATTTTCTACCAGCTCTGCCAGTCATTAACAAGAAGTCACTCATCTGACACAACTGTCTATAAGCGAGACAGATCATGAAAATGCCTGAGTCGCTGCAGAGAAAGAGACCTGCGAATGAAACATGCTATGGCACAATAGTAAATATGCAGGACAGTGGTTATTCATCATCCTTGCCTTCTAATAAGACAGCTTTCCAGACACCTAAGCAATTCCTGAAAAACAGTTTGAAGAATTTTGATTAAAATCTACAAGGTGGCATTATTGCTTTCCTTGTTTAAAAAGAAAAAAAGAAAAAAATGTTTTAAAAACATCTATAAATGTGTGATCAAGGTGTATGTTGGAACACCTCTTAAAACAATGCATTTCTTAGTTTCAGTCCAGCCTCCAAAGAATGCTCTCATCAGATCAGAGAAAGTGAACAGGCACATTTAGGCTAACTGTCTACACAACTTTAGAAAAGTATGGACTGATATATAAGGATTAAAGGGCCATGAGACAGCACATCTTCACTCATGGTTAACAGAGGGAGATTTAGAATTCTCATAAATTCTTTAATGTGGAAGTTAAGTATAAAAATCACGTGCAAGTAGAGTGACATGAAGTTTTTGGGAAGCAGCTGACAGTTGCCCGAAATTCATTGCAAAGCATATGAATTTTGACCTTCCCTTTACAACCAACCAAGTTATCAGCAAAGGCCAAGTATTTGCCATTCTACTTTTTTCTGCTTCAGGCTACAAATCTTAATGTTATCTCAATATGCATTATGAATTCATGCACTTCATTAGGAATAACTAGGCAGGGAAACATGAAATAGGCACTTTAAAGGCCTTACAGTATTTCTCACACTGTGAGGAAGAATGTCAGGGAATTTGAGAGAGCTCATTTCCAGCAGGGATACACGAGCTCTGAACTAGGGGTTGCTCCAGAAATGCAACTTATTAACACCTAGTGTGTAGAACATCAAAATGTATTTGAAGAAATGTTTTTAAAAAGTAAACATTACGGTTTTTTATGCCACTGCAATTACTCAGTGTCCCGTTGATTCTATATTCCCTTTTAACTCCCGCAGAACCAGACAGAGCTCATCTAAGAAACACCAGCACGCCGTTCAAAGCTTCCACGGTGCCAGAGGGGTGGTTTTGTTCCCCAAGTTGGTGCCTGCAGGCTCCGTGTGTCCCCGGGCACCCCCGGGCACCCCCACAGCCCCCGCAGGCTCCGTGTCCCCCCCTCTGCTACCCCGGGACCCCCCGAGGTCCCCGGGGGCTGGCGGCCGGCCGTGTTCCCAACCCTTTGCTGCCACCTGGTGGGCAGCGGCCGCCATGGTCACTCCGGCCCCGGCCCCGGCCCCGGTCCCACCGGTTTGGGGAAGGGGTGTCCCCTCCACCGGGCCCGGCTTGCCTCCCCGGATTGCCTCCCCGGAGCGCCCCGGGGCCACGGAGCTGAAACAGGTTAAGGACGAGAAGCCACGGGGCCTAATGCAGCTGGAGGAACCGCACCGAAACCAGTCGGGTACAAACACGCCCACGACGAATCACAGAATCACAGAATCTTCTAGGTTGGAAGGGACCTTAAAGATCATCTTGTCCAACCGTCAACCTAACTTTGACAAAAATAGACACCAACACAACAAACACGGAGCATCATCACTAAACGATACCTCCCAGCACGACATCAGCCTGTCTTTTGAACACCTCCAGGGATGGTGCCTCAACCACCTCCCTGGGCAGCCCATTCCAATGGCTGATAACCCTTTCAGCGAAAAAATTTTTCCTAATATCCAGCCTGAACCTCCCCTGGCGCAACTTGAGGCCATTTCCTCTTGTCCTGTCGCCTGTGACTTGGGAGAAGAGACCGACCCCCATCTCTCTACCCCCTCCTTTCAGGTAGTTGTAGAGAGCAATAAGGTCTCCCCTCAGCCTCCTCTTCTCCAGGCTGAATAACCCCAGTTCCCTCAGCCTCTCCTCCTAAGACTTATTCTCCAGACCCCTCACCATCTCTCTTATCCTTTGCCTAGATTATTTAACAAGTGAAGGATGGGCACTACAGGCTATTTTTCACCCAGCCAACCTCTTTTCTCACGCATGCAAATCAGCACACAGGGGATTTTACTCCCATTTTTCATTTAGAAGGGAGTTAGAAGAGTATAAATTCGTCTCAGTCCTTCACGCTTCTCCTGTTCACAACTGGTCATCATTTTCATTTATTGTTTGTGCTATCCTTTTAAAACTAATCACGCTTTGCTTTTCTAGCTTTCCATCCCTCTGTCTTCTGTTATTGCGTGAGAAATGGCAGCACTCTTCCAACAAGTGCCTCTGGAAACAACCCAGAGGAATAAGGTGGCGAGTACCCCCCCGGCTGACTGACAGCCCCCCTGCCTGGTGGGCTTCCTGCTCCCCCCTCCCTGCCCCAGCCTTCCCTGGCTTTTCCCAGTTTCCTGCTCCCCTCCGGCCTTTCCCAGTTTTTCCACACCTTCAAAATGAGTCAAAACAAGGTTATGAAGGATCACCAGACTCCTACGGCTGGGCCAGCTGGTCATGTGTCACCATGAAGTGTATTGCTCATTGTAGGGCTGTAGTCACCACTGCTGCCACGTAGATTTTGTACCCTTCCTACTGTTGTGAAAATTCTTAACATTAAAAAAAAAAAAATATGGATACAGGAGTGCTGGAACAGAAGTACAAGACAGCTGCTAAGAGCAAAGAGATATATTCAACAGGATGTGAGCTTTCAGAGAAGCCAACTGCAAAGTCTGAAGTTGCATCCTGATTTTTCTGCCAGAGGAAGTGGTGTTCACTGTAAAGGCAGTTAAAAAAAAAAAAAAAAAGTAAAAAACCCTAACTAAGTGACTGTTTCAAATGCCAGATTTGTCAAATAGTAGGTAATTTCTGCAATCTCATCTGCAAGGAATAACTAGAGCTGAACCAGGTCACACCCAAAAGATCTCAGTAATTCACCAGAAGGAACAGCATGTGTCACAACCACTTTAGTTCCTGCAATTACGTGGGTTAGCAGAAAATTAAGTAGAAAGAACTATGTACTTAACAGATCTTTTTTACTTATTTTGCCCATGTTGCCCTTTGCTGCATCTCAGCTCCTCCATACTTGAAGAGTACAATGTGCCCAGGTGGCACAGAGCAGAGTGGAACAGTACCTTCTCCAGAAGCTGGCACACTCTCAGACATGGAAGTCCAAGGGAATTCTAAAAGTGGCCCACCTGTTGTAATGCAGCACCTCACTTACAGCCCTAAGAGGTGCACACATCTTCACTGGAGCATGGAGAAATGATCTTTGTCATCAGCCTTAGACAGCTTCACAGTTCTTCAACAAGCTTGTGAAAAGTGGCACCTGGTTCTATCATCTGTCCCTGGGGGCTGACCATAGTTCACTTTTACTTTACAGCTTCTTCACAGAAAAGATCTTTGATGAAAATCACCAGCCACTAAAGTTATCTTTAAGTTTTGACAGGGATGTTAGCTGGTCAAAATATTTCCCCTCTTTTGCAACACTTCTGTACTGGGAATGGCTCCTTCTTGCTGAGGGAACAGGCTGTGAGAGAACAGGCTGCTGAGCCTCAGGGAATAAAGGAGCCTTGTGGCTACATGTAATAAAGGTGTTTGCAGTTAAGGAAGGGAACTTCAGCCTGATTTGGAACAGAATGCATAATTTTTTTAATCCAAAACTGCTTGCATGGTGTCACCTAGTGAGGTTTTTCTGCTGCAAAGTGACTGCACGAAAACTTATCCTAGAACCTGTTTGCTAGGTAAGAAACCTAGGCCAGCTAACTTCTCTCTGGAATATCAGCCCTCCTTCCACTTCATTAAGCTAGAAAAAAACCCCCAAGATACGATGAGAAAATGTTTCAGAATAACTAAAGAAACCCTAAAATTATCATTCAGAGGCTAAATGGTGTCTAACAGAATTTAAATGAGCAGTGACTGGGGTTGGTCCTGCTAAGAATTAAACATCCAAATCTCAGAAGTATAGTTTTAATTGAGCCTAGCCCAGTACACAACAGAAACAGGACTCACTGCTCTGATGCATGTGCCTTTCAAACTAGATAGCAAATGGCTCCAACCTTCTCCTAAAATTCCTTAACCTTGGAAGAAGTCCTCTGAGAGTGAAGAAGCACATTTCAAAAGGAGCAAAGTATTTAGGGGAGAGAAGGCTCTTTAGATAGTGATGTGGTTTCATAGCATTTACACTGAATAACTACACAAGAGAGACAAGGGGGAGTTAGATTGACGCCTTGCTGGGAAGGCACCCACAGACTGCCTGTTGATGGCTCTCGAAGCTTAACTATACAGAGAAAGACAATCAATGGGTGAGAGGAACAAGGTGACGGAAAAGAAGATGATGATGAATGCAACAGACATCACTTACACCAGCTCTAGCACTCAGAAGGGCTCCAGCTTCCCAGATGTGGAAAATTCTTTAGAAAGAGCAGAGGTACTGAGTGCTGGACTGAGAATGTTTGTGCTGAGGAGAAGCCTCTGTAACACCTGCCTCCATCCAAAAATTGTCCATTAACAGGCACAAGCAATAGTCACCTTGCATGATTTACAATCTCTTCCTCTCTTCTGTTTTAGTACAAACTACAAATGGTTAAAAGCAACCAGCTTTTCTTTGAACTGGAGGAGAACAGAGTGGCTGATAGATGCAGAAGCAACTGAAAGGTATTTAAAGAAATGACAGACTTTGATCTGAGCCCACTTCCCGACTAGTACTGCAGACAGACTGATACATGTTATCATCAAACACGTAGGTATGCTGATAAGTACGTGTGACAGGGCTTCCAATCACTACATCTGTTGTGTAATCATGCCAGCATGCCCTACTGCTACTCTCGAGATAGATTTTAAATGTAGGAAACACAGACTAATAAAGCTAGATCAAAGCTGGGTGTCAAAGCCGAAGGCTTCTCGTGATTTGGGGGGAGGAAATGTCAGGATGGCCTGAACAGTGCAGAACTTGATTTTTGTATGTTTCTAAACTTACCAAAATGAGTAACCTCAAAAGAATTTCACAGACAAGCTTACCAGCAGAGATAGACTTTGACTATTGAAATCAACCTTTTTCAGTGGCAAAACATCACGATGGGATAAGTGTTTAACCAGCTGTAGGTCACAGCAATTATAGGAATGTTACAGAAGAGGAATTCTCCAAGCTGCCATAGATGTTTTAGAAAATATTTCCTTCACTGCTTATTTGTTACCTTCCTCGGGAACAGGAAACATGTCCAAATCATGCAGATGCACATTTTCTAACATTCTCTTACTGAAACGAGAACATGTTTCACCTGTCCCTCCTCGGGAACAGGAAACATGTCCAAATCATGTGAATGCACACTTTCTAACATTCCCTTACTCTGAAACGAGAACATGCTTCACCTGTCCCCGCACATCACAGCTCATTCCTCCAACACAAAGCAACGCTGGTGCAGCAGGATGCAGAACAGTTCGCTGTGACACCTGGGTGGTTGTAGCTAATCTTTTGATTCACGGCATTTCTCAGCCTTTTTCTACTAGAGAAAAAGACAAATGGGAAAACCTGTAGGTATTCTGTCATCTCTATAAATTGTTGCAGGTAAGAACTGCAGGAGTCCAGAAAACTGCTCCTTCAGTGCAAACCAGCCCATCGCTGGCAACTCGCGCTCGACAAGGGATGCTCAACTTGAATTAGCACCAATAACAGAGCTGCTCATCTTCTGGGTGCGCCTTCCCCAGAAGCTCTTGAGGGAGATAACCTAAGGATGTTTTTCTTCCATCGAGGTAGCATGGGCACCAGTCAGACCACTAGTCTAATACAAGAAATTTAGGCTCAACTACCTGCTTAATCACAAGTGCTTGTATGACCTTCTACAATTCCCTCAGTTTCTCACTACATTTGTTCCTTTACTGGAAAATGCCATTCCTATGATAGGAGAGGTGTTCAGGTACCCAGCACATATGCATGTTGGAATAGAAATCATAGAATCATAGAATGGTTTGGGTTGGAAGGGACCTCAAAGATCATCGAGTTCCAACCCCCCTGCCATGGGCAGGGACACCTCCCACCAGACCAGGTTGCTCAAGGCCACATCCAGCCTGGCCTTGAACACCTCCAGGGATGGGGCATCCACAGCTTCCCTGGGCAACCTGTTCCAGTGTCTCACCACCCTCATAGTAAAAAATTTCTTCCTGATATCTAATCTGAATCTTTTTTCTTCCAATTTAAAACCGTTTCCCCTTGCCCTATCATTACACCTCCTGGCAAAGAGTCCCTCCCCAGCTCTTCTGTAAGCACCCTTCAGGTATTGAAAGGCCGCTATAAGGTCCCCCTGGAGCCATCCATCTCTTCTCTCCGGAAGAGATGGACATGCAGTGCAAAGAGTGATAACCCTTTGACATGCATCTCTGCATAATACAGTCTGTTGTTTCTTTTCCTCAGATTTTATCAGCAATAAACCTTCGATCACATCCAGCACTTCCCAGTGTTGCATGTAAAGTAGGTGCCATGGCAGTGAAACACGCCCCCCCCTTGCCTGGCTACCCATCTTTCACCCACACTGTGGTGGCATCCAGTGTCTGCAAAGGTATTTTCCTCAGTGAAGAGCTGCAGGCTGACAGTGCTTAGCAGAGAGATGGTTCTCCTCCGCTAGCTTTCACGGCCATGCACTGTTGGTTCTGATACTATTGTGAGGGGGAAATAAACAGGCCTTTTTAAAGTCAGCCACATCTGCTGCAATGTGTTACCAACAGCCTCAGTGAAACTAGCTTCAGTTTCTGAATCATGTTTGCTGTCCAGCTCTCCAACCACTCCAGCTCTGCACACACTCCAGCACACACTAGTTAAGGTGAAGCCAGGGCAGCCTTCTTGACTGGCTTCTCTATTGGTCTAACGCCACAGTCACAACAGTGCTGAAGTTATAAAGCTTGACCTGGCCACCACCTGTCCTGGTTTCAACATTTTAGATAAAAAGATGTCCAAAAGTGCCAGATACTGTGTAGGAAATCAGTTTTGGAGATATTTCACAGCTTCTCCTCTTATCTAATGCACCCAAGATCTGTGTTTTATTCTGGTCACTGAAATATAGGTATAATAGATATTAGGTTTTTTTTTTAGTAGACGTAATTTACTCTTCCAATCATTTTAAAATGTATGAATGGAAAGCAAATGGGAATCTTTCTCCCCTCAGAAAGAAAAGTTTAGAGTAACACTGTTAGAAGGAGGGGCATCCAAAAGAGCTCATTTCCTCCTTTCTCCCACTCATAGGAGGTTCCTAAACTAGCTTTTCCTTCCCATAAACTATCTGGAGCTTTAATGGAAGTTACTTTATCAGAAGGTAACACTTTCATTCATGCATTACAGGGAGATTATAAACCTGGGACACCTTTGCTACATGCTCCAAATACTACCATCCCACTTTGGAAAATGGAAAACAGACAGAGAGATCAAATGCTCACCTGTCTGACCACTCAACACCAAATGGGCACTTGCCCACAGCATCGTGGATTTTCTATGCCTGGACACTAAACAACAGTTTGGTTTTACTATTATAAAACAGAAAGCTTCCAAATACAACAATATTTAAGAGCTCATATAGAAACAAAATATCCCCACCATTATGGACAGATCTTTCTAAAGGACTACAAATAAAGACAGAACTTCTGTATTTCAAAATCTTGAGCTAAAGAATCCATCTGGAAAGTCCAAGTTGTTCCTGAATTTGACTGGCGACTTCAAAAAGCAGTTACAGAAAAATCTCAATCCTGTAAGAAATTGTAAATTCCAGAGCACATTCTGCTTGTTTCATATTCCACATATTGCAGTTATGAGTGAAACATACATCATAAGCTTATATACATATTAAAGTGTTAGAGGTTCACTTCAACAATAAGCACATTCCATTCTCTTGCATGATAAGTGGGATTTCTCTTTTAATCTTCTTTAATTAATATCCTTCAGCTAATTTTTAATTTGTCTGCATATTATGACCAATGGGCAGATGATTCATAAACTGGTACAGCATTTCAAAAACTCTTTAATCAGTAGTTTGCATTCTTAATTATTTTGAAACTTCTATATTTGTGAAAACCCACAGTGCATTATCTTCATTAGTAGTATGCCTGAAGGTTTCAGTGAAGAGTCCACAGTAAGAAAATGAAGTTTTGATGGAGCCCGGGAAGTTATGAATACGTCCTTCTTTGGTGCTTTGTACTTTCACATTTCACAAACATAATTGTCTGAAGAAACATAGATTTGGCATGGTGCCTATAGGTTGAACTGCTGTGAATAATCCTAGGTGGTCAAAAATGTAATTGAATAGAATCTATATATCTATATACATATACCTTAAATAAAGCAAGTGGTGAGATTTTAGTCTATAAAAGAGGGATTTTACCTGCCCAAATGAAAAACTCCAATAAAGAACAGCTTACTCAACAATCAGAAACACAAAATACCTTTTTTTCAAGCAGTAATTTGTTGACTGTCTAGGGTTCTGTATAAAGCAAATGCTCAGGATTGACCTGCCCTATGCATCTCAACATTGAGTTTGTGGGACTGAGCAAAGAGCAAGAGAGAAGGAAACAACTTCCATGTAATTCTCACCTCAGCTCTCAATGCTGCACACACTATTTACATTAAACAATCATCTCTCTCTGATCTCCTCTCGGCCTCAGGAATGCTGCACAGTGACCCACTTTTTAAATGTGGAAAAATCAGACTCTCCATTTATAGCCTAATGCTGAGAGACTCTTCGGTGAAAAAGAAATGGGAAATTACAGCCATTGAACTCACTGAAAGCGATATTTGGGAGCAGGTTGTGAACTTTAGAGCATGAGGTCTCTTTGGATGCCATAATCTCCCTAAACAAGGGAAAAGATCTCAGACATAGACAGCACTCAGCATTTCCTGTGGGCCACTTCAAGTCTCTCTGCATTCAGCACACATCTGAGCTAACATACTGAATTCTACCTTCATTTTATTTCAGCCATCATCTCTTACTTCCCTTTTCTTCCATATTAGTTGTCGCTCCTAAATACACAGTATGCCTCATCCTCACTACGCTGCTTCTAGAGCTTGGAAAGACTGGAAGCCAGCCCTTGTGAACTGTGACATCCACAGCGTGAGATGTCCAAGGCGGAGAGGCCAGATCTATATGTAGCTCCTGATCTGAAAATACAAACTATAAAACCTAGTTCTGATAAGGAATGACTTGCAAAAGCACAATTGAAAAGCACTTCCAGGACAATGGTCTGTTTTCAGGTGCATCCACGTTCCTTTAAAATGAAACAATCATGAGCTGCTTTGATTCATCTTAAAATTTCAATATAGGCAAAAATAGACCTATTATTACATTTTTATCTCTGAAATGCAAACTTTACCACATCCTATGAATTACCAAAATTTAGACAATCACAACAAAACTGAAAATAAAGGGGGAAATAATCTGTATCCAATGGTGTAAAAAACCAGTACAGGAGATAGGATATTTGTTCCTATAATTTGAAAGCAATACCCTGTGCCCTAGAGCAAAAAAACATTCTATGTGCACTTTTAAAAGGAACAAGTAAGGAAACAGAACTGGCATTTTGCAAGACTTTAGTACCATTACCATAGAATGAGTGAATCTAGGACAGAGAGGTAAATTTAAACTGTGATGTGATAAAACACCACATGGTTTTATCAAGCTAGATTGTGGCAGTTTGTAGTGTTTCTCTTCAATAAGATACCTGTTTTTTCACACAAGCTCAATGCATTGGAACTAATCTCTATAGACTTAAACCAAGAATTGCTTTCACTGCCTCCAGGGAGATTAATTATTAAAGTGGAAAAAATGGAGATTAAAAGAATAACCATTAGGCAGGTAAGAAGAGATTGTAACTGTTTATACCACCAGGCAGAAAAGGGGTGTCTTTCTGAAATCAGTGCCAGTCCCAGTTCTGCTTAGTATTTTAATAAAAATACTAGTCCAAGGAGAAGATGGTCCAAGAACCTACATTATACTGAAGCTTCAGGTAACACAGGTAATGCCTTCACTGACTGAGAACAAGTTTTCATGAAGAAAGAATTTCACATCCCAATGGTGTAAAGTCACAGAGATGGAAAGAAATTCAACAATGCAAAGGCCTGCACTTACAAGCAGGCATTTTGTTGCTGGAGCCTGGGCCTTATTACACGAAGGTGACAGTAAAGAAAGAAAGAAAGAAATTAAAAGCTGCATAGTTACTGCTAAAATAGCAACATGGTGCCAAACCAGTTACCTCCAGGGATCACTAGGGCTGGTCATGGTTAACTCTCTGCTGTTTACTTCCAGAAAAGAGTCAAAATGTACAAAAAGTTGCTGGGTTTCAGTCCTCAGCCCTGTCCCTGTTAAAGCGCAAAAGGGATAAACGATATCAAATTAAAAGTTTGTGACCTAGTCTACCAGTTGACAAGGACAGGTTTGAACTAAAATCTTGATTTAAAAAATAAAGTCATGTTCATATCGGAATGAATTTGAACTCTAGGAATGCCTCACGTTAAGCCTGGATCTCAAGCTCGGGAACATTCAGATCTGATGCTGGAGTCAAGGCTTGTGTCTCTGACACTGTTTGTTTCATCTCATCAAATAAGAAGCAACATAAATTAGGTCACAAAGGGCATGTTGTTCCATTCCTGCACTGTGTGAACAGTTTACTTTATTGATTAAGCTTAAAGAGGAGCAAGGTTCCTCTCCCACCCTTACCTTAGGAACAGGCAAGAAGAATCAGTAAGCAGGAGAGGGATCTAGGTAGCTGTTGCTTGCAGGCTCTGAACAGCCTGGAAAGGGATGTCCACTCCTTCTCATTGAATGAGAAGGTTGTTTATAAGCTAGATGTGTCTTGATCCACATTCTCCTTCTCGTGTGAAAATCTTTTCTGGAAGAAATGTCTGTGTCTCAGACAGTAATGTTGCAACACTGTTCTCCCAGTCCACTCACTCTAATTTTCTTCATCCTTTTCATGGAGTTTGGTTTTGAGTTTAGAAATTAGGAATGTGTCCCGTTTCCCAGAGCGAAAGATGAGCAGGTTCCTACTTCCAAGCAGCCCAGTATAAACAAAAACAAACAGAAGAATTATTACAAGTGCTCAGGGATTTTCTTCTGCTCCTTCAATGTATTTACACTAGACAGTTACTACAAGCGATGAACGTAAAGACTTCAGTAAAGCCTATGAAAAACTTGAAGCAACTTTAGCCCACTTTGCTACATCCTTTCTGCAAGGCATCCCGCTGGGAACAGTGAGAGGAGGAAGGAGGCACAGAGAGTCCAGAAACGGAGAAACACAGTGCCTTTGCCAAGACCTTGGCTTCAGATTATGGACTTCTTACCACAGTGGAGGTGAAGTAGAGCTAACAATGTCGTCGAGATCCTAAATCCATACCTGTATTTAACTAAAGTAGGCACTAGATGTCACTGTAAAATGTGTCGAACTCAGGAGGGAAAAATATACCTGTCAGTAAACATGGTCCCCCCCACTCCGCACCTCCCACCTGCGACAGCGCGTTCTTCAGAGAGAGCCAGAAATCTCAAAGCCTTAGCTGAAACAGTAAAAAACTTGCAGAATCAGATATCCATCAAAAAGTTTGGGCACGGAATGTCCCGGGTGCTGAATGCAGATCTCAGACTTGCTGGAATTTCAGCATTCTCAAAGCCAAGCATTAAAGGGAAACAAAACAGTCTAAAGTGGCTTATACACACCGTACTACAATGTTTGAGTTTCACTCTACACCTATAAAATGTCTACCTTGGACCTCTTGCCAAGGTTATCTCATTCTAAGCACCACAAAAGCCACTGTCGAAACCAGACCATTTTAAATGATTAAACTGTCTCCTGACAGGAATGAACACTCAATAGCAGCTACCACAAAATCATCTGGGTGCATGCACTTCATGGGGAGCTATGGCAAATAAACAGCTTTTCTCTCTGACAGAGCGTTCTCGACAACTGTCTTGCAAAAGTGAATTTTTAATGCCATTGTGTTTACAGTTCTAGTTACTGCTTTTTACTTTGCACTACTAGCTGGAAAATTTAGCTTCTTGATTATGAATCTGATTCCCATGGTACTGCCTTTCTAGCAACAAATTTCTTGTGGGCCTTATCTAACTCAAAAAAGTAGTAATTTTGATTTTTTCACTGTAATAAACCGAACAGGAGGCTTCTTGTGGTTTTGGGGTTTTTTTCCCCTAATAAAAGAAAGAGGAAGTCTTCATTCCTTCTTTTCTATGAAAGATTCTTTGATGTCTTGCTGACATAGATACTTATCTGATGGAAACTCAGCCTTCCGTAACTCTGTTCCACACAGAACTTTTAACCACTGTCTATGTAACGCTGGAGCTCCGCCCTAATAAAAGAAAGAGGAAGTCTTCATTCCTTCTTTTCTATGAAAGATTCTTTGATGTCTTGCTGACATAGATACTTATCTGATGGAAACTCAGCCTTCCGTAACTCTGTTCCACACAGAACTTTTAACCACTGTCTGTGTAACACTGGAGCTCCGTTTTTTTTTTTTTGTTTTCTTTCATTTGTTTGGGTTTTTTTTATCTTCTAATTAATTTATAATATACTATCCCTTCCTCTACTTCTCTTTCCCTTCTCTCTTCACACTTTCACTTCTCCGCTTTCCATAGAGGTTGTGAATTGCCATTTGTTCTTCTTTCTCGCATGTTTGTTCTTCCTATTTTCTCACCTACAGTGGAAAAGACTTCTTTCACAAAGAAGTTCTTGTGAAAATGCATTTATTTCTCCAGCCCATCTCAGGCATGACATCTACTCAGTGTAACAGCTGCTAGTTTCCATGCCTGTCTTTCCTGCTTGTTGAGTGCTTGTCCAACTACTCAGTTTCCAGTAATTCTCTAACAGTCGCTGCTGTCTGATATTCATAGAATCATAGAATCTTCTAGGTTGGAAGAGACCCTTGGGATCATCGAGTCCAACCATCTACCCTACTCTACAAAGTCCTCCCCTACACCATATCCCTCAGTACCGCAGTACCATCCCTTTCACAGCAGCAGGAATCAGGGGTAAATCCATAACCTTGCTGCAATCAACAGTAAAATTCCCACTGGGCTCAAGAAGACTAGGATTTTTTACAGACTTATACAACTAGAGAAGAAAGGAAGTAGGGCTTCCATTTCTGGATTCATCTGTCTAAATTATTACACAAAATCAGCTGCAATGATTTGGGGTTAGTTGTGACTGAGCAGCTCATTCATAGTGGATTTGATGAGTGAATAATTTTGCAATTCGTACCCTGCAATTGTATTTTTCACAGGTCTCATGATGTTACAAAATCCACAGTATTTATTCCCACAACTAGAGATCATATTTCTCTCTATAAATTTGAATATATCTTTTAATGATTTGTACTTAAGTGCTTTTATGTGATTTTAAATTTTAATGTACATTGTAATTTTATTTTTCCTTGCTCTTTCCTAAGTCACTTAAAAATACCATTAAAAGTCACTCGAGTTTGCAGCAGCTGTGCAAAACAGAACAGTGGGAAAGGTGTTGTTATTGCCCTCAAAAAAACTGAATTAAATTTATATTGTAGCCATTTTAACTTTGGTGAACTTGAGTTCCCACCTATGAACAAAAAACACTAGAAGTCTCCCTGCACGAGGGCTTTGGGATTCATCCCAGAACTTGAAAAAATAGATGATAGCTCACACAGTATTTCTTACTTCTTATCTCTATATTATACATGCAAAAAGTGTTTTAAAACTAGATTTTAGAAGACTTCACAAATAATCTGAATTGCAGACCTTTCTAGTGAGTTCAGCATGTTGTGCCTTTGAAATTCATAAGCATTGAGGGATGCAGTTTCCAAAACACAAATAAAATCTACAGGAAGTGTATTTGTCTCCATAACTAGGGAGCTGAGATACAAGATTGCTGCAGTGCCTAATTTAAGCACCGCTGCCGGCTGCCTTGGTTTTGGTGTCAGGACTATTTCTCACCACAGATTGTACAGGAAGGCTGACTGACAGCTGAGGGAAACTGGCAGACTACATCACTTGCTGCTCTTTTGAACTATGTATCCTAACACCCAATGCACCCAATGTATATTAAGCAGACAGAATCCCATTCTTCAGCGTTGTACCTCCACAGAAGCCTGTGAACAGTCAGCTTCAAGACAAAGACCCTAACTTGTTACCAGCAACCTTTGTCAGACCGCCAGGGCTAGAGCAGCAACCTGCGTTTGGGTTTGCTTTACATGTTTTCAGCAGAATCACTGATGATGCCTATGTTAGGAAAAAAACAGCAGGCTCAGTTTTGGATCCCAGGGTGAGTGTGCAGTGAGTATGTCAAGGAAGAGGGTAGAAAAGAAAGACATAATTGTCCACAAGAGAAAGCTACAGATTTTTTAAAAGAGGGATCATAGTGACCACTTTCATGAGGTCACTGATCAGCATTTAGCCCTATGGTACTAAATTAAATAGATTACTTAAACGTAAGCGTTCCAAGCTTAAGACAATGAAAAACAATCACTAAGCATTTAATGAAAAATCCAAAGAAAGAAATGTCTGTCTAGCTTGGATGATGCAACTGATTTAGTGAGGAGATTTTAGACTTAGACAGCACAGCTGTATTTCTTTCCGCAGCAAAACAGAGCAGGTTGAAAAAGAAAGTTTGTGTTACACACGAAGTTTTAGGATGAATTTGGTTTCTGAAACAGGATTTCAGTCCACTGGGACCAAATCCAGGAATATTCACGGATGGAAATTTGGCAGTGATTTTGTTTCAGAAACAATATAAAGCATGTTTCAGATATGAAATAAGCTATCTGCCCCTAGCAGCATTATGTTACTGGCTACACAGAACTGGGCTCCTAAACTTCCCAATGCAAATCCTGAGAGCTCTGGAAAAACTGCATGCTCGGATTCTCAGGGCTGCCAAACCTGAAGCAGTTTAGCTACCCAATCTGCCTTGGAGCTGCTGATCTTGGGAAATTTAGGTTTCACTGTCCATGTTCCAGTAAATTTGTTTTCATTTGATAGAATGAAAAATCTTGCCATATATTGCCACAGCAGCAGAAAAAAACAAGAGTCCTTAAGTATGTGTTACATGCATTGTTAATGCATAGGAAAATGAATACTCTGAAATTACTCGGTAAGACAATGAACTCCATTGTGCATATAAAAGCTACAGGAACTGCTCAAATGCTTACTCTTAATGCCTTGGTGACCAAGATCTTAAAAGAAGACACATTACTTCTATTTAAACCACCAGATAAAGCTTTCCCTGTGGAAATATGAGAGAGAGATGACTCTCTTTGAATCCTAGAACAATGTGACAAGGTCATGTATATCTTTATTATGTAAAATATAAAGTGGGGTTTTGACATAGACACAAAAGGATTGATTTCTTTTCAGTTGTTAGTATATAGACAATCTCGGGAAATGTTAGAAGTTGTTTTCAGTACTACTTTATGTTGCAGCTGATTACAAGTAAAAGACCTTTTTTTGTTATGGAATGACTAACACAGACAAAATTTTAGGAAATATTCCCAAAGAGAGATTTTTAAGAGATTTAAAGACATTTTGCTGTTTGCAGAAGGCACTGTTACTATTTAATTTATAAAGTTAATAAAATTACTTCTACATTATTTAATAAGTTAGGGAGTAATCACAAAGTTAATACTTGTCTGCTTTGTTAGTGGTGTGAATCATACACCAGATTGAAACATTCTGGTTATGAAATAAACAACTATAACAATTTCAGTTTAAATGAAAAATAATCACAAAGCAAAAGGACTTAGTTTTACTGTTTTTCAAAAATGGAAGCATGTATCGTGCCAAGGCAGTGTTTTTATTATATCTAAGAAATTTTTACTATATTTCTTTCGACGCATGCATTTTTACATTCCTTATTCTATATTATCATAATGTATCACTAATTTATAGCATTATTGAATGCAAGTACTTTATCTCAGGCTTTAGTGAGTTGCCACGGTATTTCTAGGGCAGGGTGATCTAAGGGCAGAAAGAAACCACTTATGGTTCCAATCTGAATATAAATCCTTGGAAAGAGGCAGGGAGAAGAGAGGCGGAAAAAGAAGGGAGAAACAAAAGATAAATTTAATTCCTTCTTTTCTCAGTCTCAAGATGAAGCCTTTCAAATCCCTTATAATACACTTTAAAATAGATTGAAGTTGGTACAAGTAGCAGAGTGTCCGATTGTGGGTTCAGCCCTTCTCTGATGCTGGTTGATAGATGTAACATCATACAATCTGTGTGCATAGGCTGTGTCTGTGCACGCACACAGTGAAGGATTAGGACTGACCATGTAAATAAAACTGTATAAGTCTAAAATAGATGGAGAGCTTTGTATTTTCCATTTGACTAGTGTCTGACATTGCTCATCGTAATGTGCAGAGCAAATATTGAAACTTACCTGAAATCAAATCTTTGTTCAAAGGTTTAGATATACCTGGGGAATATTAAGGGCGAAAAAACCCCAAATAATTGTGTCAAATAGCCAGGAATCTTGCATTAAAAAAAAAAAAAAAGATTTTTTTCTTGTTGTTAAGTAGAAAACAATAAATATCTCCTCTTTTTCAGCATTTTTAGTTTCCCAATCAAGACTGCAAATGGAAGAGGAGAAGTTTTCATTTGTGTCTTGGATTCAAATTTTAATTAACAACAACTATTGTTATCTGTCTCAATCTATAGCTTCAGGATGTGCATGGCTTCCACAAGAACTTGTTAGTAAATCCACAGTGAATCACTCAAATTCACATCTCAGTGTAACAGCCTCCTATTACAATTACAGTCTGGCATTTAGCAAGTACAAGTGGAGAAAAGCAGGACAACAAAAAGGATTCTCAGAAGCCAAGGGAGAGCTGTCTGTAAGTGGTGTTGGCTCTTCCTTCCCTAAACCGTTCTGGCAGCTGAGTGTCCCAGCCTGGCCACATTGTAGGAAAGTACACAGCATGGAAAATCAATCATGCAGAGCCAAATCCTTAATTCTCACTGATTTCCAATAGGTCGTGCATAGAGGGGCAGCATCCATTGCCTTCACTTAACCAGTGGTCAGATGAAGTCAAGGTTCGTTCAAGACTTACCTCCTGGAGCTTCTTTTTACTTGTAAGGATTGCTGGTCGGGCAGACACATGTGATGCAAGAAGAGGAGGAATATGACAGTGTCTCCTCAGGCACTTTTGGCAGGATACTGCGGAGAGCACTCCAGCCTTCAGCTCTACTGTGGCCAGATTAAGGCTTTGGGAAGGTAGAATCTCTTGTTCCCACCTATCTGTAGACATGTCTGTCTCTGAGCTCCACCAAATCCACTCCTGACCCCAATCCTACCTTCCTGGCCCTCCTAGAAGTGATCGCCAAATGCATCCTCCTGTTCCTGCCACAGCCTCACCCAGAGAGTCAGGGTTAAATTGGCAGCCTCCTACCTTTAGAACAACAGCCACCCCTGCCTATGTCTCTGTGGCAGGCAGAGGAGGGCTGTTTCAGCCATGTGGGCTACCATCACCCCTTAACAGCTGGTCCCTGTCTCCCCCAGCAAAGCAGTAGTAAGCCAGATGAAAGCCCTACACAGGCCGCAAGCTGAGCCACACTCACCTAACAGCATTGCAAGGGTTTTAGCTCTCATCCTAGGGACAAAACTTCTCAGGGAGTTTATAGCCCACAGCCCACAATTGGCTTTGCTACTGGTACCCGCTGGGGCCAATCTCATCTTGTCCCTTCCTTCCCTGCCCCACTGGCACACACCAGAACAATGGATGTTCATGGCTTGTAGACATGAAAGTCCCAGTCACATATTCTTTCTTGCCAACTTGTTTTTTCTTGCTTCAGTCAATCATTTGTCAGTCACTGCAAATACAGCAAACTGCATATACCAACTCTTTCCGCAACAAAGGGTTTTACATACCCCTGATGACGCTGCTACTATGATTGTTGTTAATGTGTTAGCACTAAAAAACCCGTATTATCTTATGCCAATGTTTTGTGTTTTTTTAATAAAAGAACTGTAATATTAAACTGCTATTCAAACTAGGAATATGGAAAGGGCTGCAAGGTAGCTCCTGAGTCATGCAAAGCTTGCTTTTCATGGTAGGAGACTGTATGTCACCTAATTCCTTTGATCCGTGTCTCCAACAACACATACATGCACATGCATACTCTTACCTTGCTGCTCTTACTACTAAAAACTTTTCTTTAAAGTTATTACACTTGGTTGACTTATAATGGAAATTTCAGAGGTCAGGGTGACATAAATGGGAGCTAAGAATAGATCACGGTTAGTCAGAAGGATCTAGCTATGAATATTGCAGAGGAGATTAGATGATTTCAGAGTCCAGGCATCTTTAGAGAAGATGGCAAGACAAGCTTTCCTTTAAATAAGTCCACCATGACACGAACAACTCCCATAATACTGGCCAATCCCCATTTCCCAGACACAAACACATCTACAGCAAAGGGCAATGAAGCAGAGAGCAGGGGAGAAGGGAATAAATACATTTTCAATGGAAACCTTAGAACATCACAGTAAAGCACATACACTAAATGAAAATAGTCAAAACTGAAAAGAAAATCATATCCTATATTAATATCTCAAGTAGAGAGAGGAAAGGGCCTCAAAAAGAGAAGAAATAAAAAGATACTATGTAGTCCCTCTAGGGACTTCTTCTGCTGGGTAAATTGCAAGATATTATTCAGGGGCAACTTGGAACTCCACGATATGCAGCCATTTATTACTTACCCTGACTTATTCTGAAGATGTAGCAATGTAAGTACACCGTTTTCCGCCAACATTAGCCATGGATGTCGTTTGTACTAGGATGTGTGTACTAATTTTAGTTACACGTATGTTCTCCAAGGACTTCTGACAGGTGACTTATCATCTTGAATGTCACGAAGGCATGCTGCTCCTCTCTGAATGAGTCCTTGTATCAGTCTCGATACGCTAGCCGATAACGGCGTTTTGTACTATTGCTTTCTAGTAATGGGTTCTCAAGGCTTGCTTTTTTCAGACTGCTCCTTTGATATTCTGTAATGCCATAGACTGTCTTTGAAGAGTGAATAATAATGGAAAGCTTTAAAGAGACTTGTAAAAGTTATGAAGTCATAAAACTCTACTTGATTCCTCCTTCAGTCTGTTTCCTGAAAATGGGCTGAATTTTAATAGTGAAGAGATCTTACAGGCTTTGAATGAAAGATTCTTTTTCTTCTCAAGCCACAGTTTCTACTGCACTATCCTCATTGATATTTCATTGCCTTCAGGATGATGGGATATCTGTAGGATTTTTTTTACAAGCCTCTTATCAACAGTGTTTTGTGACATTTGGCCAAAAAAAAATGCATAGCTACTTTCTAGGGTTTCCATTTCAAATGTACAGTATAAATCAATGCTGTATCGAGCTACAGTCAGTGTGACAAACAAGGTATGCCAAAACACACTTTTGCAAACAGGGGTTGTACTTGTTTTCCTTTCCCTCCTCGTTCCTGGCACTGTGTGTAGGAGCTTCCCATAAATTTAGTCCATTTCTTCTCTTCCTAAGGTGTGACTATGTTGTGAATAATTGATGCTTCTGCAAAGAAAAATAGCTTTCTTAATCATGTTGCACAGTTTCAACTTCCACCAGCCCCTCAACTCAAAATAAACTACTGAGCATTCTAACTGTCTGCTCAGTGCCTGCACAGTGACATTTACCAGGAGAGAGGCAGACAGGAAATAGCCAGTGACTGGAGATTTTTGGGGACCAGAATAGTGACACTGTAATCTTGCTCTTTCCCTCCCTTTACCCATCAACCCCTTTTTCAATCTCTATGTCTTTTTCTAGACACAGCTAAAATGACAGGTAGAAGTGCCCCTTGACATGTGTTCAAATCCAAAATACAGGTATTAGAATTCACTTGAGATTTTAAAAAAATAAAAAAGAAGAAGAAGAAAAAGAAAAGCAATTTAAGCATTCTCTGGTTCCAGGACATATAGCAGAAAAGACATTACTGTTACTAAGCTCATTTCTGAAGCCAACAGATGGTCTTGCTACATTTAGAGCACTTGGAAGTTGTTTGCTCTATTCTTTGTTTGTTACAGGAAAAACCTTGGAGCTAGTTTCAAAAGACTGTATCCAAAAGGCTTTATGCCAATCCTACTTAAACCAGCATTTCTGATATAGCTGAAAACAACTTTTACAGTTGTGAGTAGGTATAAATGTCACAGGACATTTGTAAGTGCACATGAGTCAGATTAGAAACAACAGAAGAAAGCCTGATGTTATCTCCCCAGTATATTTCATGCAGCCAGTCCGTGACAGGAACCCACAGGTGCTGAGGCCAGAGAGGCTTTGGTAAATATAACCATTTGCAACATTGTATGACCCATCAGTATAGCAAAATAAACTTTTTGGAGGCATGTGGTTATGCCTCTTCCTCAAAAAAAAAAAAAAAAAAAAAAAAGTGAAAAGCACAAGAAAACTTGTCTGCAAGAGCTGATTAACAACTGCCAGCTACGTGTCATACAAGTGGAAGCAAGAGCTCTTTAGATGGGAACTTACACAGGTACTATGGCACTTGAGTAATTAATACAATGGCCTTGTATCAACTCTCTCTGCGTCTTGTTTTAAGGAAAAAGCCCACACCTTTTTCTTCTCATGGTCTTATACTGCCATCAAACACCTCACGCACAAATGATCAATATTTAACATTGTTCCCTACCCTGGTCACACCTGGTCTTATCTAGCAATTGATGCTTCATTCACAGTAGCTCCTTGCAATTATCACAGCAAAGATTGGGAATAGATAGGCATACGTGGTACTGAAACTGAATAACCACAAAGTATTTCACCCATGTGTTCTCCATTTGCTTCCTCCATTTATGGATAATAGCACTATTTGCAGAGAGAGGCAAGAAAACTTTTCTCCAGGGATTTATTTGTATCACTGCATTTCTTGGATTATGGTTTGCATTTTCTAGTGTAATAAGTGCCCCAGGGAAACATTTAAGTGCAGCAATCAAGAGAGGAGTTCATTTTCCTGCCCAATAATCCCTGCATCCTAAGCCATTCAATAGGAGGAGTGCATTAATGCCACCCTTCCCCAGCCTCCACTACTACTACAAGAGGACAGAGGGACTGCAGTCTTCCTTACTCAAATGTAAACCATTAACTCACCTGAACTATGCCCACAGACTGGTGGAAGGGAAGATATAGCTTCTGTGGTTTGGTAGTGTTTATATTTTCAAATTATGACCCAAATATATGGTTAAAGTCCATCAATAGAAAGAGGGTAAGTGAAAGGTTGAGTTATTGACATGTGTCCTATGAAAAACTTTAGACAGAGCTGAGATAGTGGTCTGCTTCTTTGTAATTTTTTCTGTATTAATTGGTATAGATAAAATGTACTCCTGGTGATGCCCTGCACTTTTTGTGTAGATTATCTATCATCCACTGTCATGTGTCCTAAATTACAAGTTCCTGCTACCTATGCTGAATAATAAGGTACTTGTAAGAGCAGCTGAAAGGAATAAAAACAAGCAACCAAACCCAGAGATTTTACTTCCTTTTATTCTTTTTCTTTCCCTGTCCTTTTAACACCTAGCAGGCCACAAAATGAATGACAAGCATTAGATTATTTGGCTGCCAGATTATCTCAGTGGCTGTTTTTAGCAGAATATCCATGCAAATCATTGAGAGAGCAGGATATGAGCAGGTGAGTCAGACTCTGCAGACCCCGCAGAGTCTGCAGGCACATCTGACTCTCACTGTATTAGCTGCTCCCTGGTATTAGAAAGACTCAGAAAAAAAGAAGATATCCCATCTAAATGAATGCTAAATATTGAACTAAATCAAAGCCAATAGATGTGGACTTTGATTATCTAACAAACTGAGCTAAAAGCAATAGGAATTCTGCAGCTGACCTGCCTGAAAACTCCCATCATGCTTGCACCTCCCATCCTTTGAGGTATATTTTGTTTAGTTCCTGTAAAATAA
Organism: Calidris pugnax; assembly: GCF_001431845.1. Taxonomy (NCBI): domain Eukaryota; kingdom Metazoa; phylum Chordata; class Aves; order Charadriiformes; family Scolopacidae; genus Calidris; species Calidris pugnax. Next base: position 6,168,607 of record NW_015090831.1, on the reverse strand, counting down.
AGACATGAGTCACACTGGTAGGACATACAAAATACCAAAGTGGAGAAACTAAAATTCCAAAACTCCCATCTCGTCCTCAGAAGCCTTAAACTATTATTTCAACACGCTCGTTGTTATGAGCTCGTTGTTATTGTTTCTTTGTTATATACATTTTCTCATTAGATCGAAAGGTGGTTGGGAAAGAGAACATCCCCCCTGTATTTTACATGTGCAGTGCCTTGAACAATGAAATATTTATCTCCAAATGGAGATTCCAGGCTTTATGACTACATGAATAATATATGTAACTTGAATTATAAACTCCCAAAGACCTATTTACAAGTCAATTTTTCTGTCTGTTCAGCATTGTGCTTCCTGACTACAGCCAATGATAATATTTTCTTACTTTACAATAAAGCTTGTATTTTAAATAACCTCACTGGTGTAGGTATCTGTTAACTGTTCTTTCTCCCCTTGTCTAAAGTACACCACTTATTTAAATTAAACTACTTATTTTTTAAAAATTTTTCTCCCTCAACTCAAGAAAAGTTGCCATTAGCAACTTAACCTAATGAGCAAGTAGTACACCACTTATTTAAATTAAACTACTTATTTTTTAAAAATTTTTCTCCCTCAACTCAAGAAAAGTTGCCATTAGCAACTTAACCTAATGAGCAAGTTACCCCAGTGGATGAGACATCCAAATATTAACTTATATAAAGAACAAAAGAATTTGCTCTCGCCATCGGGCATTGCTTGGCAGGGAAACCCAGCTGATGAAAAAATTTTAGATTCGCATGACAAGCACCTACAAAGACAACACCTTATATATTCCTTAGATACACACTCCACTTTTTACAAACCACTTTAGGACTGTGGACTGTGCTTCTACTCAAAACATCTTCATAGAAGAGAAGAGATTCTATCAATTTTTTTATAGAGAGGAAAAAGAACTGAGAGAAAGCAACTTGCCTGTCTGGTCACTCATAAGTTTTCCCTGATTCCTCTACATAACTGAAGAGAAGATCATTTCTAAGGATATTCAAAGTGCTACTTGACTAAGATCTTAGCCCAGACGTACTGCCAATTCTGGAACAACCTCCCTCATGCTAAAGACATTTAGCACCGGTTGCCCTCTGAAAGGCATTCTGTAAAAATAACTGAACTTAGTAAGCAGATGTAATAAAGTCAAGAGCATATGTGTTTAGTCACCTTGAATTTTTAGGTATTTTTAGATAAATGTCTCTCTGTATATTTAAACAGACGTTGCTTTGGGAACATTACTAAGCAGTGGTGCTACAGGGAAGAGTCTACTACACAAAAAGGAAAAAGAAAAAGTTCCTCAGCCACCGTGCACTTATCTCAGGTTTTCTAAGATGGACTGCACCTTCCAAATCTGACTAAAAGACTAAATGGAAAAGCTGCAGTTGCCTTCTTGGTTATATGGGCTCACATCTCCCGTTGTGTCTCTCAGACCCTTTTAGAGCTGAAATGTCCAATAGACTAAAAAACTGGAAAAACTGAAAAAGAAATGACACTTTACTTCAGCCTGTTGACTAGGATAAAAGCTTCCAAATGCTAAGCACTAAAGATAAGGCGGACTTCCCAGCAGTGGAAAATCGAATATTGAGTTATAACAATTACAAGTGCCATTTCTGAGCCTTCTAAGTGATGAGTGGTTTCATTACAGACAATGTTGACAGCATGACAGCTCTCTGTGAGACAGTATAAATACCTGCCATACAGCTAATACAGTGTGCTTACCTGCTGCTGGCAGCTAAGAAGAAACTATCAATACAAATGACAAGATACTAGAATGGACTTCCAAAATTAACAAATTCAGCCCCTGCTATCAGCCAGCTATATCACCCAATCCTCTTCATGAACTGATTAAAGAACATCTTCAAAACTATTTGAGGAGAGAGGGATTTTTACTCCAATTATTTTTGCTGATAGGACATTGCAGAACCTCAAACATCTGACATTTAGAAACTTCTGATTTCCTGCCTAAGTGTAATTACAACCCAATTTGTTCTTATACCAACTTTTCCTTTTGGGTAAATGGTTGTTTTCCCTCTCTGGTGTTTTTTAACCAATACATCTGTATGCTGCAACTGCATTTTCTCTAAGCTTTAGCTTTGTTAAGCTAAACAAACCAAGTTATCTTATTCCTTCTTTCTTAGGACAAAACTACTTCATCCTGGACTGTTTTCCTTTGTAGGTTTTTTCTAGTTTATATTCCAGTATTAATTAATCCTTCTCAAACAGGAGCACCTGTACATAGCAGGAACAGCATATAGTATTGTAGACCTTAGAGGATGGATCCATGCATCTCATGTCTACCCACACAGCTCATCAAAGGGGTTTTTTCATGGCTGTATTATACAGTCAGATTTGTCATATTGTTCTTAATATTTGAGTCTTCTCTGCTTGTGGCATTTTGAGCAGGTAATCTCCCAGCTGATAGCAAACATTCTTGGCTTTATCTACCTAAATTAGGACTTTGCATTTTCTACCACTAAATTGAAATCCAATTCTACAAGCGAGGCAGTTTAGCTCTTCTCATGCATTTGCAAGTCCCTTTAGGGAATTCGATATTTTCCATCTCTGGGGCATAATTTTATCCCTTAGTTCTTAGAAAAAATACAAAATAAAACTGGTTACTACCTCAACTGAGGGGCTTCATTACTATTCCTTCTCCAGTATTATATTTCTCCTATCAGCATAACCTCTTTTCAATACTAATTGTGGTCCTTTAGGCCATTCCTCAAGTCTGTTTATATTTCTTACACTAACACCAGTTTTAAAATTATCTAACACGTAAGTTTATGTAAACATAACATGCTCTGTCTCAAGCCTCCTCCTGGTCTGCAACTATGGTGTTCATATACTTTTCCTTCTATAAGATACTATTGCTTTTCGCAGGAGACACTTGCCGGAATCCAAACCACAAAAATGGTGGTTTCCTGCACATTAAGAAGATTTCTTAAGAAGTTATTCTGATAAATAATACAGTAATAGAGTCAAGAGTTTCTAATGTTTTGTCATGGTAGACTATCCATACAGATATTTCCACACAGTAGACAGATTCTAAAATTTTGTAGTAACGACCGTCCTCCTTTTCTTCCCCAGTCTTCTTCTTCCCCATTCCCACCCTTTCCTTCTTGTGGTGGGCTGACCCTGGCCAGAAGCTGCACCACGCTGCTGCCCACTCGCTTGGCCCAGCAACAGGGTTGGGGACAGATTAGGAATAGCAAAGTGAGAAAACTTGCAGGTAGAGATAAAGTTCGGTTTAGTAACTGAAAGAAAGTGGAAGAAAAAACCCAAAACAAGTGATGCAAAGGCCATCACTCACCACTTCCTTCAAATACACCACTGTCCAGCCGGTCTCCGAGCAATGGCTATCTCCACAAAACCCTCCTTCCCATATTTTTCATTGCTGAGCACAATGTTACCTGGTACAGAATACCCCTTTGGTCATTTTGGGTCAGCTGTCCAGGTTGTGTCCCCTCCCAAATTCTTGCTCACCCCCAGCCAACTTGCTGAGTGAGAAAAAGAGAAAGCCTTGCCATAGCACAAGGGCTGCTCAGCAGTAGCCAAACACTGCTGTGCTCTCAACACTGCTTTACTCACACCACCAAAACACTGCTATGAAGAGAATTAACTCTCCCAGCCAGACCCAGTGCACCTCCAGAGCCATTGCAGAGCCAAACTGCAGGCAAAGAAGGTAAGGGGCCACATGCACTTTCAGTCAACTAAAAGAATCTTGCTTTTCAGAGAGGTTGTCATACCAATTTACATGTTGTGTATATTTTCAAGGACAGCACATCAGTGTTGCCAGCATGTGAAGGGAAATCATGAATGTTGTCAGAGTTCTCATTCACTCATTCTTCAATAACTGGTACTTTAAGGTTTACTGAAGTCTGAACTGCACATACATCCATAATACAAGAAAATACTAAACTAATGTATTTGTTGAGATAAAGAGACAGGAAAAACAAACAAAAAACCACCCCTGCCATAGCTGATTTTACTTTTAAAACAGTCCATTAGATGTCTTTTGGCAAATTACTTACACAGTTATTTAAGCCAAAGGACAGCTCAAGGAATTGTTTCTGTGGCTTCTAATAGAATTCTAAATTTCTTTATTCTATTTCTTTTATTGCCATTGGTTGCATCAGACATCTGGGAACAAGTTAAAGAAAACTCCACGACAAAAAAGAAGCTTTTTGACACCAAGGTCAGAGAATAAAAAGCTACACTGAGAGATCAAACCTACCACAATGAAGAAGGCGTATCCGGCAAGGAAAGGAGGACCCATTCTTTTTTTCCCAGGGCAATACCATTTTCCTATGTGAATATATATACAAAGAGCTCAAATTATTCATGCAAACATTTCCATTAGGGTCAACAGGAGTGCAGTGAGCAGGATGTGTAATAGCATTTCCTTAAAGCCAGCAGGGACCAGGAACTCTGTTGTGCTAGATAGAGTTTATACACACTGAAAGGTCTTTTGGGCTTTTACTGTCTAAACTACAAAAAAAACTACAAGGAAGAGAGAAAGAGAGGCACAGTGCAACTGTACCTTCAAGCATATATTTGTTTATAAACATTAGTTTCTCATTGTACACATGTTTAATTTTTTGCTGGACCAGGGCCAAGCTGACTTGACAAAGGTCACATACATAATTTCTGTGGAAGAGTTAAACATTGAGTTCCATTATTCTAAAAACCCAAGGTACATCACTATTCAGCCCCAGAGAGTTAATCCTGTTTTGCCAAATCCAGGCAATAACGTGCTATGCACATTTACTTCTGTAACAGCAGTTTTACTGTACCTTTGTAAAGTGATAAAAAAGATTAAGAATAATAAAAAAGATCTAACAGTACGTGAAAAGATTTTTTTTCCCTTAATTTAAATGATGGAAAAAACCTAGAAAGAATAAAAGCAATCAGGTCAGATTCCGTGATAGCACCTGCTATATATTATTCATGTCCCTAAAGCATTTATAATGTGTAAAACCATTCATTTTAAAATAAATATTGTAAAACTGCCTCATTTACTATCATTTTAAATGTACTTGCCTGTAAGGAATACGATAATACTCTCTATGACAGAACAGAGCTATCTTTTTTTTTTTTTCTTAATCAAGCCAAATATCTGCTAGAACAAGTTAAAATCAAATCCTCCTCTTAAGCAGTATTTGCAGTCTGTAGTTTTCCAGAACAGACAGCTGCATGTTGCATTTATGAAGTGTCTGAAGTCATGGTTGGACAACATGACAGGTCATAGCATGAACTGTTTGTCTTGAAGCAGCTACAATGCAAAAGGAAATAACAGAGTGTCACATCAAACAGGAGGTATCTGATGGAAACCTCTTGTGACAAATTAGAACCTCTTTGGTCTCTGAAAAGTGAGTAGCAAAGTAATGTCTATTCATCAGTCCCTGCATTTGCAGTGTTTTTCAATCATTTACTTCTGGTTTTGCCTCATTCCTCCTCAAATCATGTAGTTAGCAGGAGCTCCCAGTCCTTAAAGAATGTGGTATCTCATGCAGTATCTGATGCTGGATTTATTTTGTTCTATTCATAATAAAAATGGATCACTTCAGAAGTAAAATCAGCTACAACAGTGATACCTTTGTTTTGTTTAATTTGTTCAGTTTTAAATGCTGGAGATGGATTCAATTTAGATCTGTAAGTAAGAAGTAATACACCCAAATAAAGACATGGAGTCTTTTCCTTTTTGTCGGAAGAGACAGGCTGTTATACAAACCCTATGTTTTTACCCAGATAGTACAATACAGCTGATGCAAAACCTATAGAGTGCTTGTAAAACTCTAAGAGTTGAGAGGACGTTATAGCACTCACCATCTCACAGACCTGATAAGTCATCTATGCATACATTTGTGCAATTACGTTCCAGTTACAAAGACCCTTAACAGTTCTTAAATAGAGAAAAACAGCCATGTCCACCAGACACCACCTACATGACCAACTTCCATATGTATCCATATGCATTTGTATTCTTAAGGACCTACCGATCAATTTTTCTGGATTCTAAATGTTTTTCTATGAAGTACTGAGAAATTTTTACCAATTGCATAACTGCAGCTCATCTGTGAATTATTAAAACCGCATCCAGTTTCCCAGTTTAAGTGCTGTCTCCCTAAAAGAGCTGTCTTATCTTTATTACATACAGCAGGGCTTTCTCATGTAATTAAATAAGTAAAATTAAATAGCTGAACTTTAGTGGTTATGGTTCAACATTGATTGCTGCCATGTATTGCTTCATTTCCACAACGGTGGTTCACTGCACACTGACAACTGAAAACAGTTCCTTTAGAAATCTCTTTCCACATGCCTTAATATTCACTCACCAATAGCTTAATTTTTAATCTTTTCAGTATAGGCACTGACAGGTCACATGTATCAGAACATAAAGAGTTGTCATGGCAAATCAAACTACTGGTCCATCAAGCCTGGTATTCTGTCTGTACTATATCTCAGAGGAAGGTGCAAATCCTCATAATGCAATAAGCAATTATGCAATGGTACCCATAAGGGCAACATCTCCACTTTGACAATCAGCTTACACACAGAAACAAAAGATGCTATTACACTTTAAACAGTTTCCTGTGCTGTGCGTGACAGAGTCCCCTCCCTATGATTGATATTCCACAAGACACTGTCATAGCTAATAGGCTCAAAATCTAATTTGGCCAAAGAAGAGCAAGACCAAAAAGAAAGGTCAGCAATAAAACTGTTTTTCAAAATGAAGCCTGAAACATAGAGAAAAAACAGGATTTACTTTAACTTTGTTGAAGTTTTATGTGCAAGCTGTCCCTTGATTTCAGATTCGCACATTTCTAATGAGGAAGACAAAACAAATTTCGAGATCATACTTTGATAGCCCTTTTGGAACCCTCATGGAGTCCATGACCTGGATTTACCAGCTCTCCTACAGTAAATTCTGAGTACTAGCTTTTAATGGCAACACTCACTCATATAAGGATACTGCTTTAATTCATGTTTCCTGGTGGCATTTTGCATGTCAGCTCCCCTGAAAACGACTGTCCAAAAGAGTAAGCAGTGATGTTTTACTGAAATTAATCAAAGCCTATAATCCCGTTATCCTGTGATTCTAGCATTTCTGGACCTACTGCTCAACAATCTGCTGAGCTTGGAATAACTCAATTTACGTAATTTCCAGTCTACTTTGTAATTATTTTCCATAATTTATAGCAGATTATGCAGAATGTCCCACTGAGATCAGCAAACCATCTGAACTCCCTCTAGCTCTGACAAAAAACATTTGAGATGTCAGATGACTCTGAGTTCAGATTTCCTTTCTATTTATGGGTAGTAATATTTCCATTATTTGGAACCCTTATTTTATCCAAAAACCGACATCTTCTCCCTTAAAAGGAGTCAGCTATTAATCCCTGCTGGTGTTCGAACTCAATTAGTGGGAAGAGCAGAAGTAGAAAAATGAGAAAGAATATCCAGACAACATTTACGAGAAAGTAAATTGTATAGGAACTTGTAATAGAAAGAAAAAACAAGTATGTTTTTGGGGACAAATGAGCAACCTATTGAAGGTTATTAGCTTTGTATTTTATACCAGAACATGTTATTTCCCAAAACACTTGAAATATCAAAAATACAAGAGAGGAATTTTTCTGAGTTCTCTAAATGGAAACAACTGGAAGTAATTACCTGAAACCAAAAACGAAGGAATAATGAGATAAAAGCAAAGAGAGAGCTGTTAGTTTCCAGACCATCAGTTAAATATGGTATGTCAAGCTCAGTAAAGTGTAAGAAAACAGAAAGTTCTTAAAAACAGATAAAACAACATTAGCAAATACACTGTGCAGGGGAAAGAGATTCTACATTTGTAGCAGGATAGACATGCCCTGACTGGTCTTTTCTATTTATAACTGTTGCAATTCTGTGCATGTAAGTAACAAAACAGGAGAATGAAAATATTTCTGACTTTTTAAAGTGTATATAAATGAGTACATTCGTGATTTATTTCCAAAAACAAATGTAAAATAGGGTTATCTGCAGTATATACATATTTCTAAAATAAATACGCCACCTAAAAGGGAAATACCTACAGGCTTCTAATTTTATAGGAGTCGATATTGTTTGCAGAGTTTGCTGTTCAATTACTCTGTATTTTAGCAGCTGTTTTCATACAGGACATTTTCACCAGAGGGTTGCTTGTGAGATTTTCGGTGTTATGACCATCTAGGAATGTTGATATAGAATAGATGACTAAAAGTTGTATTCAGAAGGGACTGTACTGTTTTTAAGCACCTTTACAATAAAAGACCAATCTAGAACTTTCCAGAAAATTGTCGAAGACTCACCGATGCAACACAGAGCATCTAAGCCCGTGGGCTACAACTGCACTCGCTTTACCAGCTCTTTCTGAAGGAAGAGCAGTTTGAAGCTTGCTCTAAGCCTGCTGCAATCAGCTGCGCCTACACCTCCCTGAGCTGACAGGAGGGGTCTGGTAATTACTACACTATTGATACCATCCGTGCTTTTCAATCCCAGCTGCAGCAGGCAAGGGCACGATTAGGTTTAATAAAGTAAACATTTCATCTGCCTGATCTGATGGACTGATATAACTCGACTTGCAGTATTTGTAGGCAATGGTAAATTAAACAGCATGTGAAAAATACTTTCTTTCCTCTTAGCATCCTCATTGATCTACCTCTCCATTGATACTACCTCCCTGTAATACGCATATAATAGTGACATTTCTTTAAATACTGGTTTTGTCACCTGAACAAGTCTTCAAACCACTACCTTCTATATTATTTAATTAGATTTACTTAAACTGCAGGCATGTCTTAAATCACCTGCTACTCTCCTAAACTACATTGGTAACATAAAAATATATAATGTGATTGAACATAGTCCATAATCCGTTGCCACCTCTATACAGACACATTTTCCAGCTTTGCTAAAATCTAAATGATTGCCTCCAGGGCCTCTACCACGTGCAGCTGTGAGGCTGCTAAGGGTCAATGGGTTATAACCTGAAACTCTGTCACACCTCTCCAGCCTGGGCTGATGGAATCTATATTTAAAAGTTTTGTCCGGTGATCCTTCTGTAGCAACAAGTAAGAAATGATACTTAGAAGTTTGATGTTGAAATAGTATCTCAGTCTGGCTAATAGGCAGTTCCACATGTCTGGATGAAGCCACCCCATCTTTCCTTGTATCTCATACTTATTAGGCATTTATGTCTAAGGAGACACAATTTCCTATGAGAAATATATTTTAGAATGTCTAAGAAGAAAGTCATTTGAAGCCAGAGACCTAATTAGGAAAACATTAAAACTGCAGGCTCTCAGCAGTACTAGAAAATTCAAAAGTTTGACTGCATCTGCTTAACATTGGGATGTATCTCCAGGGATAACCAAGTATGTCTTACTGCTTCCAATCCACAGAGCCTGTTACGGGTCAAAGCCTGGAGTGACGTGAGAAGTGGATTTGGAGACTGTCCTCTTGAATATCACTTGAGATTGTTAATTTTTTTATAACGATGGCAAAGAGCAATGGAAATAAAAAAAAAATATATATATATACAGGCTTATTTCATTGTTTGGACAATCCACAGAACACCCGAATTCCAAGAGAAAAAGTATCTGCCCATTTTCTAGCAGACTTTTCATGTAGGAATAACATTGATTAAACTGGACAAGCTGCTGTAAGTTCATTGCGCCATGTTCCACATTTGGTCCCAATTCCTTTCTGGCTGCAGTTCAAGTTGGTTTTTGTCACATTTATGAAGCCTTGAATAGCCTGGGATCTTAGTACATTAGAAAGTGATTCCCTTAAGCTTCACTGTAGAATCTTCCACTGATGACTGGTTGTATTGACCATCTACAACACAGAACCTATTCCAGAGGTGCTAGCTCCTGGTAGCAGCAGAAGTGATGGCAGAAGACAGAATATGGAAGGGAACGGAGTTTTTGAAATGACTTAATAAAGTTAGAGAGTAAAGACAAAGAGAACAACAATTTCAGAAAACTTGATTTTTTTTTTCATATTAAGTCTAGTTCTTGGAACAAGTCAGTATACATTACTCAAATCAAAACTTCCCTGAATTCATTTGTGTTGATCGATACTCCCTCCTGAGACCTTTTCTGTTAATACTTCATATTTGATAAGAGATATGCAATTCACTCTCTTTTGTGATCATGAAGAATTTGAATTTTACAGTTGCAGAAAGCAAATATAACTGATCCAGCTTTGACTTTTCAGCTGTGTCTCATAATGTCTATACATTGCCAGAGAGCACACCTGAGTGAAGTGATAACGACGTATTGTTATTTTTCACATTTGCAGGTGTAGGTTATTGGGTTGTTTTGGGTTTGGGTTTTTTTTGTCTGGGTGGTTTTTTTATTTTTTTGTAAAAGGACTACATTTCTGAATAAGGAAAAACTTTCCCATGTTCCAGTTAGACTACTTTCCATTTAAATAGGTTGTCTGACAAAGGAAATATTTTCCCTTCAGGAAGCCTACACTTTCTGACTTTCCAATGCAAGACTTCTCTCATAGCACATGTAAATGCTTCCACTATGTCTTTTGCTCCAGTATTGTAGGTTGGCATATGCATAAGGTCAAATAACTCACTCCATGTCCAGTGGCCGCATTTACCATTGTGCAGCTTATTATTTTAAAAGGCTTTGAACAGATTTCTTCCTTTCTCATAAGAATTTATCTTCAAATATTTTTTTGTCATGCATAACATGTCCTTGTTCAAAAAAGCATCTCAGAGAAAGCCATCTGTCTGGTAAGTTTAAGATACTTTAAAGTCAGTGCAGCCCATTTCCATAAAGCCCATTGTATTATACAATTATCCGCAAAAAAGAAACAGTTCTTTGTTAAAAGATCTTCAGCCCCATGGAGTAAAAATACATTGAAATAACAAGAGATTTGAGAGAAGAAGATAAAAGATGGAAGGCAGTGTAGGACAGAGAAGATGTGTTAATTCTTCTACTAAGTAATGAAGACATGTAATTTGATATATTCTTGTAAGAGTCAATTTAGGAACTCCATTGTATTTTGTCAATTCTAAATATATTAAGTGAATATTGACTTTTGGCTAAACTTTGCATAGTCAAGCACCAAACTCAAAAAACCGCCGTAAAAGTAAAGGTGCTTTTCCTCTTTCTGCAATAGGAATACTATTCACAGACACTCTGTTTCCAAAGTGTCTAGTAACAAGATGAGAAGACTTAGAGGTCACCAAAATTCCAGATGGATGAACATTCCTGTGAGATTTTTGCAGTGCTTGAAAGATTGCACGTATCATCTCTGTTGTATAAACCCAGTGGGACTACAAATTGCAAAATGTCAGCAGTTCCAGACAACCGCAAGCACCTAGAAGATTCTCACCAAAGTCAGATTCAATTTTTCCAGATAACACTTGAAATCACTTTTAATGAGACATCATTTAGGGTAACCTACAAAATTCTGTTATTATTTAGCAACTAAAATTCCACTAAAACTTCCATTTACCACCAAACAACGCAAACACATGCTGAGTATTGTCCAGACCTTAGCCAACCTGATTTTTTTCTTTATTAATAGCACAGAATAACAATATAAATCCACATCAGCCTGGAATTCATTGACCACGGGACTCTCAACCTTTTAGATTCTCGAATTTGACCAAAGGAGACCACCTAGATCTCCTTAACCAGCAGGAAGCCTGCAGATAAATTCTCATGTGATGTGGTAACTCTACAGTCAAGAACCCTGTCTATATTGCACACCTCATAAAAAACCAGACAAGACCTACTGTAAATAGTTCCTTGGTGCTGGAAAATATTTCAGGATTTCAGATATGGGGTACCCTACATAAAATTTCATTCGAGGGGCTGAGGGCAAAAGAGTGTTTGAAGCTGTTGATCTAAATCTCACAGTTTGAGTTTGTTTCTAATAACAACAGAAGCTTCATCTACCTCCTTGGTTGAAGCAAGAGACTATTTTGTCACAGTTCATAAATTGCTGAAAATGGTTTCCTTTTTGTGAAGTTTTATAATCAGTCCTTTTTAGCTTTATAAAGCAGTCACCAGTTTAACATCTTCTATAAATCAAATACCTCCCACTTTCAAACTTTAATTGCCAAAATAGTGACAACAGCTTTCTTTTAAGTAGATAGAAAGTAAACTACACTTGTTTTTAACACTCTGGTTTAACGGTTCCCATAAGTGAAATGTCACCTGGCTACTTGAGAGAGAAAAGATGCCAATTTCAGTGATTGTCTATGTGATGTATTTTCTTCACCCTTATGTGATACTGTATTTAGCACTAATGAAGAGTAAACTTTATAAGGTGCATTTCTGAATCTGTATATCCTTTTGAATTTCAAATTAACATGTTAATAAAATATTTTAAAGAAAAAATAACAATAAAGGGCCACTTAAAAAAAAATTACAGGTATGTTCAACAGTACCATCCAGATTGTGAAGTCTGTCAAAGGTACTGAAGATTTAGAGGAAACAGGGTATTTCCTGGATCTGTTGTTGCTTAAAGCAGTGGGCCTGATGCTGAAATCACAATTCATAACCTAGTTCAAACTGTAAAATCAGATTTAAAAATAAGGATTATTTGGCTCCTAGGATTTGTTTGGGGTATCAAGTAACTACAGAAATGCAGATATATTTAAGTAAGTTAGGGCTGAAAAAGAATTAAATTCATTATTTCTTTTTTGGCATTGACCCGGAGTCCTTTGTTACACTAGTGATATTGTAGCAGAGATCCAACCAGATACTCTGTATTCCAAATTCATTGCTCTGTTACATTGGCCACAATCACACTCACAATCACACTATAGCACAAGGGTGCACAGTAGTTAAAAATTAGGCATCTGACTCTTTGCTACCAAGATTTTGTCCATGACACACAGTTCTGTGAGATGCATTACAACATCAGCAAATGACTGGGGCTATACTAGGGGTAAAGAGGCATAGAGATATAGATAGATAGAGAGATAGACAGACAGATAGATAGATATAAGGTTCATCTGGGACACAGCAGAGTAAAATTTCCAGAATACTTTTAAAAACTGTTGTTTTGAAGTCATTCCAATTCACAGGTCACTTCTGTTAAGGTGAGGGAATCAGACCTTAAAAAAGAAGCACATCCCCAGATGGGTTAGCAAACAAAAACAAGGAATAAGGACAGAGTAACAGCTGCACTGATCAGGTGGAGGACCAGCTGCTCAGTATCTCAAAGAAAGAACATGAGGAGACACTTTAATGAGCAGTGTAAGAAACAGGACAACTACAGAATGATGCTTCCCAGAGAATATTTTCCCAACTTCCTAACAGTAAGAGACTTAGAGCCTTCTTTAAAGTCGTTAGCTATTTAACAGCCGCTAAAGGACCACTTATCCTCAAACTATGTAACTTTCTCGAATCCGTTTATATTTTTGGCCTACAGAAAATCTTGCAGATTCTACAATTTAACTTAGATTTTACCTGGACAAGTATTTAATTTTATTTGTTTGAAATCTGCTATTCAAAATTTCATTGGGTGCCACAGTTTTGGGTTTTTTTCTGTGACAAGTGCTGAACAATTTTGCCCCATTCATTCTTGTGTGATCTGTGATTTCATAATCTTGTTTTATTCAATCTTTACCACATCTTTCCCAAGTTCTCTTCTGTAGATTCTAGTCAGCTTTGTCTCTTCTCATATGGTGTAATTCAAAGTCTCTGATCAGTCTTACCATCCTTTATGACTTTACTGTATCTTTTATGAAGTAGGAAAAATGAACAGCCAGATTCAAATCTGAATGTACTACGGATCTATACAGACATAGGGATGTTTTGTTTGGTTCACAAATGCTTTCTTAATAATTCCCAGCATTCTGTTTTTTTGATCTGTTGAATATTGAGCTGATATTTTCAGATACTCTTCAAAGTGTTTTCACAATCTCATTCCTGATTAGTAATATCAAAAATCCATTTGGTTATACCGGCAGTCACTTTTTATTTTTAATGTACTTTTGCATTTATCATGCAAAGCAGTATCAACACTAAATTATAACTGACGTTTTATTTTCCTGTCACGTAGTATCATAGTATCCTTTCACAACATTTTGGTTTCAGATTTAGATTTTATTATCCTCAACACTTTTATATCATCAGCAATTGTCACCTCAATGTTCCTTTCATTTCCAGCTAATTTACAAATATGCTGAAAAGCAAGGTCACAAATCAGGGTCCTGAGTGATTCCAAAGGTAAACTCCCTCCGCAGCAACAAATTATCTCATATCCCTGCTTGTTTTCTACCTTTTTCTACTCCTATCTTTTAAGCATCTTGTGACATACCCCATGAGTATCTCATTTCTTTAATGGTAGTAAGCATTTGGCTCAAGATTTTATGAAAAACTTTATGGATATCCGAATAGAGACTACTATCGACATCAGAGAGATAGTTACTGACTTCTTCAACCAACAAACCACCCTGTGAGTTTCTTGGTTGCCTCTACAGAAGAGGATCATTTATAGATATAAATCTACTGCACATATGCTGTCTATATATATCCTATGTATACTTCTTGCTGATTCATCAGCGCAAAAGTCAGACTAAGCCATCCATTTCCAATTTTCAGAGTTACCACTACAGGCCTCTCTGAAATTGGTGCTTCTGATAATTATGAATAGAGGCTGATTAGACAACATAGCAGAGACAGCCACTCAGAAATTTCCTACCTAAATTCCTTCAAAACTCTTGAACAAATACCATCAAGCCCTGGTACTGTTAATTTTAATGATTCAATCTAAAAACTCTTCTATTGATTCTTCAGTTTAAGGCAACAGCTGCATGAAGATTGTACTGGAGGGGAAACTAACAAAATTACTACCTCAATAGTGAATACCAATACAAATAACCTACTTAGATTTTCTACTGTGTCCTTAATGCCTTTGTTCTTTCTTAGCCTTTCTCCTTTTATACCTTAATCATTTATCCACTGCACAGTCTCTTTGGCAAATCTCCATGAGTGGCCAGTGGCTTGTTTCCTCAGGAAAGTCTCCAATTCCCCCAGGTCAAATGAAATCTCTAAAATAAATCATGATGCAGCTTCTCTTTGCATTCAAATGAGAACAATTGCACTTGAGTGTCTTGCATTTTGAGCAGTCATTCAAACCTGTGCAAGGTGGATGTAAAATATGACCGTTCTTGCTAATTACAACAAAGGGAAGATGAGAACAGAGAATCAGCTCTACCAGATTTATACTATGCCTATGAAATTTTACAATTACGTGCTACTTTGCACTGAAGAGCTACTGTGATGTCTGAAAAGAAATCTCAAATAATTTCCTGCAGATGGGGAGCTCCTCAGTCCACTTATCGCACACATTAAATAGCTATTGGAAATGTCTGGTTTGGCACCTAAAAACAAGGGTTTATTTCCTGTTTGATAACTCAGTGCAAAGTTAATGAAAACGTTTGTACAATTTATGTTTACAATGTCTGTGGTAATGGGAAGATCTGTTGGAATATAGATCATGTTTTCTGGTGATGGAAAATTTTATAGCCCAGTTGTTACATTTATGAACAGGGGACAGAATAAAACCTTCAAAGGCAAGACTCAAATAATAATTTATGGGTTTGCTCTTTCGTACTGGGCAGAGTTTATAATGCCTTTTAAAAATCTGACTTTTTCATATCCATAAAAACTTGTTGGGAAGGACATAGTTAAAGCCTAACAGCAAAGTCTTCTCACGTTAAAAAAACAGGGGGGTATCTGAATTTGGGGAAAGGACAGGAACATTTTCTATTTCCTACTCCTCTGATATTTAACCAGAGTTAAACCAAGGTTATCCTACAGCACCTTTGAATTGTGAATAAGGAGCAAAAGGGAGGGAGAGGGTGACTCCTCAAGATTTCACTTTGTGATCAAAATATTATTAGGGTAGAAAATGACACCTCTTCAGAATCACATTGTACTGTATTTCAAAAAAACATATATGAGGTCCTGGGAAATCAGAGCAATCAAACAAAAAACCAAGATACATTCTCAAACAAGAACACATAAGTTTTCTGATCTCCTGCACAAAGGTTGGAGCTGGTTATCACTTTGCAGTAAATTCATTTGTATCAATAAAGCTGAGGGAGACATCAAACAGAAGGCTTTAAAAGCGTATGTTGGAAGCCTCAAGACACAGTTACTGTGTTTTGGCAACAAAGCGACAAAGATACTTTTCAGGAAGGTCTTTTTTATCTTATCTTTGGTTCAAATTTCAGTTTTTCCTTCTTCTTTTTCCTCTTCTCCATTTCCATTTTATTGAAGTCATGTTCAACATTAATAATACAATACTCAGCCTACCACCAAAGAGTATGCTTAGTATCTGCAAAGCTAACAACTAACACTTTATTTAGAGGACCATATCGGAGGTTTATAAAAGAAGGTAGGAAACCCTGTACAGCAGGATGGAGACTTTATTGCTATGCTGACCCAAGAAGCATAACATGGTATAACACTGTGTCTATCTACCTGGGACAAGAAGGGGCTATCAACTGGAACAAAGGCAGGAATGTTAGATGCAGTCCATCCCAGAAGAAAGAGATTTCTATATAAAAAATATGTTCTATAACTATATTGTCTAATAATATTTATCTCATAATAACCGATTTCGCTACTAAGAAAGGCAAACTAAATTTTATGATATGCATGCTGTAATTTTGTTATACAGTGTTACAAGCCAAAAGGAAACACAGCTTACACATACTTCCCTAAAGAAAGGTTTATATAGGTCATTGTCTGTGAATAATCACAGAATTCTTCTGTGTTCTAAATGCATTTCTCCATGTTACATCTTCTTTGGGCAGAGATGGAAAATTCAACAAGTACACTACTTTAAAGATGACATTAAGCAATTCTGGAGTTAGGTCTGGTGACTTCTGCACACTTAGGTTATCACCTACTGCTGTTCCCTAATCAGAATTCTCCAAAAGTCGGTATAGTGAAGTGCAAAAGAATTGGTCTCAAAACATAAACACTTCTTAAACAGTCCCACCACACTCAATGTGTTCTGAGGACTATTTCGGTCCTTTTATGTTGAGGTTACAGCAAGAAAACAGAAGTTAGTATAGGTGTGACTTCTTAACCCAGCCTGCCTGAGTTCTCCACTAATCCAAAACTGTGACTGGCACGCACACACAAGGGAGTTCCTGTTATCCACCCAGGGCAGGGCTACACCCACAAGTTTTGGACAAAAAAAAAAATCAAGCTGGAAAACAGTATCAGGAGGTGATACATTGAATATCTCTACCTCAGAGTAACCCAAAAGTTCTCCATGAACAACAGGTACAGCCAAGACCCTGAGTCCGAGCCTAACAGACCTATCAACTTATCCTCCTTGATCACTGAATGTTGGCTCACAGGATGTGTTTGTTTGTAGGCAGGGCAGCTAAACATGTGGTGTCACATGGTAGACTGTGACTACCTCTAGGAAGTATGCTTCCCGGCAGATCCTTGAACAGATAGAGCACTCTTAGGAGACTCCCTAAATTGCAGTGTAACACTTCCACGCCATTTCTCCCTGTACAGGAGGGTGATGGGATCAGTACACAGAGTTCTGGAGCTAGAAAGAGCTTGTGGCTCTGAGAAGCAAACAGGCAAGATGAGATGCCAGCATCAGGGCCCTGATTGCATTAACAGGCCTTAATAGTCCTAATCAGCCTCACTTGGGACCTCCACCCACACTCTCTTCCCACGGGCACAGAATGAGTAAGCAGATGGGTGAAGTTTTAATAGTGTGAGCTTCACACTGAATGTGGGACAGGCCTGAGATAGCTAAATATGGATAATTGGTGGCCTACTTGTTACACACTGAAATGAGGGATAAACATGTAAGTGCCAAGTTGCTCTCAGATTCTCCTAATACTCTAATGCTGCGGGGGTTTATGTTATCTCTTCGTTCAGTCTCTGGCTCCCTGTGCTCCAAGAACCCAATCTTTCATCAGGGAATGCTCCTTGAGCAGGGAGCCCACTCTCCTACGCGGTTTTCACTTCCTCAATCAATGCACATAGTTTGCTCACTTCTGCCATGTTTTTTTAATTAGTTATGTCAGACGTACATACTGTAAAATATGTAGTGTAACTTCCTATTCCTGAATGGACGATCTGGTTGGTACACTTCAGTTTGAAAACTGTAAGCTAATAACATCTGCTGTTCCCTTCCCACTGTTATTTTCTGATATATAATATTGCTATAACAGAACATTTCCAACTCAAAAGTGACTGTAATGTTAGGTCAGCTCCTGCACATGAACTTCCTAAATTAAAAACGTCATAAATGGAAAAGAATGAAAGCACTGTAGATGCTGTTATTTCACCTGCTTTGTTTCTCTGTTACAAAAGCCTGTTCCACAAATCATAGCAGATCTTTTAAAGAGTTACCCATCTTACACAGAAAGATGTCCAAGGCTTTGATCATTCAATGCCTTGTAAAACCTTCAAATCCCTAGTCTCTCATTTAATGCCAGTGAGAGTTTCCAACTGGGAACACAGCATAATGCTGGGTGAAAAGTGAAACTCCAAATTGCACACCATTATGCTTGTGGGTACAGATAAGTGTCCTTCACCATGCATTGTCCACATCACAATTTTCTGCCCTGTGTTGAGTAACTCAACATGAACAGTGCCAAACACTAGCAGAGGTTTTTCTGAATTATCACCAAAACCATACTCATTTACTTGATTCTTTTGTGTTTGTTTTTTTTTTTTTTGTGTAACCATTTTCCGATGATTCATGGCACGTGAAGGTTATTGTAACAGATATGGATCTAAATTCTGCAGCTTATTAAAAGCAATACCTATTCTTCCTTTAATTTATATTAGGTTGTAGAGGTAAGCAGAAATGTTTCCTTTACCTTGAGCTTGATCTGCTGCTTATGAAAGAAGCCTCTATGGGTACCAGGGAGCAGGATTGGCCACCAGATGTCACCCATCTATTAGCTACCCCGACGTCTGCGTGTACGGGCTTGGGAAAACACACCATTCTCAGAAGCTGTGCTAAATAGAGTCTGTCTCGCCACTACAAAACATAGTCATCTTCTCATTACAAAAATACATTCTCTTCCTTCGCTCTAATGGCTCCCAGGCCCTGAAGGTCTCGTAGCTTGTAGAGTGCGTGTTAAAGACAAACCGAAGAAGTAGGTGAACACCCCACAACTCCTGGCACGAATACCTGCGTCTGTTTAATGCTTAGAAAAATATTAGCTGATGTAACGCGTCCACCCAGTGCAGCCAAAACCACAACTGCTACTGAAGACAAGATGCGCGCCTAACCTTGTGTGTCTGCCGGGGCTGCGGGGTTTCGGTGGGCAGGCCCGGGGGAGGCAGGAGAGGGCCCGAAGGACGCCATTTCGGGGCGCAGGGTCAGGCCAGCGCCTTTCCAGCCGCGTCTACCTGTCCCTGCTCTCCCCACCTCTGCCTGACAGACACCGGGAGGCGGCAGCGGCGCTTTCCCGGGCCGTTCCTCCCTGCCGGCCCCTTCGGCGGGCTCGGCTGGGCCTGAGGGCGGCCCACCACCGGCTGACAGGGCCCCGTGGGGGCGGCCGGGCCAGCCACGGGCAGGTGTGAGGGGAGAAAAGGGCCTGCTCGAAGGGAGGGCGAGGCCGAAGCTGCGGCGGGGACCACGGGCCGCCCCTCAGGAGCGCCGGGCTGCGGGGTCGCCCCACCGGCGGCCTTTTGGGCGGTTCCCACCGGAGAAACAGCCGCTTTCTCCTCACACCCACGGCCGCTCGCCCCCCGCTCCCCCCCCCCACCTCCCGCCTTAGCGCCACGC